>NC_079332.1:9816469-10148367 GCF_029931775.1 Euleptes europaea
AAAAAAGAATGTAGTGGCACTTTACAGTTGCATCCTAAGCGGAGTCACACCCTTTTAAACCTGTCAACTTCAGTGGACTTAAACTGGTCAATTTCTGTTTAGGATTGCACAGTTAAAGACTAACAACACATATTGTGGCATGAGGTTTTTGTAGGCTTGAACTGGATCAGGTGTAGTGAAGTGAAGACTCAGTCAGCAAGATTTGTTTTTAATAAAATGTTTCACATTCCCCCCTCCCCACAAAAAGAAAAATAGACTGGGATTTTTAAAAACTCAGTGTAGCTATTAAACATCTTCGCAAAGCCAGTGAACTCTGGATTTAAAAAAAAAAGATTTACATTTTAAATAATTACATTGCACGCTTCATTTCATGGTGGTCCCTTGTCCCTGCTATTTTTAAAATACCACTAGATAAAATATCTGCATAGTAGGGATCCGCTCAAAGCATCTGAAGAAGTGGTCTCCATATCATTTTATGCAATAATAAAATTCTTCCTGGCCCCTCTACAATGAACTGCTCGCAGACAAGGGACTTATTAGGAAAATGCAGCTTTGCTTGCGTCTTTTCTTATCCAGACTTGCCATATGGGGGATGCTAAGTCAAGTGTATTTGCTAACCATACAAGCTTCAATAACACTTTTCTTCTTCAGGCATGCAAGATCAAGGAACTATACCAGGGAATTTGAATCATGCAGGCTGGAAGCTGTGTCTGTAGAATTTGGAGACTACCACCCACTCAAACCCATTACAGTAAGCTTCTGAGTCTTTGTCACTAACATTTTCTATGTGTTTTAAAGCGCTGTGTGATTTTCTGCTTCTCAAAACAGTCGCACCGATGGTCAGGAGCGCTTTCAGAATGCTGCTGCTGGTGGTGCAGAGGATGTGATGAGACAGGAGTAATGAGACAGGTGTGACTCACCTGCTTGCCTGGTAGCCCCTTTCCCAAAAGCTGCAGGGGCAAGTTTCTTTATTTGTTCACTTATACCGCATCTTTGTATCCAGTGAGGTTTTTGAAAAGTTACTGTGCACAATTTGCAGCAGTTACATTTGTATCCTACCTATCTCCCCTTGCTTAACCCAAGCCAGCATGTATAGATTCCCAGGAGATCTTCCATCTGAGACCAGACCCCGGCTTGCTTAGCTTAACCAAAGTTGCTGCAAAATGAGTCTTCCAAACATTTCAGTTTTCTAGCTTTGGGGGGTGGAATTCTTTGGGATACAGGAAGTCCTGGTTTCTAGCTTTCTACATTACTTGTGCCTAAGCTCATCTTGGCTTGTTTCCCTGGCTTAGGTGTTCCGAACTCTGGATTGTGGTGCAGCCTTAGTTAAGTTAAGTGCCATCAAGTCGCTTCCGACTCATGGCATTTAGGTGTGTGATCAATTTCTTCCTGAACACTTGCATTAAAACTTTCAGTTTCTTCCTCATCAGCATCTGTAGTTGGGGCATAAACTTGAATGATGCTTATATTGATAGGCTTTCCCTGTAGTCTGATTGATATTATTCGATCAGACTTTGCATTATAGCTCCTGACTGCCTTTGCTACATCTCGCCTCACTATTAAAGCAACTCCGTTTCTTCTATTTTTTTTGTCATTCCTCTAGTAAAACACTCCATGATTTTTTGATTGAAAATGTCCTAATCCAGTCCAGTTTAGTTCACTTACTCCCAGGATTGAAATGTTTAAATGTTCCATTTCTTGTTCTACAATTTCAAGCTTAGTTGCATCCATTTTAAGCAGAGGAAAAGGGATTCGATTGCCCTGGGAGCCTTTCATGCCCTCCTCACTGTTATAATTTCCTCCTCAGGTAACTGAATCTAAGACAAAGAAACTGGGCCGGAAAGGAAGCACCTCTTCTACTTCCTCCTCTTCTTCCAGTTCGATGATGGACCCTCTGAGCAGTGTTTTGGACGGCACCGATCCATTGTCATTGTTTGCAGCCACCGCAGATCCAGCGCTGACTGCTTCTAATGTGGTAACCTTCAAGAGCCAGGGTGTTAACTAGACTGCACCTGAACAGAAATGATATATTGCTGCCTTTATGATCTGCCCAGTGGTGCAGAGTGGTAATCTGCAACACTGCAGTGAAGCTCTGCTCACGACCTGAGTTCGATCCCAACGGAAATCAGTTTCAGGTAGCCGGCTCAAGGTTGACTCAGCCTTCCATCCTTCCGAGGTCGGTAAAATTAGTACCCAGCTCGTTGGGGGTAAAGTGGAGATGACTGGGGAAGGTAATGGCAAACCACCCTGTAATGGCAAACCGCCTAGTTAACATCATGATATGAAGTCATCCCATAGGTCAGTAATGACCCTTTACCCTTTTATGATCTGCAGGGGCTGTTTTAATATTAATCTGTCCATGTTTCTGTATCAATCTGGGTGAAATTCCTTTACAGAGGACAAAAAAGGATGTGGTTGCAGTATGACTATGTCATGCAAAATCATGGTTTAATTCAACTATCTCTCTGTGTTAATTTGGTTGTCCAAATGAGGGCCAATTAACGAACCATCATTAATAAAGGTCAGACCTGAAAGCTGGAGCCATGGTTTTATGTTGTTTTATCTACCATGGTTAGTCTTAACCATGGCTTTGTGTGACATGTGAACACAGATGTCCTAACTTGTTCCGTGGTGCTTCCTTTGCCCCAGTGCAGGCTGGGATGCCAGCTAACAGTGCAGGCCTAGGGAGAGTTACTCCAGTCTAAGCCCATTCATTTCAATAGGCTTAGACTAGAGTAGCTCTCCTTAGGAATACACTGTAAGAATCCCTAGGGGAAGTAGTAAAAGAGTGAAGAAACCAGCATTTGTTGGGGCAAACCAGGGTTTCAATGGGTATCTGTGGAGGCGCATCCTGGTTTCACAAACTAACAGTAGTTAAAATAAACCATGGTTTTGCTTTTTCTCTGAACTGAACCTGTATAGGAAGTCAAACTTTTAACCAGCATGAGGATATTACATCTTCTTCCTTTCTTCCTCCTTAGGACGGTGCCAGGAAGAAACGTGATAAAGATGAAAATCTCACTGTAGGGCTTGATTTTGAGCCTTGGTCAAGCAAACGGGGCGAAATCCTTGCTCGATACACGACAAATGAGAAACTGTCCATTGTGAGTGAACATTTACTTTTTAAAAAAGTTGTGTGTCTGTAAGAAGACTCTCATGATGCTGAGCCACTGATTCTAGCATAAAAGTGACTTTTTAAAAAGTACACAGAACACATTTAATTTTCAGCATAAATTCCAAGAGGATAGATATGTTAGCCCGATGAAGCCAAAATAACAGAGTTCTGAGACAGCTTAAAGATGGAAGGAATTTACTGTGGGCAGAAGACTGAGAGGGGATATGATAACCATCTTCAAGTACTTGAAGGTCTGTCATATAGAGAGGGTACTGAGTTGTTTTCTGTTGCCCCAGAAGGCCAGACCAGAACCAACGGGTTGAAATGAAATCAAAAGAATTTCCATCTAGACATTAGGAAGAATTTTCTAACAGAGGGGTTCCTCAGTGGAACAGGCTTCCTCGGGAGGTGGTAAGCGCTCCTTCCCTGGAGGGTTTTTAAGCAGAGGCTAGATGGCCATCTGTCAGCAATGCTGATTCTATGACCTTAGGCAGATGATGAGAGGGAGGGCATCTTGACCATCTTATGGGCATGGAGTCGGGGGTCACTGTGTGTGTGTGTTGGAGGTAGTTGAGAATTTCCTGCATTGTGCAGGGGGTTGGACTAGATGACCCTGGTGGTCCCTTCCCACTCTGTGATTCTATGATTCTGTCAGATTTTACCACCAGAGCCCACTTTGTGCATATCTGACAAAATGAGGCCTCGCTTATAAAGCTTTTGGCACAATAAATTCATTAGCCTTTAAGGTGTCACATGGCTTTCGGGGGGAATAATTTCAGCATAATCAACAGCAATACTGAGTGTTCTAACTGTTCACTAACCAGCATAGCTTCCCTCTGAATCTGTTGTGTGTGGCTGTTTTATACATAACCCCAATGTTAGTACACAGAAGGAGAAAAAATAGAGGCATACTTCACTGGACTGCAAACTCTAATGTAATAATGATTTATATTTCTAATAAATAAAAAATTGAGAATTGTGTTGGTCCGTCAGAAGAAGAAAATCCCTGAAAGCCAATCAGGAATTCACATTGTGTTGTGTAAACTTTCGGTTTCACATTGCACTTCCTCAAGCAGCATGTTAAACAAAGGAAGGAGGAAAAGTGCAAGAAACCCTTCCTGCCTAAGGAAGAGTTTTGTGAGACCCAAAAGCTCACATAACACACTGTGTATGTTTGTTGGTCCTGGTAAAGATTATGTTGTTACACTTTCGTAGATGTTAGCGAGTAGATGAAAATTCTTAATAAGTTGAAAGATATATTCTAAACTAGGGTTGTTTTCCTTGCAGAACTTGTACATGGGATCTGAGAAAGGTAAGCAGTCACTCCATCCTCGCCCTACTGATTCAGGAAATTTAGTGGGAACTCTAGTCCCTGTCTCCTCCTACTTCCTCCCATCTGTAGTGTAGGAAAAAATAAAGGAGCATAGTTAAACAGCATAGTTAAATTGTGGAACTCCCTGCCCCAGGATGTGGTGGTGGTTGCCAACTTCCAAGGCTTTAAGAGGGGAATGGACATGTTCATGGAGGAGCGGGCTGTCCATGGCTACTAGTAAAAGTGGATACTAGTCATGATGCATACCTGTTCTCTCCAGGGTCAGAGGAGCATGCCTATGATATTAGGTGCTGTGGAACACCGGCAGGATAATGCTGCTGCAGTCGCCTTGTTTATAGGCTTCCTAGAGGCCCCTGGTTGGCCACTATGTGAACAGACTGCTGGATTTGATGGACCTTGGTCTGATCCCACATGGCCTTTCTTATGTTCTTAGGTCTAATTTACAGTAGGTGGATGTGCAGATGTGAGATACAATATATGACTTGCTGTGAGTGCTTAAAAAAAGTGTTCCAATGTGTCTGTGTTAGTTTGTTTTACACTATAACATGGGAAAGTGGTCTTGAGAATTTACACGTGGAGTCCAAAGATTCCCTCCCCACCCCAAACTGAAATGATAACCTTGGCAAATTCTTTGGGTCTGGCTCCCTGTCTCATTCTTCATCCTTTCTTTCCATTACTTTACTCTTTCCATTGGAAATGTTATGGATGAAAACACATTTGCTGGATTGAAGTGTCCAATTCATACACACGCACGCACACCCATATAGTCCGGGTGGTCATTCTTGCTTCTGGAGACATCTGGGCATTCTGCATTTTCCTTTGCTGATTTTGAAGAGGTGTAGCCATGGCTCGCCTTGATCCAAAATAACTTACGATGTGGTACCGGCATGGTATATATAATATCTTGCAGGAAAAGCAACTACTCCTGGATCAGTGGTTTCTGAGAAAGTGCGGACACGGCTAGAAGAACTGGACGATCTTGAAGAGGTGAGCAAGCACTTTGGCTTGAACCCGCGTGCAGAAGGGGCAGAAGGGGATTGGTTCTATTAAACCCGTTGATGTTCCACAAGCCCAAATGCCGAAAGAATGCCAGCCGTCCCTCTTCAAAGGCAACTCACCTGGGTCCAACTCTTGTTGAATTTCAATGATTGTTATGTAATGTACCTCTTGGCAACTTCGCAAATTCCAGCCACAGTCCGAACGGAAAGAAAGAAGCTTTGAGGGTGGGTGGGCGTTGTCCTTTTTTTGTGGTACCTTAATAACTTTTCGTTTAATCCACTGCATTCTTTTCAGGGTTCGCAGAAAGAGCTGCTAAACCTGACTCAGCAAGACTACACAAACCGGATTGAGGAACTGAATCAGTCTTTGAAGGACGCCTGGGCCTCAGATCAAAAAGTAAAAGCTCTGAAGATAGTTATTCAGGTCAGTCTTAATTAGTGTTCCGCACGGAGTAATTGGGTGTGGAAGTGATGTACACAATTGTAAAAGTATAATGTGGTGTCCTCTTCCGCTCAAGCTGGGGTCTTCATGCTCTGGGGTTCGCAAAGGTATACCGGGGGTGGGGGGTCTGCAAGTCGTGTCTGATGGAACAGAAAGCAAGGGGGGGAGGGACTCACTGGCATTTAGGTATGGTAGATAGCATGAGCAGACGGGTGGCAATACCCAGGAAGGCAGCCAAGAAAGCTGTTGTGGCCTCTGACCTCTCATGAGAGCCCTGGTCCTGTGACTGGATGAAGACTTTCCCAGTGTTCACAGAGTGAGGGACCGCGGCTCAGTGGTAGAGCATGTGCTTGGCATGCTGAAGAGTCCCAGGTCCAATCCCCGGCCTCTCCAGTTAAAAAGGGCAAGGCAGCAGGCGACGCGAAAGACCTCAGCCTGAGACCCTGGAGAGCCGCTGCCAGTCTGAGTAGGCAAGACTCACTTTGATGGACTGATGGTCTGATTCAGTAGAGGGCACAGAAAGGGCTGGGAGGTAGCCCTCCCCACAACAGACACCCTGTGAGGTAGGTGGGGCTGAGAGAGCTCTAACAGCTGTAACTTGCCCAAGGTCACCCAGCTGGCTTCGGGTGGTGGAGTGGGGAAACAAACCCAGTTCACCAGATTAGCTCTGCCGCTCATGGGGAGGAGTGGGGAATCAAACCCTGTTCTTCAGATCAGACTCCATTTCTCCAAGCCACAGCTCTTAACCACTACACCACGCTGGCTTAAGTGTGGCACACATAATTGGGTGTTTGAGGGATGGCTAGGAACTGGTTTTGCTTCATCTCTTTTTGCTAGATAAAATCATGAGGACTTGCTCCTCTTTGCTCAAAGTCAGTCATTTCTGTTTGTAGTACTGCTATATGGCTCTGCATCATTAAGAGCCATTCCAACATTTGCTGTCTGGACCCACAGCATAAGGGCGAGGGGCGTTTGAGCGTTACAGTGTCGTTCGAATCCCCAGTTTGCCCTGAAAGCTTGCTGTGTGTCTCCTTGGGCCAGTCACATTCTCTCCGCCTAGCCTACCTTACAGGACTGTTGTTGTGAGGATAAAACGGAGGAGGAGAGAGCTATGTGAGGAAGCTCCTTAGAGGAAGAACATGATGGGGAGGGGCCGTGGCTCAGTGGTAGAGCATCTGCTTGGCATGCAGAAGGTCCCAGGTTCAATTCCCGACGTCTGCAGTTAAAGGGACCAGCCAAGTAGGGGATGTGAAAGACCTCTGCCTGAGACCCTGGAGAGCCGCTGCCAGTCTGAGTCGACAACACTGGCTTTGATGGACCAAGGGTCTGATTCAGTAGAAGGCAGCTTCATGTGTTCATGTGTTCAAAAATGTACATGCTAGATAAATATTGGCTTCCATTTGGACAAGTAAGCAGCAAATAAGGTCAGGCAGGAGGAAGAGGAGGATGGGGAAGTAAGGAATAGGTGACAGTGAATCTCCTTCCCTTCCAGTTCAAATAAGATAGTCGTAACACAGCTCAGCCCTCTCCGTCTCTCTCTAGTGTTCGAAACTTCTATCAGACACAAGCGTCATTCAGTTTTATCCGAGCAAATTCGTCTTGATAACCGATATCCTTGACACATTCGGTAAGTACCGAAACTGGATCCTTTTATAGATTGAGGGTTGCTGAGGTGTAATTTTTGCGAGCAGAGATTATACTGCTTGAGAAGACCCCCAGAGTAGCCATGAGATTCCCTTCCTCTAAATCCCTGTGCAGTTGCAGAAAGAAATACAGTTGCTGCCTGTTGAAAACTGAAAAAAGAAATGTTCCATGCATCTCTGACAGGCTTGCTTTTATCTGGAAAATGACTTTTAAAATAAATGGGCATATCTGTGTAGATGTTTGACAGCCCTTAGGTCTGGTTCTGATAAGTTTTTTATAATGTTTTTGAATGATAAACTTTGTGGGAATCGCCCATATGTATCTATGAGCTTATAACTACAATGAGCAAAACGTAGTTAAAGTTAACTAACGTTCTGTGTCGAAAGAGCTCTTGGAGGTAGAGCCAGGGGCTTGTTGGTGTTTGACTGTAGATTTTCCAAAATGGCTGTGGTCACACAAATATAGTAGCCAGAATGGGACTTAGATGTCAGATTCCTGGGTTTAAAAGGAAGTCATGTTAAGAATGCCAGAGCCTAACAATTACTCTGCTGGACCATGCCGGTGGCCATCTAGTCCAGCATTCTGGTTCCGCCAGCAGCCAAAGATGGAATAAAAGTGGTGGACTTCTGCTGTAGATTGTCTTTGGCACCTGGTATTCCGACGTGTATTGCCTCTGCACACAGAGATTCAATTTCTCTACCATTGCACCATGAATCTGTTTAAACTTTTTAGAAAGCTGCCTAAAATGATGGCTGTGTTGTGGCAGTAAATTCTAACTACTACTTATGCATTAGGGAAAGGTTATTTTGTCTGTCCTGTTAGCTGAAATTTAGTGGGAGATCCTGAGCTCTCTCTCCCTCTTTCTCCCTCTCATTCAGAATTTTGAGACTGGATATTTGCAAATCCAAACTAGGATTCTTGAGTCATACTAATGTCTCAGTATTATCCCATTCTTAATTTAGCTCACCTTTTCCAGCAGTGAGAATGCATTTTCATTTTCTGTTTCCAGCGGAATATTCCACAAAACACATTCAGTAATGCGTGTGTGGATGTGTGCTTCCCTTTCCCCCAGATTGCATTTTCCTTTTAAAGGTCTCAGTTTACAGAAAGTTGCTTACAGCACTGAAATATCTCTTGTTCGGTAAAGGAAGAGAAAACCAGATGTTCCTTCCCAGGCAAAACACAGGTGACAATGTAATATGACCTGCCCACCACCTCTCTGACTTGGGTGGATTTAAGCCCCCCCAAATAACATTATCAGCATCTTCAGAGATCTTTAACCTATTTTCAAAGTCCTTTGGTCATATGATCTGCAGTAGCATTTTGTTGTGCTTGAGAGCCAGTGTGGTGTAGTGGTTAAGAGCGGCGGACTCTAATCTGGTGAACCGGATTGGTTTCCCCACTCCTACACAGGAAGCCAGCTGGGTGACCTTGGGCTAGTCGCAGCTCTCTTCGAGCTCTGTCAGCTCCACCTACCTCACAGGGGGTCTGTTGTGGGGAGAGGAAGGGACAGAGATTGTAAGCCGGTTTGATTCTCTTTAAAAGGTAGAGAAAGTCGGCATATAAAAACAAACTCTTCTTCTATGCTGACCATACATAGAAGCATCTGTAAGTATGCCCTTCTCTGCTGGCTTTTCCCAAAGCTACATAAAAAGGATCGATGGGCCATCATCAGGATGCTCAAAGTAACAGCCGTAGAAAGCTGATTCCTAGAGGGAGCTCAGTCATTTGAGGAATTGCAGACCAGCGCAGTGATAGCGGCACCTTTCTCCTCAATGTGCAAGCGATGCACAGGAAACTACATTTAAAAAATCTAACCAATCAGGGCTTAGAGGCTACTTTTAGAGTGGTTTGACACTGCCCACTGCCCTTACCCCAAATATCTGCCTTGAGCTGTTTGTCCGCCTCTTCTTCTTCAGTTGGCCCTCAACGCAAATAGGAGCTACGCCATG
This sequence comes from Euleptes europaea, assembly GCF_029931775.1. Lineage (NCBI taxonomy): Eukaryota > Metazoa > Chordata > Lepidosauria > Squamata > Sphaerodactylidae > Euleptes > Euleptes europaea. The sequence continues at coordinate 9,825,954 of NC_079332.1, forward strand.
TTGATAAATAACAGTTTGTGAACAACTTGGGAAATAACGGCCCCAAATGAGAATCTGGCAAACGTAGCCTTGAGAAGTCTCTTGTTTCCACTAGGTGGCAGTATAATACAACGGGAAATTCTTTGGGTTGGAGAGCAAGTAAAGTATTATACCTTATTTTATTTAGGTTTTTTTAAAACCCACCCTGTCCTGAAGGCTTGTGGCAAGCGAGAAAGCAAAGAAAACGAAACCGTGACATAACCTTTAATCTAAGCCAGTATTTTTTCATGCCCTTTCCTTATCGCCCACTTATCCCCCACCTTTGTATCCAGTCGGGATCCAAAGTAGCTTACCTTGTTCTCTTCTGCATGTTATCCTCGCAGTAACCCTGCGAGGTAGGTTAGTCTGCAAGTGTGTGACTGGGCCAAGGCCACCCCCAGAGAGCCGACGTGGCGTAGTGGTTAAGAGCGGTGGACTCTTATCTGGAGAACCGGGTTCAATTCCCCGCTCCTCCACATGAAGCCTGCTGGGTGACCTTGGGCCAGTCACAGTTCTCTCAGAACTCTCTCAGCCCCACCTGCCTCACAAGGTGCCTGTTTTCGGTTGGGTGTGGGGGGGAGGCGGTTATAAGCCGCTTTGGGACTCCTTATAGTAGAGAAAAGCGGGATATTAAAAACCAACTCTTTTTCTTCCTTCCAAGGTGTGGGTAAAAATGCGGTATAGTGCTTTTCGTTGTGATGCTTATTTAGTAATTGGCTTGGCTCCCATGGGGGATTTCCACAGATTAAAGGGATTTCCATCCATGGAGTGGGATGTTCTCACCACCACCACCCCCCACACACACATACCAGTACAACCCATATGCCCTCAAAGAGGATTCTCCAGGGAGACAGGAATAGCATAGGGGGGCGTTGGAGGTCTGTGGGAAGGGGAGATCAGTGAAAATTGACCCTCCCTTCCATCCGTGCAAATCCTCCTCTGGAGCCAACCTATTGGATTCAGCCGGATGCATGCTGTTTGTACTATGGCCTTTGAGTATCTCTCAGGTTTTCCGGTGACCGTCATCCAGAATCACGTCACAAGCCCTCTAAAGCATGGCTGCCAATCTATCGAAAGGTGTGACTTAGCTGTTTTCTATCCTCATATGTTAAAACAATAAACTTGAATGTCCTTCTTGCAGGAAAGCTGGTGTATGAAAGAATCTTTTCCATGTGTACAGATAATCGCAACTCCTTGCCAGGTAATGTTGGTTCTCTTTCCCTTCTGACAGTTCAGTTTCATGCAGAATTATGCTTTTTCAAAGGATTTTGTCGCAGATTTAGGCCGCAGTCCTCAATATACTTACTGGGAAACCACACCTGTCGAACTCTGTGGAATAGATATCTTTAGGAGCTGGCTTCTAATCTGGAGGTTGTCACCCAGCACTGGTGCTGTCACGTTCTGTAGCTGGTGCAAGATTTTGTTTCTCAGGGCAGTGGGAGAAAGAAAATGTTAACTGAGGGTGTTAAGCCTTTGTGAGAGACTTTGTTCAGAGGGTCAAGATTGCTTGCTTTGGTTCTATTGCCCAAGCTTCTGCCCTCTTGCTGTCATTTTCGGATGGGGTCTACACTAGATGCGCATGTGTGCGCGTGCGGGGGGCAGGAAGTGTGCACCAAAAAAAACCCCTCCTCTACCAGTAGTAGTGCTGTTCTGCTGGCAGAATGATACCTATGGACCCAACCTATTCTGTGTAATGGGGAGATAGGGTTGCCAGCCTCCAGGTACTAGCTGGAGATTTCCTGCTATTACAACTGGAGAGCCAGCGTGGTGTAGTGGTTAAGAGCGGTGGTTTGGAGCGGCTGAGTCTGACTTGGAGCACCAGGTTTGATTCCCCACTCCTCTACATGAGCGGCGGAGGCTAATCTGGTGAGCTGGAGTTGTTTCCCCACTCATTCACATGAAGACATCTGGGTGACCTTGGGCTAGTCACACTCTCTCAGCCCCACCTACCTCACAGGGTGTCTGTTGTGGGGAGGGGAAGGGAAGGTGATTGTAAGCCCGTTTGAGTCTCCCTTAAGTGGTAGAGAAAATCGGCATATAAAAACCAATTCTTCAACTGATCTCCAGGCGATAGAGATCAGTTCCTCTGGGGAAAATGGCCGCTTGGACGATTGAACTCTATGGCATTGAAGTCCCTCCCCTAACCCCGTCCCTCCCTTAACCCCGCCATCAGTCTCCACCCCAAAAACCTCCCACCAGTGGCGAAGAGGGACCTGGCAACCCTATGGGGAGAGCGTATGTGTGTGTTGATGCTTGCATGCATCCCCAAGTGGGGAGCTGTACAGACTGAGCTTGGCCACTGTTTCCTTTGGTGGGCTCTCTCCTCCTTTGGGCTCCCCACTTTTGTGTGTACGTGGGGTGGAGGAGGGTAGAGGGGTCCTCTGCCCGAAGCCCATACAGGACGAACAAACAAATCTCGAAACCCCTGACGGCAATACTGCTGGAACGAGAGATTCCAGCACGCTTATGAAACATGCGCCGTTTCCAATGCAGAGCCGTGCCTTGAGCAGCTGTGTGGAACGAGAACATGCTCGTTGGTATTTGTGCTCATTCTTTCCATTCCAATAAAGTACAAACTTCTGATTTAGCACCGGAGTTCTCTCTCCCCCCCCCACTCCCCCCGCCTGGCTGCCTGGCTGCCTGCAGGAAACGGAGCGGCAGTCCCCGAGCCCGTGCTCACTGAAACATACCTAAATGTGGCAGGGAGATTGGGATAACTGCGGCGGCTCGTACACTTTGCCTCTCTGAGAACGAAACCAGCGCTTTGTGTCGAAGGACCTATTGGCAAAGGCCGGCCTTGCTCTTAAAGAAAAGCAGTGAATCAAAATACCTTTTGTCCTTAAATTTTTGTTTAAGCAATTAGATTAGATTTCTTGTGCCACGTTCCTGCTCGGAGTATGCTTCTCACATTCGCCGTCGAACGGCAGCTGTTAATTGTACTGTCCTTATCCGACTTGGCAGTTCGAGCATACTTGAACCTAAGGGCCCCCAGTCCCTGTAGTGCTTCATTACGTAAAAGTCCTCAAGCGGTGGGGGGGTGGGGGACTGCAAAAAAGGAGAGAATTGCTCTCTCAGATTTCTGCACAGGCTCAGCAATTGAGGAGAGAGCAGCACAGCAGCTGAATAACAAGCAGCAGTCTCTGCGTCCGTTCAGGGGAATGGAAACTTCCCTTGCTTCTGCGCTATCAGCTGCTTCTGTGACCGAGAAGGCACGTAGAATTCTCCTCCTCCACGCCTTTATCCGTCTATTTGACATCGCCCAATTTAACAACAACAGCAACAAAGGAGAGATACCTCGGCTCACTGTAAAGGCAAAACGTGCCTGGTTTTGATGCTACAGGAGCAAACCTGTCTTCGGAAAGCGCGTTTCTCAGTTCAAACTGTTGAAAACTGGGTCACCAGAATGTGACGATTGGCTGCCCAAATTGCCTCGATCGTGTCTCTCTGGGCTGTTATCATATATAACCTGATTCATCGTCGGAAGTTCCTAGGAACGGATCGCCATCAATGCAATGTGACCCAGATATTTTGGATCACCCAAGTTCCTTGGATCGAGAAGCTTCCTTTCCAAAAGAACTGCTGTAGCGTCGCCACTTGAGGAAAACCCTTGAAACGACCGCATAAATACGTGTCGCTTTGGAGGGGTGGCGCCAGGCTAGAATTCTGCTCTGAGGAATTGACCTTTTAATTTGGCTCATTTGTATTCTGCCTCGGACGAGTGGTCAGAGGTGTTCTCTTAGATTTAAAACAAAAGTCTGGTGGTGCCTTAAAGACTGACAACATTTATTTCAGTATGAGCTTTCGTGACTCTCAGCTCACTTACGCGAAGCCTTCACATCTTAAAATGAATAAAATATTGATAGTCTTTAAGCTGCTTCGGAGGTTTGTTTTATTTTGCTATAACACGGCTACCCCTTTGCAATCATCTGGATTTAAATAAATAAATAGTTTGGGATGATACGGGATCTGTCCAGCAGGGAGGGCTGTGTCAGAAATATTTCATTGTGTGGGGTGAGAGCCGTGTTCCAGGTACACATCTGTGCAACGTTCGTGGTGTTGCCAATCCTAAATGCCTGTGCTTGGGCCCCCAAAATGCCTAAAAGAAAAGTTGGTTTTTATATGCCGACTTTCTCTACCACTTAAGGAAGAATCAAACCCGCTGACAATCACCTTCCCTTCCCCTCCCCACAACAGACACCCTGTGAGGTGGGTGGGGCTGAGAGAGCTCTAAGAGAACTGTGACTAGCCCATGGTCACCCAGCTGGCTTCGTGTGTAGGAGCGGGGAAACAAATCCAGTTCACTAGATTAGCCTCCGCCGCTCATGTGGAGAAGTGGGGGAATCAAACCCAGTTCTCCAGATCAGACTCCACCGCTCCAAACCACCTCTCTTAACCACTACACCACGCCGGCTCTCGACATTTTGAAATCATGAGGTGGTCCTCTTTCTCTCTCTCTCTTTCTCTTTCCTTTCCAGTAATCACTTTTTGTCCAAAAATTGGGGCTCAGGGAGCGCAAACCAAAGTCTCCCTTCCTTTGAAAGTTGGAAAGGCTGAACCAAGATGGTGAAGCCCTACTCCCTAAGACCAGCCAAGCAAAATTCAAGCAGACAGCAAATTCTAACGATTCAGGCATTATGTAACTGTTCCTTCTGCCGTGTCATATTGGGTTTTTTTTTTTTTTATCGTGTGCTCCTGGGCGCTAGAGGAAGGTTTTGGAGCAGCTGGTCTCTGTGGACTTGGGACGCTGAGGACATTCCGAGCTGGAGGCCTCTTTCTGCTAAGCTTTTGCTGGGAAAGGACAGACCGAAAGAACGCATGAATAAGGCGTGGGAAAAGCAATTGCCCCGCTTGGCCTTGCCCTGTTGACAGACGCTGGCCAATGAGGTTCTGAACTTCCCGCCCAGAGCTGTCTCTGTACTAGCTAGCATTGGTGGAAAGTGGTGAACAATCATCGCTGCCCTTATGCTTGCTTTATAAGTAGGGTTGCCAACCTCCAGGTAGTGGAGGACAAAATAGACACCACTGTACTAGTATCAAAGGATAAGAAATTCAGTACAGGAGCGAAGAATACTTCGAAGAATACGAGTTAGTTTCACGTCGCATACATGGCTACACTTGTGAATGTTACCCTTCGTGGGAATTGAACTATATCCAGCGCTTTGTAATTTATTATCAAGATGTGCAATATAAGAGGAAAATGCTTGAAGGACTGATGAAGAATTCAAATTGTCAAGAATTTGAAACGGCCGTATCCTCCATGAAGTTATTCCTCCCGAATTAATATTTATTACCTCTACTTACCTGCATGGAATGAATACCGAAGACTGTTGAGCATATCTTGAGAGAAACTGCACCTTTTATTGAACTTTTTCCATTCACCACCATCCTAGAGATGATTTTGTGTATGTGTGTTACAACTGTATGAATGGTTCTTTTTGTATATTTATGAAGTGTGTATTGTATTAGACACGGTAGCATATAAATATTTGTTTGCACTTATAAGTATTCTTTACTCCTGTACTGAACCTCCAGGTAGTAGCTGGAGATCTGCTATTACAACTGATCTCCAGCCGATAGAGATCAGTTCCCCTGGAGAAAATGGCCTGCTTTGGCCATTGAACTCTGGCATTGAAGTCCCTCCCCAAACCCAGCCCTCCTCAGGCTTTGCCCCAAAAACCTCCCGCCGGTGGCGAGGAGGGACCTGGCAACCCTGTTTATAAGACCATCCTGAGATGTCTCCAATCGAGTTGGTTAGCTGGGTGCAGGCCTGTAGCAAGACGCTTTGTGACGAGGAGGCTTAAAGGTACATATTGAAGTTATTGCTGTACATCTTGACCTAAAGATGACTAGATGATTCCCATAAGGATCATATCTTAATATGTTTTTAATATGCGGGAGCACCCTTTTTTATTTACTTTCAAATTTATATCCCGCCCTCATCCCCAGCAAGCCAGGCTCAGGGCGGGTCAAAACAATCAAAACACAAAATATATAAAATACAGAAAACCATCAACAGCATTAAAACGATAATCTCTATAATCATTTATACACAGATGGCCATAAATGTACCTAGGTGCAATAGAATATCAGCAGTTCAGCCCCCCACAGATTTCAAAAGTGGGGTGGGTGGGATAGGGAGGCCAGTAAAGATGGATATAACTGTGGGAATTAAACACAGCTAATTTTTAGTTCAGGACCAAAATAAGGAAGAGGTTTATCACTCTAATCTTTCTCTCCCCCCCCCCCCGCAGATAACTTTACTCCAGAATGTGTTAATGATACCGCCAAGGAGACCTGCTTAAACTGGTTCTTCAAGATTGCTTCCATCAGAGAGCTCATTCCTAGATTGTATCCTTCCCTGGGATCGGTTTGGTTTTTAATGAAACTTTTAGGATGATAGAAATGTTATCTGGCGTACGCTTGGATTTCTGTAAAAGAATGTTGTGGTGCCTTACTGTTTTTCATGTGGAAAATGGAAGCGACAGCGCGATTCATAAAGGCCTATTGTGTGTCGAGGCAACATTGAAAATGCCGACAGAACTCTCCATTCAGCCCTGAAATGGAAACTAGATTTATGGCTAATTTTTTTTTCAACAGGTTTTTTTAATTATGGTTTTTCAGTTGGAGTACAATAGACACATTAGCAATGAATGTCAGCCACATCGATGGGGTGGATAAACCCTATTAACACCCCATTAATAGTGGAATGGATCTAAATAGCTTTTTCGTTCAGTCTCACCCAGTTTCCCTCCTTACTCCAGCCCTTCTGTCGCACGGCCTTTGTCCAGGCTGGTCCTGTGATCCCCAGAATAACCTGTCGCACGGTCAAAGATGGCCCTTTTTATCAGCAGAAAAGCTGGTTAGATCCATCCCAGTGTATGAACTTTCAATTAGGTACTGTTTTATCTCGAATTTGAAAAATGTGGGGAAGGGCAGGGGGAGAGCAAGGCGACCTCCGACGGTCGGAAATGGCACGCGTAATCCAAACAAAAACCTGAAGCTGTCGGAGGGGTGACGGCGAGGGAAACAGCCGTGCGTAAAAGACCTGTGTCTGCCATATTGGGGACGCTGATCGGGTGGTAAGGCAGTATAAAAGTGTTTTAAATAAATAAGAAATAAGGACAATAAAATTGGGATTGTTAGTTGAGCTGGGTCCAGGCATGACAGGAGGGTATCGGCTTGCTTTGTGTCCTGCCATCACGGACTCATCCATAGTGGTTGGAAGCCGGAGGGAGAGGATCTCCCTTTTCCAGCTAGATCCAGTGTGTTTCTTGGCTTATGGTAGGCATGACTCTCTATAACCTGGATAAATGCGTTGAATAATCAAGGGACGTTTTGCTTCCTTTTTTGGCAAAGGGTTTCCCCCCCTTGACTCTTGTTACAGCTATGTGGAAGCAGCTATACTGAAGTGCAACAGGTTTCTTTGCAAAACGTGAGTATCGAATCAACTTCCGGCTGTATAAACGTGGTGCATGCAGAAATTTAGACGTGAACTCTGTTCAGGGATTTCTCTAGTTTTGGACTTTACCCAGTGACTAGATTTCATGCCAAGGGCTGTGAATTGCATACTAAGAATGTAGGGAAAAGGTAAAAATGATGTCCAGGATCCAAAAAGTCTTTTGGGCTGCACCCTGTTTGAAAAACACAAGGCTAATGTCTCCTTGGGTGCTAAAATCCACGCGTTGGCTCCCTGGATTCCTGCTGAAATTGCTGCCCGTGGGGACCACACAGATGTCTCCCAGGGCTCTTTCTTTTTCCCCTGGGGCCAAACGAGACTGTTCATGATGGCCAGATGAATAAGTAGCACGAGTACATCGGTAATTTAAAGAGGCAAACAAGTCAAGATGCATCAGATGATTGTTAGCTAATAGAATATTTATGTTTGGCTAAACATTGCAGTCCCAGCGTTTATCCTTGGCCAGGCATAAGCGACTGATACAGCAGCCTTCCGAGCCTTCTCAATGTGTAGTTTAGTTTTTGAAGTATCCTGGAGAAGGTGGGGTTTGGCTCACGGCAGTAAGAGATTAAAAGTAAAACTTTATCCCAGCGCTGTTTCCCCAGCTGAAGTCACACACTCTGGGCTGCTCTTTAAGGTTAAACTGCCAACCAGAGATCCGATCGCTGTTCTCTTTGCCTACTTTTTTGTCTCTTTAGGGGTCAGTAGCCGCATGGGGATGGTACAGAGAAACTATGGGGAGAGGCCCTCTCCCCAGCATTTGTGTCTGTGCATGAGGACAGTTCTGTTAAGTCGCAGCTGAGTTACGGCGACCCTGTAGGGTTTTCAAGGCAAGAGACGTTCAGAGGTGGTTTGCCGTTGCTTGCCTCTGCACAGCAACCCTAGACTTCCTTGGTGGTCTCCCATCCAAGTACTGGCCAGGATCGACCCTGCTTAGCTTCTGAGGTCTGACGAGATCAGGCTAGCCTCTGTTTTGTACAACCCACAGCTGTCAAAGCAGAATAGTAGGTGAATGCAAAGACCCAAAATCTGCCATCTCAAATTATCTCCTTTTTTTTCTGTAGAGGGATATCAGAAAGTCTCCCGCGACTAACCTCCATGATCCGAGGAATTGGAGATCCCCTGGTTGCAGTCTACGCTAGAGCATATCTCTGTAGGGTAGGATCTCGTTACTCTTTAACAATGGTTTTATTGGTTCCACCACGGAGGGTGGGGGGATAAAGATTAGCAGCAGATGGATTTCCAGAATGTGGGAGGGCAGGGTTGAACCCCACCACACACACACATACCACTCATGCAGAGGTGCTTTTTGTCCCATGGGGTGGGCATACAGACCCTCTGTACAATGACTGCATATTTGCCCCAGTGAGGCTGCAAATAGCTCTATTGGGCCGTTTCAAGTTGGGAAAATCTGCGGGGGTGGGTGCAGTGAGTTGAAGTTCTGCATTGCATTCCCCATAAAAATTACCATTATTTAAGGGAACAGGAATGTAGTCTGTTCCACTGTTTACTGCTATGTATTATCTTGTTCTTACTGCTTTGCTTTCTACTTTTGTAACTCCATGTTTTGGAATAGTTTATGATAGACCTTGCCTGATACTTATTTGCATTGGTTCTAATTTTTGCATTGGATGTCTCATGCTATTTGATAAACAAAGAAATATTGTGGCACAGGAAATGCAGCGTTTGCTGCGTCCCCATATTTCATGCTCTTGGATCGCGTTGTTTTATACTGCGTAATCCACCATGAGCGTCAGCATGAAATGTGGTTTATAAATATAGTAAATTAATTAATAGCGACATGCAGTTTGGATTTGGAACTATTCAGAGTTCCCTAAGTCATGCCACATTCAGAATATTTCCAGATCCCAATTTTATGGTTTCAAATATTCAGAATGATTCTGGATATTTGGGATCCCTTTGACTCCTCTATCAAGCAGATTGGGCTGCCTGTGAAATGAAAGGGAAAGGTGTCCCTTCCCGCAACAGCCTGGCCCCAAGATAAGTGAGAACAGGGAGCTGAGCATCCCTTGATTTGCGTTGCTTTGGGTTTATTAAGGGAGAAGGGAGTGAGGGCTGGCTGATGTCCTTCGGCACTTAGGGAATTCTGAGAGAGACACAGGTGACGGAAAACCCTTCCACATTGGCTCTTTCCCACTGAAAAGTTGGGCAAAGCCCCTTTACTTTCCCCTTTCTGTCCCCTGACCATTTGCAATATTGATCGATCCTCTGAAGGCAGAAAAGGGTCTTCCCTGCATCCCTTTCCAAGCCCTTCATCCTGCAGTGATTCCCACTCTTCCCAATAGCGTATGTATTTACATGACGGATGTGTTGCAGCCGACCAGGAAATCAGGAGGAGGTTGAGACTGGGAAGGGCAGCTGTGAGGGAGGTAGAAAAGATTCTTAAGTTGTCACCGGCGACCAAGATCAAGATACCGTAGTATTCTCCATTACTATGTATGGGTGTGAAAGTTAAACAATGAAGAAAGCTGACAGGAAGAAAGTTGATTCATTTGAATTGTGGTGTTGGAAGAGAGTTTTACAGATACTGTGGACTGCCAAAAAGACAAATAAGTGGTTTATAGAAGAAGAAGAAGAAGAAGAAGAGTTGGTTTTTACATGCCGACGTTCTCTACCACTTAAGGGAGACTCAAACTGGCTTACAATCACCTTCCCCCCACAACAGATACCCTGTGAGGTGAGTGAGGCTGAGAGAGTGTGACTTGCCCAAGGTCACACAGCTGGCTTCGTGTGCAGGAGTGGGGAAACAAATCCAGTTCACCAGATTAGCCTCCGCCGCTCATGTGGAGGAGAGGGGAATCAAACCTGGTTCTCCACCGCTCCAAACTATCTCTCTTAACCTCTACACCACGCTGGCTCCCCAAGCCCGAACTCTCCCTAGAAGCTAAAATGGCTAAGCTGAGGCTATCACACTTTGGTATGAGAAAGCAAGAGTCACTGGAAAAGACAGTAATGCTAGGAAAAGTTGAAGGTCACAGAAAAAGAGGAAAATCTAACAGGAGATGGATTGTCTCAATCAAGGAAGCCAAAGCCTTCCATTTGCAGGACCTAAGCAAACGATAGGACATTTTGGAGGTCTTTAATTGATAGTCACCATAAGTCAGAAGCAAGTTAAGGGCACTTAACACACTCACACTCACTCATGTGTCACAGCTGAGGAAATCCAGAATTTATCTCTTTCTTTGAATGCAGGTTGGGATGGAAGTAGCTCCCCACCTGAAAGAGAGCCTGAACAAGAACTTCTTTGATTTCCTGCTCACCTTTAAGCAGGTAAGCAACTCGAATGGTGATGAGCGAGACATCCTGTGCCTGCCTCTAAACTGGGCTTAGAGAGACTGAGCTTATTTGCTGGAGCAGTAATAAGCTGTCAGGCCACATTGGCTATCCCAAACCTGGTCCAAGAGCTTGGGATCCCGTGGTGCTAGTGATGATGTCACCTGGGACACCATAGGATTCTTTATTTCCGTTAATGTTCGATTGCCTGAAACAGGTGTCCAAAATCTCCCTTGCGTTCAGGGTTTTAAACTTGGAATGTATTCCTATTATTTCCCCTAGGAGCTGGGAGACTTTTCACAGTGATTTATCTTTGTTTTTCACAGATTCATGGTGACACGGTTCAGAATCAGCTGGTTGTGCAGTGTGTAGAAATCCCATTATACTTAACTCTTTATTCCCCTGCAATAGATTGGATTCTACAGTGCATCTCTTATCGGGCTGCAGAGGTAAAGAACACTTACAGGAAGCTTGTTCTTTTTTCTTTCTTTTTGAGATAGCCACTGAGGCTGTTTATAATAAAAAATATCAATAAATATAAAATTGGAGGCACAATCGATTTTCAGAAAATGGTTTTTGAAGCTAAAAGGTTTTTTAAAAAGAGTTTATCATTCCAAAGCGGTTGGAAGCTGGATGCAAGTTTGTAGGCGAAAGTAAGATAAGTGGCAGCTTGTTAATATTGTAAGGCTATAAACATTAATGCGAAAGCTGCAGTTTCAGAGTTCCAGTGCATTCTTTAAAATTAAAGTTGCGTGTCTGGCCTAAATCTGCCAAAGGAGCCAGGCTCATGATGGTGCATCTTTGTGGTCTCTTGGACACCCAAGTATTAAAACTGCTTTCACACGAGAATCACTTGCACTGAGATCCAGAGCGTCTCATGAATAAAGGCACAATGAAGAACTGACTTAATCCAGGCTATGTAAAGAGGCAAATCCTCAGAAACCAGAAATGATAATGCATCATTAAGGTTTTTTACAGCCCATCCTGTTTTCTGGTGTAAATCAAGGGAACTTGTTATCCTACTTTGGAATCTCACAGTTCTCTGTGCTGCTTTCTCACCTTGGTCATGCAAGTTTAACAGTTCCTTTTTATTTTTAAATGTAATCAGCATCATATTACAAACTCCCTTAAAAGCTAGAAGCAAAATTTTAATTTCTAACAAGGTGTTAACACATTCCAGCAAAAGGTGTTTTGTGTGTGTGTGTGTGTGGGAGATGGAAGTGTGGCCAATAAAATATATCCCTGTGGAAATCTGAAATCTTTTTCAATTATAGTTTTTGCCTCTGTGTTTGTTTTTTAAACTGTTGTGTTGAAAACCATTGGAAGCTTTGCCAGAAATCTGTACATTTCCCCTTTGCACCAAAATGTTGCTCTGGCTTTGTTTATTTGCTTGCTTGATGTATAGTTCATCTTTCTTGTTAGGACTTCAGGTAGATTACACAGTTAAAAAACGATGCCGTGAAAACACTATAATACACACCATGTAATAACCGGATTACAAAATTAGAGAACATAAAAAACGACATCATAATCCATGCCTTTAACGATGCTTTATAGCAGGCTTACATAAACTGGCAAACAACGAAGAAATAACTGTATAATATATACAACATGAAATGGCAATATACGAACAGTGCAATAAAAACCATGTCGTATACAATAAATAGAGTGATAAAGCTGGAATACAAGTTGGAAAACAATAAATATCTACTTAGAAAAACAATAAATACCGTGGCACAGAGTGGTAAACTGCAATACTGCAGTCCTAGCTCTGCTCACGACCTGAGTTCAATCCCAACGGAAGTTGGTTTAAGGTAGCCAGGTAGTTGGTTTCAAGGTTGACTCAGCCTTCCATCCTTCCGAGGTCGGTAAAATGAGTACCAAGGTTGCTGGGGGTAAAGGGAAGATGACTGGGGAAGGCACTGGCAAACCACCCCGTAAACAAAGTCTGCCTAGGAAACGTCGGGATGTGACGTCACCCAATGGGTCAGGAATGACCCGGTGCTTGCACAGGGGACCTTTACCTTTTTTTAGAAAAACAATTTGTGTGTGTGTGAGAGAGAGAGGGAGAGGGAGAGAGAAAGAAATTAGAAGTCCATTTGGGTATGTTTAAAAGAGTTTGCTAAATCTTGCTACTTTTTCCTCGAACCTGAGCTTGCAGACGTGAAGTCCCCTATCCCCAATTGTGTGTGTGTGTGTGAAGTGCCGTCAAATCGCAGCCGACTTATGGTGACCCCTTTTTGGGGTTTTCATGGCAAGAGACTAACAGGTGGTTTGCCAGTGCCTTCCTCTGCACAGCAACCCTGGACTTCCTTGGTGGTCTCCCATCCAAATACTAACCAGGGCTGACCCTGCTTAACTTCTGAGATCTGACGAGATCAGGCTAGCCTGGGCCATCCAGGTCAGGGCCTATCCCCAATTACCACCCTCCAAAATCTAGATCATAGGGAGCAGAAAAAAAGGAAAAAGTCACCCTCACTTCAGTGTTTCTTCCTTGAGTTAGATCAAGAGCTAAAGGAAGAAGCCGTTTTGGGGGCAAACCCTCCTCCTTTCTGGTCCTAAATCTCTCAGTCTGTTTGCTTCTGAATATGAAGCAAGGGTCTCCCCAAAAGGAAACATTGGAGTGCGTCTTTTCTCCAGTGGAACAGTAATTTTTGCTGTAATTCATATTGCACAGACGTGGGGTAAGCAGGCATCCTAAAAATGATGCCACTCTGGAAAGATGTTGGTGCTCAGACAAACAAAAGGGGGGATGGTGTAGAAGTTGTACTTGGTCAGACCACAAGTTGAGTCCTGGTATCACAGCCGGCATCCTTCCCCTTTGGCGGACAGCTGGCCCTGCATGGGGAGGGGCCGTGGCTCCGTGGTAGGAGCCTCTGCTTGGCACGCAGGAGGTCCCAGGTTCAATCCCCGGCATCTCCAGTTAAAGGAACTAGGCAAGCAGGTGATGTGAAAGACCTCAGCCTGAGACCCTGGAGAGCTGCTGCCGGTCTGAGTAGACAATACTGACTTTGAAGAACCATGGATTCAGTATAAGGTGGCTTCATGTGTTCAAGGCTTTACTTATGTTCTGGGGAGGGGCTGTGGCTCAGTGGTAGAGCCTCTGCTTGGCATGGAGAAGGTCCCAGGTTCAATCCCCAGCATCTCCAGTTAAAGGGACTAGGTGAGTAGGTGATGTGAAAGACCTCTGCCTGAGACCCTGGAGAGCCCTTGCTAAGGGGAGGGGCTGTGGCTCAGTGGTGGAGCCTCTGCTTGGCATGCAGAAGGTCCCTGGTTCAATCCCCAGCATCTCCAGTTAAGGGGACTAGGCAAGGAGGTGATGTGAAAGACCTCAGCCTGAGACCCTGGAGAGCCGCTGCCAGTCAGAGTAGACTGTACTGACTTTGATGGACCAAAGGTCTGATTCAGAAGAAGGCAGCTTCATGTGTTCATGTGAAATAAAGAGGTCTGGCATGGCGCTATTTGGCACGTGTGCTGAAGATCACCCGCCTCTCCACTAAAGTGTGGCGGTTTTCTTCTTCTTTTTTAGGCCGGATGCCTTTTTTGTTCATTCTTGCGATGTTTTCTCTCGTAGGTTCTGCTGACCGAGATGATGGAAAGGTGCAAGAAGCTAGGCAACAAGTACGTACTGGGCTGGCAGAGCTCCCACCTCTGAGATCTGCAGGCACAGTTGAGGGGGCATCGTTTCTCCCCCCCCCCACTGTCTCAGACACTGAGCCACAGCCCGTCCCTAAACGAAGCCACCTAACACTGAGTCTGATTGTCAGTCTATCGAGGTCAGTCTTTTTCCCCTCTGACCGGCAGCGGCTCTCCGGGGTCTCAGGCAGGGGTCTTTCCCATCGCCTACCACCTTTTCTTTTTAACTGGAGATGCTGGGGATTGAACCCGAGACCCCTTCTGTGTGCAAAGCAGGTGCCGTTCTACCGAGCCACATCCCAACCGTGGGAGTCACCAGTGTCTCAGTGTGCAGCTTCCTGGAGAGGCGGCTTAATTTTCCCCCCTAAATAAATACAGGGGAAGCTTTGTTGCAGCACTAGACTTTTTTCAGTTGCATTTGGGGCACGTGAAATTCTGCTGTTTAGGGAAAACTCTACTCTCAAAAAGAGGGTGTATATATCTCAACAGCTTAAACCATATGTCTCATTTTGCTTCCGTTTAGTTACGAGTTTGCGTTTTATGTGAAGGCTATTAAAACATACATATTGTTCCCTGTTGCCAAGGCAAGGGTATTTGTTCTGCCAAAATCCTGAGATCCAGGTCAGAATAAATTAATTGGGGGGGGGGCGCGGAATGTTTGTGTCAGTTATTGGGGAGAGGGACTTTTAAACCTGTTTTTCCAAATTGAAAGTGCTGTGAGACAGTCAGTCTAGTTCTAAAAGCTTGCCCAACCGTTGCACATTTTCTTTTCGGTGGCACCCCTTTTCAGCTTCACCCTTCACACCTGCTGTCCTGTCTTTCTGCGTTTATTTGGGTGCCCCTGCTGGAGTTGTGGGGTTTGTGTATGTGTGTGTGAAGTGCCATCAAGTCACTTCCAACTCATGGCAACCCTAGGAATCAAAGTCCTCCCAAATGTCCTGTCTTTGACAGCCTTGCTCAGATCTTGCAAATTGAAGGCTGTGGCTTCCTTTATTGAGTCCGTCCATCTCTTGTTGGGTCTTCCTCTTTTCCTGCTGCCCTCAACTTTTCCTAGCAAGACAGTCTTTTCCAGTGACTCTTGTCTTCTCATAATGTGACCAAAATACGATATCCTCAGTTTAGTCATTTGAGCTTCTAGGGTCAGTTCAGGCTTGATTTGATCTATAACCCACTGATTTGGGTTTTTTTGGCAGTCCACAGTATCTGTGGGGTTTGTGGGGAGTTTCAAAACCAGAGGTGGAGATTGTAGCTAAATTGTTAGCTGATGTTGGTCCTTATGTGACAAGATTCCCGTGTATGGCATTCAGTAATAACAATGATGTCTCGTAATGTAACTATATCATTTATAATTATGTACCATGTTTTTCCCTGACCTGGATGGCCCAGGCTAGCCTGCTCTTGTCAGATCTCAGAAGCTAAGCAGGGTCAGACCTGGTTAGTATTTGGATGGGAGACCACCAAGGAATACCAGGGTTGCTGTGCAGAGGAAGGCACTGGCAAACCACCTCTGTTAGTCTCTTGCCATGAAAACCCCAAAAGGGGTCGCCGTAAGTCTGCTGCCTCTTGACGGCACTTTACGCACACACACACACCATGTTTTTCTCCATATTTGCTTATGGCCTGTTGGTCTGCGAGCATTAAAAAAAAGAAGCAAAGTGGGGTTTCTTTTTCTGGTAATGTACTAATCCGGATGATGTTCCTTTCCAGTGCCTTGCTCTTGAACTCGGTCATGTCTGCCTTCAGAGCCGAGTTTATTGCTGCGAGGTCGATGGATTTTATTGCCATGATTAAGGAGTGCGAGGAATCTGGCTTTCCCAAGGTAAGCTTTAATTCCCCACACACACACTTTCTCCTGGGCAACTTTATGGTTTAGTGAGTCATTTTCGTGCTTTATGGCACCAATATACCTCGCAAAAGATAAGAAGAATATATGTTTTTGTTTGAAAGTACTTTTCTGCTTGTGCATTTCATGATTTGCCTTCTCGTTCTTATCCTTCGGCCCTCAATCCTGTTGGAAATGTACCTTAGTCCAGATGACTTTGTTGCAGCGTGCTCCATGTAGTAATGTATTCTGGCCTGAAAATGTTAATTGGTACCAAATGCAGTAGCCAGAAGGTTAGCTAGAGAATAGCAGCTGTAAATCCAGCGTTTGGTCAACTGTATTCTCTCCAGTTTGTTTGTGGGACCAGTTCAAAGTGCTGGCCTCAACCTATAAAGCCCAGCATGGTGTAGTGGTTAAGATTGGAGGACTCTAATCTGGAGAACCGGGTCCAATTCCCTGCTCCTCCACATGAGCGACAGACTTTAATCTGGAGAACCGGGTTCGATTCCCCACTCCTCCACATGAGCGGCGGACTCTAGGTGAACCGGGTTGGTTTCCCCCACTCCTCCATGTGAAGCCTGCTGGGTGACCTTGGGCTAGTCACAGTTCTCTCCGAACTCTTTCAGCCCCAGCTACCTCACAAGGGGTCTGTTGCGGGGAGGGGAAGGGAAGGCGATCGTAAGCTGCTTTGAGACTCCTTAAAGGTACAGAAAAAGTGGGGTATAAAAACCAACTCTTCTCTTCTTGTTGTAAATGACTTTGGGCCCCAAAGACTTGAAGAGACAGCCTGCACTCATGCAAACGTTCCCACAGTTTGAATCGGTCAGCTGGGTTGGTGAAGGCAGATACTCGCTTAGGTCCAACCAAATTATTACAAAATAGTAACAAAACTCCGCAGGACTCTTGTTTCAGGCTGGATGTCAACGGTCAACAAAAATAGTAAAAAAACCAGAGGGGTGGGTAATGGTTGAAAAGCCCTGGTGTAGGCTGTGGTGTAGTTTCAGAAATGTAGGAGTGGTAAATTTCAGACTGAAAACAAACTTTTCTTTCCTATGAGATGGCACGGGTGGGATGAGACGGTGTCCCGCGTCACACCAGCACCCTAAAAAAGATGTTTGGTCTCTGCTTGTTCAATTGGTATTGCACAGTTGCAGGACAGACCCCAGACAAATATATACTGCTGTAATGTAGGAGCCCCGTGGTGCAGAGTGTTAAGCTGCAGTACTCCAGTCAAAAGCTCTGCTCACGACCTGAGTTCGATCCCAACGGAAGTTGGTTTCAGGTAGCCGGCTCAAGGTTGACTCAGCCTTCCATCCTTCCGAGATCGGTAAAATGACTACCCAGCTTGCTGGGGGTAAAGGGAAGATGACTGGGGAAGGCACTGGCAAACCACCCCGCAAACAAAGACTGCCTTGGAAATGTCGGGATGTGACGTCACCCCATGGGTCAGGAATGACCCAGTGCTTGCACAGGGGACCTTTACCTTTTAATGTCTGAGAGATAGATATGTTGCTAGTTCTCTGTTTGTGTTCTCCAAGCAAAGGAAGGCCATGTTGTTTAGCATTCGGGAGTGTTTCTGGGCTTCCCTTTGCATGAATTAATTTTAGTTATCTGCAGCGTGTACCTGAATGACAGTAAGTAATGGGTGTACGGACTATCTGGTTTTTCCACAGCATCTTCTCTTTCGCTCTCTGGGGCGGAACTTGGCCCTAGCTGACCCTCCGGAAGGCGATCGGCTTCAGATCTTAAATGAAGCTTGGAAGGTTATCACAAAGTTAAAGAATCCGCAGGTGGGCTGTCGGTCGGATAAATGCCTAAAATGCGGCCGCGGAATCGTCTATGCCGTGCAAGTTCTACATATTCTCTCTTTGGGAGTATTGCCCGTCTTACTGTGGCCAAGGGATTTGCTGTTACTTTACACCAAAGATTTTTGAATGCATTGGATTAAGAGCATACCCACTTAAGAGGTCATTGGATAAAGAGCATAACCACTTCAGAGATCACTTAAGAAATCAAATACATCATAATGCCGCAAATAGGCTGCTGGGATCTAAATTCAGCCTAAACGTTCTAATCATCCCGTACTGCTTACCATATTACTTACCATTTTCATATTACCAAATTCAGCCTAAATGTTCTAATCATCCAATCCTACTTGCCATATTATTGTAAAGGATAGTAGGATTGGTGTAAATGTAATCCACTGGAATGACCTCCCAGAACAAGTGTGGTTTGTTCCACCTTTGTTAACATTCAGAGGATTCTGACCCTCATTGTGCTTATTTTGTTGCTCGTTTTTGGGAGGCTGCAGAGAAGAATCAAAGGGAGGTCAAGTCAAGTTTATTAATACAGTCGACTGACCAATCATGTGCCAACACATCAAAATTTCCAGATGCAATAGTTTTGTACCACAGAATCACGAACTGCCCGTACATATAAAGGTGTAAGGTCAATAAAAGCAACCCCTGGTTAAAATTATCACATTGAAATTGATAAAATTGTAAAATATTCTAATAGCAACAGCGCAGAACTTGGCAGTTTGGAGCGTAAGGGAGGTGTTTTTAGAGATGGGTCTTGTTTAAGTTTTATGGTTTTATTGTTCAAGACCTTGGTCTAAGTACAGGGGGAAAGAAAGAAAAAGTTGACATTCAGAAGGCCCTGGAAGGCAGGTTTTTACCAGAGACCGTTTTTACCAGAGACCGTTTGGCATTGGATATTTTTGTGAGGGTTGATGGGCTGATCCATCAAATACTGTTTTAATTTTGGGGGTGGTGGTGGTATTGGGTTGATAGTTTATACAGTTTAAACTGTTAAACTTTTAAAATCTGTTTTGTCATATGCCTGACATGATTGTAGTAAACTGCCTCTGGCCCTTCGTTGGAGGAAAGGTGTGGTTATAAATATTTTAAACTTTAAATAACACAGGGTTTGATAGAGGACAGTGGGGATTGCAGAGAAGGCTTAATAAAATGCTGTGCCTTTTTTCATAAGGGGATGCACTTTAAATGTAACTTCAACACTTTCGTCTTTCAGGATTATATTGGCTGTGCAGAAATCTGGGTAGAATACACCTGTAGACATTTCACGGTATGTGAAGATTGTTTTTACTCCATACGTTCCCTCCTCCGCCATCCGACTCCAGTCAACTTTGTACATCAGCGATAGTTTATAATAATTAATAATGCTTTAGACTAGAGGTTCCCAAACTGTGCTCCAAGGAGCGCTTGTTGCTCCATGAAACATCTAGTGCTCCGTGAAGAGATTGGAAAGAAAAATACTACTGTCATTCGGGTTAGTATATAGGTGCTAGGTGAAAATAAGTGCTCCATGACGAATTTCTCTCCTGGAAAGTACGCCATGACTCAAAACATTTGGGAACCTCTGCTTTGGACTTAAAAGAAATTACATTAAGTTTTACACGCTACAGCATTTTAGAGTCTCTCTGCATCTTGTTTCATGTGATCCTCAATTATAAGTCTTGTCTTTTGGGGTCAGTATATATGTGCCACTTCAAAAATCAGTGAAAAACTGTGTCTTTCATCTCTTTTAAAATGAGAGCATTGCCTTATAGAGATCCATCTTCTCTGATACCTTTATTAGTGATCGAGAAATACTGCTAATCTCCACTACCATAGGAAGAAAGTAGACTCCTTTGAAATGTGGTATTAGAGGAGAGCGTTACGGATACCGTGGACTGAAAAAAAAATCAGTGGGTTTTAGATCAAATCAAGCTTGAACTGACCCTAGAAGCTAAAATGACTAAACTGAGGCTGTCGTACTTTGGTCACATTATGAGAAGACCAGAGTCACTGGAAAGGACAGTCATGCTAGGAAAAGTTGAAGGCAGCAGGAAAAGAGGAAGACCCAACAAGAGACGGATGGACTCAATAAAGGAAGCCATGGTCCTCAATTTGCAAGATCTGAGCAAGGCTGTCAGAGACAGGACATTTTGGAAGGCATTGATTCATAGGGTCGCCATGAGTTGGAAGCGACTTGACAGCACTTAATACGCACACCACTACACCAGCCACTCTGGTATGGCAGTTAGAATGTCAGGCTAGGATCTGCAAGAGACCCAAGTTCAAATCCTTACTCTGCCATGGAAGCTTGCTGGGCATCCATGGGTTGGTTCGAAGAAGAAGAGTTGGTTTTTATATGCAGACTTTCTCTACCATTTAAGGAAGAATCAAACCAGCTTACAATCACCTTCCCTTCCCCTCCCCACAGTAGGCACCCCGTGAGGGAGGTGAGGCTGAGAGAGCTCGAAGAGAGGTGCGACTAGCCCAAGGTCACCCAGCTGGCTTCATGTGTAGGAGCTAGGAAACAACATCCAGTTCACCAGATTAGAGTCCACCGCTCGTGGAGGAGCGGGGAATCGAATCCGGTTCTCCAGATCAGAGTCCAACACTCCAAACCACTGCTCTTAACCGCTACACAGCTGGCACTGTGAGCTCAGGGAGCCTAGATACTGAAAAGTCTTTCTAGATTGCTGAAGGCCAACGTCCTGAGCATAGCTGTGCAGTAAATAACGGCCGGCTCAGCTTTACAACAGCCCTTTTATGTGGTTTTGAGGATGGATTCAGCTGTGCCCCTTTGGTGCTGCTGCTCTGTGACAGATGACCTTTGCACTCCACAGAAGCGGGAGGTCAATACGGTTCTAGCTGATGTCATTAAACACATGACGCCAGATCGGGCATTTGAAGAAGCCTACCCCCAGGTAAACAGAATAATATTTTTTTTAAAAGCATGAAACCCACAAAGGGTGGTTGTTTAAACAGAAATGCATGATAGATGTTGCGGATGGTGGGTGGCTTTTAAGACAAGTAATAATAGTGCATGTTCTTTAAACAACGAAGCTGATTCATTTAAGGCTTAACTGGATACATTTAGTGGGGGGGAATAATTTAACAGTTGGAAAAAATATGTTGGTAGCCTTCAAATATATATATATATTTTTAAAGGAGAGGGGAAGCTGTTGTATATGCTATGCCTGCCAAAGAATGGATAAGAAGCAATTGGTTTAGATGGAAGGAAGGAAGAACTGGAATAAACATAAAGGAAACTTACCTGTCTCTCTTCTCCCCCCCCCCCCAATTCATTGTCCTGCTTCCTGTTTTAGCTTCAGTCTATAATTGAGAAAGTCATCACCTATTTTCATGACTTCTCCATTCTGTTTTCATTGGTAAGTTTCCAAATGGTTGTGGGAATCTTATTTTCAAATGTAAATGAACAAGAATATGGCTTTTTAACACCTATTTACAAAGCAGTTTACAGCATAAAATGTGTTTTATAGTGCAGTGCCGAGCTGAGTTACCCCCGGTCTAAGCTTGTTGCTTTCCATGTGCACAGAGTGGAATAACTTTGCATAGATTTGTACTGTAATGCTAGTTAAGAATGAAACCAGTAGCAAAGCACACCAGCCACAGAAGTTGGTTGTTGTTGGGGGGTTTTATATGCCGACTTTCTCAACCACTTAAGGGAGACTCAAACTGGCTTACAATTACCTTCCCTCCCCCTCCCCACAACAGACACCCTGTGAGGTAGGTGGGGCTGAGAGAGTTCGAAGAGAACTGTGACTAGCCCAAGGTCACCCAGTTGGCTTCATGTGTAGGAGTGGTGTAACCAACCCTGTTACCAGATTAGTGTCCGCCGCTCATGTGGAGGAGTGGGGAATCAAACCCGGTCCTCCAGATCAGAGTACTCCACTCCAAGCCACCGCTCTTAACCACTACACCATGCTGGTTCAGCCTTCTTGCTCCCACCTTGACTGGTAGTCCAAGCAGTAGAAAAGGGCAAGAGTCCAGTAGCACCTTAAAGACTAACAAAATTTCCGGCAGGATATAAGCTTTCATGAGCCACAGCTCACTTCTTCAGATACCGAAAGCTCACACCCTGCCAGAATTTTTGTTAGTCTTTAAGGTGCTACTGGTCTCCTATTCTTTTCTACTGCTAGTGACAGACTAACTCAGCTACCCATTGTGGTAGTCCAAGGTGTGTTTTTGTCTGTCTTCAAAAGGATGCAGGTGAAGTTGTGAAACAGGCCTTCCGGGAGTGGGCATCCCCCAAAGCTACGGCAGCTCTCGGAAAGTCCTCGGCTGCCCGTTCATGCATCCTCCCCCCAACCCCCCAAATGGTACCCAGATCAGGGCTTCACTGGCTGATCTTGAAGGGGGGGTGTCTGTGGGAGTTCCTGTGGGTGAAGGTGCTCCTGGGGTTGGCTGGGCTTCAGTGGAAGAAAAAAGAGGGGAATAAAACCCAACCTAAAAACAAAAGCTGGGTACCCAAGGTTGGGTGAAAAGAAAATATATATAAGTCTATGTATAAATACTAAAAGTATAATTTATCAGAAGTGCTATATAAAAGTTAAAATTATTTAAAAGCATTAAAATAGCACAATGGCATTTCCTGAGGTTGATAACTATAACCACATACCAATCGCATTTCGTCCTATGGGGCCTTCATCAGTGGTTAATTAAAACCCTTTGTTAAATCTGCACACGTTTACAGAAATACATTGATGAATACAAATACAAACAGTTCGAACCCAACCAGGCATGTGTATATGTTGTAAATTCTATTCCCAATTACTCAAACATCTCGTATAATAGGTTCTTGTTGTAATACTGGTTAGTATAAGTCTCTCAAATACTATGTGTACAGGTATCAACCTAGTAAAGACTTATATATATTTTCTTTTCATCCAACCTTGAGTACCCAGCATTGGCTGGGCTTCAGTCATTTAGAGCCCTGCAGCTTTCACAGAATCTTTTCATACAGATAATTCCAGAAGGATTTGAGCGCCGTCAGAAACTAGAGGACAAAGTTCTGGTGGAACTGGGAAGGATCACACGTTTGGTTGATAGAAGTCTGAACATCCTCCCCGGCAAGCTACAGGCTTCCTTTGCCCTCTGCCTGCCTCTGCAATCGGATTGACCTTGGGAATCGCCTGGTATCCCTGGCCTAATCCTGAAACGTATAACATAAGACAAGAGCTTTGTCAGTGTGGGGAGCATGCCCTTTTCCCATTTATTCCCAGCTTTGTAGGTTGTCACAATTCTTCTGTTTGCTTGTTTTCCTTGCTGGAGTTCCTGACTTGTTTGGGATTTCAAACTTTTTTGCTCGATATTTATGCAGTTTACACACAAGTAACGTAACATTAAGAGAGCCAGCATGGCGTAGCGGTTAAGAGCGGTGGACTCTTATCTGTCGAACTGGGTTCGATTCCCTGCTCCTCCACATGAAGCCTGCTGGGTGACCCTGGGCCAGTCGCAGTTCTCTCAGAACTCTCTCAGCCTGAGCAGAGGCAGGCAATGGCAAACCACCTCCAAACGCCTCCTGCCTTAGAAACCCTGCGGGGTCACATGAACACATGAAGCCGCCTTATACTGAATTGGACTCTTGGTCCATCAAAGTCTGCTCAGTATTGTCTACTCAGACCGGCAGCGGCTCTCCAGGGTCTCAGGCAGAGGTCTTTCACATCACCCACTTGCCTAGTCCCTTGAACTGGAGATCCCGGGGATTGAACCTGGGACCCTTCTGCATGCCAAGCAGATACTCTACCATTGAGCCATGGCCCCATAAGTCAGCTGTGACCTGACAGCACGCGTGTGCACTCACACACACATTCACACACACTCACACACACACAGAGTAACACTAAATTGCAAACATTTAACCGGGGGGAAAATAGCCCGAGTAAACATACAGTGGTCCCAAGTTGCAGAGCTAAACTGTAATGAGAATTTTCACACTGAAGTATTGGGGCCTGTGAAATGGGGTCATAGCCATACTGGGAAGGTGAGACTTAGAAACAATCCAGATGAAGCAGAGAAAGATGCGTGAACACCTGTCCCTAAACTTGGTTAAGATATCCTTGACCTTTTTTCTTCCCCTTCAGGAGAAATTCTTACCATTCCTGGATATGTTCCAGAAGGAAAGTGTGAAAGTGGAGGTTTGTAAATGCATCATGGAAGCTTTTATTAAGTAAGTATTCTGATTAAGTGCGCTCTAGAGGACTGTGGCAATCTATCAAGGGCTCGTTAATGGTGGCAGATTGAATCAGATTGTATTTTGTAAAGGTTTTTTTGCTTCGCGAAGGATCAGGCTACAAAGGAGAATTAAAACGCATTTATAATCCTTATTGATCAGTTATTTTGTATAAATAGCTTATTGTGGAACTCAGTGCATTAGTTCAGGCTTGGGTATAAATAAATGAGCAACTGCTGGATAGAATCCAGAGATACACTTGAGCATGTGCAGACAGGCCTTGAAGGGCAGCTTGCGGATGCAAGGTCGTGTGTCCTGGTAGCACACCCCCTGCAAACTTGGTCACCTGCCACCTATTTAGGGCGATGCATCGTTGACCTCCAGATGCAACGGCTGCCTATGCCAAGCCTCGTTCATTTCCTCTGTGTGCGTGTGTGTGAGAGAGAGAGCAATAGTGCAGGTCTGGATCATGTCCTACGTTTTTAAAACGGATACTTCGGCACAATTCTCGCTTAGATGTCGGTTGTCTGCGTGGCAGCTTGTGTTGCTTCAGGAACCATATGCTTTTCGGCTGCAAATGTGAAACCGGGAGAGAAACATATGAGCATCTGGGGTGTTGCAAGTTCTGCTGTAGAAGGGGAGAAAGCCAGTGGTTCCTTAATTCAAGTGCAATCGTAAGATCAAAATAGCGTCATTTCCCAGCGCTGAATACAACCCTTTCAGGCATTTAATTTCCTTTTATCACCTTGTGAGATGGAGATTGAAGGGTTCACATTGCACGGGGCTTTAAAAACTGTGATTTATTTTTAGCAAGAAATGTTAAGTGGTGACAGTTGAATCTTGAGAAAATGATCAGCAGAAACATTAGCTAGAGGAGGGGGGAACCCCTCAACTTCCTCAATCCATTATAAAGAGGGTAGTGTTGTGGTTCATTGATCGTACCAGTGGAGCGATGGATGATAAAATTCTCACTTAATGCAGGAATAATTTCTGAATGGCTTGAAGAGGCGATTGATGGTAAAAATGTGGTGTTTCGGCAATAGTTTGGATTAAGCACTTCTTGCTTGAAAAGGTGCCCCTTCCCAATTATAGTTGGCTTATTAATTTTTAAAAGAGTTAGACAAGTACCGTACTTGTAAAATCTGCAGAAGCTGGTAAGTGCCGGGTTAGAAGAGGCAAAGCCATGTACATGAGAGAAGAAGAAGAAGAGTTGGTTTTTATATGCCGACTTTCTCTGCCTCTTAAGGGAGACTCAAACCGACTTACAATCACCTTCCCTTCCCCTCCCCACAACAGACAACTTGTGAGGTAGGTGGGGCTGAGAGACTGTGACTAGCCCAAGGTCACCCAGCTGGCTTTGTGTGTCAGAGTGGGGAAACAAATCCAGCTCACCAGATTAGCCTCCACCGCTCATGTGGAGGAGTGGGGAATCAAGCCCTGTTCTCCAGATCAGAGTCCACTGCTCCAAACCACCGCTCTTAGCCACTACACCATGCTGGGAATGCGGCTTCTAATACTATGTCTGCTGCAGTATATTGTATTTAATTTATATTCGTTGTAATATCCTTTGGTCCTCCAGGCAGCATACAACAATATACAGCCGTATCATAAAATCATAGCATCCGAAAATAATGAAAGCTTTCAACAAGGGCACCAAGACATACGTTGTTTTTTTGCCGTCAAGTCCCTTGCCTCGAAAACCCGATGGGATCACCATAAGTCAGCTGTGACTTGACGGCAAAAGCAACAACTGATGGCGCACTCTGAACTTGGCAGTGCTGGGCAGTTATTGCTGCTACACCTGCGAAACAAACCCCTTGAATTGTGTCTGGAAACAAAGAAGAAGAGTTGGTTTTTATATGCCGACTTTCTCTGCCACTTAAGGCAGAATCAAACCGGCTTACAATCACCTTTCCCTCCCCACAACAGACACCCTATGAGGTAGGTAGGGCGGAGAGAGCTCTAAGAGAGCTGTGACTAGCCCAAGGTCACTCAGCTGGCTTCATGCAGAGGAGTGGGGAAACAAATCCAGTTCACTTGATTAGCCTCTGCTGCTCATGTGGAGGAGTGGGGGAATCAAACCCGGTTCTCCAGATCAGACTCCACCGCTCCAAACCACCGCTCTTAACCACTACACCACGCTGCCGGCCAGCGCTCTTAACCACTGCACCACGCTGCCGGCTAGTGTAACAGCATTAAACCTGGAGCGAGGAGGTCAAGGCAGGTTGTCCTGTTTATTAGCCTGGCAGAGTCATTCTTTCCCAGCCGTCGTTTCCAAGCACGTTTTCAAAAGTATATGTCTGCAACGGCGTGCTTTTCTTTATAAATTATTTCCCTTATAAATAATTTTTTATTAGAAAAGCATGCTGCTGCAAAAGTTCACACAGTTTTAATTAATCGATTAACAACAGTCACACCCCTGGGAGCCAGCGTGGTGTAGCGGTTAAAGGTGGCGGACTCTAATGTGGAGAACATCTCTTCCCCCCCCTTCCTCTTATGCCCCCTGCTGACAAGCTGCTCCAGACCCTGGAAGACCCTTGGCGACTAAGCGGGATATGGAGCAAGAGGGTGGAATTGGCAGATATCACCTCCAGACTGTTCTGCTCACAGCAGAAGTCGTACCAGAGGAGAAAGGAGTGATTTGTGCTGAAGGGAGTGATTTCCGTCCCTCGAGCTGTAGCCCCTCTTTCCGCCTACCAGGCAGATCCCCGTGGGTCCTTGGCTTTTTGAAGTGGGGGAGAGGTGCAGGAGTAGGGTTGCCAGGTCCCTCTTTGCCACCGGCAGGAGGTTTTTGCAGCAGAGCCTGAGGAGAGCGGGGTTTGGGGAGGGGAGGGACTTTAACGCCATAGAGTCCAGTTGCCCAAGCAGCCCTTTTCTCCAGGTGAACTGATGTCTATCGGCTGGTCTCTACCAGTTGTAGTAGCAGGAGATCTCCAGCTAGTTCCTGGAGGTTGGCAACCCTATGCAAAGGGAAGCAGGAAGAAGGAAAAGATCTGTCCCATGTGATTCGTAGGGTTCAGTCTTTATCCTAGTCACTGCCACGTATGACGCCTTTCGGATTGCATTTTGGGGAAGTTATTCCAAGACAGTCTCACAAGTTCGTGTTGACTGCCTCATCCCCCTGTTCCGCTAAACCGGGAACTGTGCACATGAACCGCAACGCAGCCCCCTTTTCTTCACAACACCTTAGCTCTGCAGTAAATAGAATATGGGGCTGTTAATGCTCTATAATCAAACGAGGTTTTAAATGAATGCTTATTTTCCATGACAAGGCTTTTTGCACAGCAGGGAAGCTTAATCAGTACAGTATAGATGGAAAGAACCACTAATTACCACGCTGAACGTTCCTGCCTTCTCCAGGCGAGCAGAAGGCGTTGTGCAAAAAGGCACACCGCCTGGCTGTCGCTGGAATTACCAGGGTCTGCAGATCTCCGTCATGGGGATGACTGCAGCACGTCTACCTGTGATGATGTTGGTGTGCCAGCCAGCAAAGGGGCGGGGGGAGACAAGGGCTGTATTTGGCCAATACAGGGGGAGCAGGGGAGCCCTCAGCTGCCCTACCAATCCCTCATTGGTAGGGAGCCAGCGTGGCGTAGTGGTTATTTTGAATTTTATTTGCGGTCAAAGACCAATAAATGCACACTATATGTAGCAATCGTACAGCATTTCAGTTAAAATGCGATATAAAAACTTATCAAAATTAAAATCAGATTACCGCACAATGATTTAACAATTATCTCTTTCCCATGGACAGAACAGCCATCAGATTTCTTCACTTTTGAAATCCAATAGTTAAAGCTCAAACTTTGTCTGCGCCTTTGCTTTTTAATTTACTGCGTACTTTAATCTCTGCAACACAAAATTTGGCAACCTGTCTTGTGGTCAAGGGGTTTTCGTCCGCCAGTGTAGTGGTTAAAAGCGGTGGTTTGGAGCAGTGGAGTCTGATCTGGAGAACCGGGTTTGATTTCCCACTCCTCCACATGAGCGGCGGAGGCTAATCTGGTGAACTGAATTTGTTTCCCCACTCCTGCACACGAAGCCAGCTGGGTGACCTTGGGCTAGTCACACTCTCTTAGCCCCACCTCCCTCATAGGGGTGTCTGTTGTGGGGAGGGGAAGGGAAGGTGATTGTAATCCGGTTTGATTCTTCCTTAAGTGGTAGAGAACGTCAGAATATAAAAACCAACTCTTCTTCTAAGAGACGGCACCATGCACAAAGCTGGGCAGGTTGGTTATCTTCAGCTCTAACTGCCAATATTTAACTTTTGCTCTGTTGCTTTTTTCCCAATGCGTGCATGTTTAGGCATCAGCTGGAATCGACAAAGGATCCTGTAATACTCAATGCCCTTCTGCACGTGTGCAAGACGATGCACGATTCCGTAAAGTAAGAGAGCCGTTCCTTACCTTTACTGAACAGTGTTTGTGTGAGTGTTTTGAAATGGCGATGGTCGGGAGCAGTTCCTGAGCCCCTAAGGGTGGGGCGGGGTGGGAATGTTTTCCACTTGCTGCTATTCTTCGCGGCTCTGGGTACCACGGGTGGGGAGCCGTGGAAGAGGACTCGCAGCACAGGCCGCTGCCTCCTTAATCGCTGCTTTGTTCCGAACGCTGGAAATAAAAGGAAGATCTGGGAAAATAGCAATGACTTCATAGCTTTGCTAATGGGGAGAGACACCAAAGAATGTTGGGAGAGCATTGAGAGGAGTAAACAACGTGACAGATGCTGCTGAGGGTCATGGTGCCAGTTCAGTGCCTTCCCCCACCCCATTGCTTTTGTCAAAAAAGGTTTGGGGGGCGGGAGGAGCGGCAGCTCCTGCAAACAATGCAATATTGATGTGGGTGCTTTTTTCCTAGCCGAAAAGCCCTTTTTTTGAAATAAATAACTGGAATTTGCCATTTTGGAATGAGTGTGGTATGCAGTTCTCTCTCCCCGCTCTGCCTATTCCAGCAAAGAGTGGTTCCCAGTAAGGTTTAGCGCCTGCAGGGCTCAAAGAACCTCCAGAAGAAGAACGTGGGCACGCCTGTGATCTGTCTTCCTCTTACGGTTGGGCAGCCTCTACAACTGGATGCTGCCTGCTTCACTGGACAAGGGGCAGTGTGATCTGATTGGTGCCCTTGAACACCAAGTCGAAAGGGGACAGATCACTCACCAATTTGTCCCTGTTGATTGATAGCGGTGCTCTGCGTGGGGCACCCCATAAAACACACAGGTGACATGAGAAGAAGAAGAGTTGGTTTTTATATGCCGACTTTCTCTCCCACTTTTGGAAGAATCAAACCAGCTTACAATCGCCTTCCCTTCTCCTCCCCACAACAGACACCCTGTGAGGTAGGTGGGGCTGAGAGAGCTGTGACTAGCCCAAGGTCACCCAGCTGGCTTCATGTGTAGGAGTGGGGAAACAAATCTGGTTCACCAGATTAGCCTCCACCACTCATGTGAAGGAGTGGGGAATCGAACCTGGTGCTCCAGGTCAGAGTCCACCACTCCAAAACCACCGCTCTTAACCACTACACCTCACTGGCTCTCAACGTGAGCCATCCCCTCAACAGGCTTTCACCCTGCACTTTAAATTTGGTAGATGAAAGTGTGCGAATGATGTAGCTGTGACAACAAAGTGCTGGGGTTTAGAAGGATTAAAGCTGCTGAAGGGCTCTCTGTTCTACCCCTATCCTGTACCCCAAAGTATAACCTGTGTCTGAGGGTAGGATTGTGATGTATCTGATCCAGCCACCTTGTGGGAGCTAAGCAGGTCCGTGCCAGTCCATCCAGGAACCTATTTGCGTGACTGGCAGCCTATTGAACACATGAATCTGCCTTCTACTGAATCAGACCATTGGTCCCTCAAAGTCAGTATTGTCTACTCAGACTGGCAGTGGCTCTTTCAGGTCTCAGGCAGGGGTCTTTCACATCACCTTCTTGCCTAGTCCCTTTAACTGGAGATGCCGGGGATTGAATCTGGGACCTTCTGCATGCCAAGCAGATGCTCTTCCACTGAGCCACAGCCCCTCCCCAAAAACATTCACTCGCACTCAGAGCTATGCAGCGGTCAGGGAAGGTCACACAAACACATAATGCTGCCTTATGCTGAACCAGACCATTGGTCCATCAAGGTCAGTATTGTCTACTCAGACTAGCAGCAGCTCTCCAGGGTCTCAGGTAGAGATCTTTCACATCACTTTTAGCTGGAGATGCCAGGGATTGAACCTGGGACCATCTGCATGCCAAGTAGCTGCTCTGCCACTGAGCCACGGCCCCTCCCCTCCTTATTGCTGGCAAAAACTTAAAATGACCACTCCCATTTCTCCCATTTAGCCTCAGTTCATGAGGCAGCACAGCGTGGGTCATATAAGCAGCTGCCACATGGGCATATTTTCAGATCAGCGATCCTTGGTAACTCAGAGATTGTACTATAAATCTTCCCGGCCATCCATCGGTTTTCTGTTATGACCGTGATGGATAGGAGAGCACTAATGAGCTAATAACAGTGAGGGTCTGCCTCCCTTGCCACTCTCCACTTCTCCATCGAAAGTGTATTACAAAACAATCACCCTGTTCCCATCTGGTGTCTCCGCCGGGGGAATTGCAGAGTGATGCACCGGAGACCTGTGTGTCATCGTAAAAAAAAAAGATTGTGCTGGATGACTTAACTGTCATGGAGCTCTACGGGTTTCCGTCGAGACGTGTTTTGATTTATTAGAATTCCATTTGGCAGCCAAATGAAATGGCGATGCTCTGAATCCTGGGTTTGGATCCTTTGTAGCATTTTAGAATTTTTATGGCCTATCTTTTGTTTTAGCCCAGTGTCTTATGGCAAAAAATATATGTTTTTTTGTCAAGCAATCCCATACCCAGAGAGCCAGCATGGTGTAGTGGTTAAGAGCGGTGATTTGAAGCAGTGGACTCTGATTTGGAGAACCAGGTTCGATTCCCCACTCCTCCACGTGAGCAACGGAGGCTAATCTGGTGAATTGGGTTTGTTTCCACACTCCTGCACACGAAGCCAGCTGGGTGGCCTTGGGCTAGTCACAGCTCTCTTAGAGCTCTCTCCGCCTCACCTATCTCACCTGTTGTG
The DNA here is from genome assembly GCF_029931775.1 of Euleptes europaea. Lineage (NCBI taxonomy): Eukaryota > Metazoa > Chordata > Lepidosauria > Squamata > Sphaerodactylidae > Euleptes > Euleptes europaea. The sequence goes on from NC_079332.1 coordinate 9,857,235, forward strand.
AGGAAAGGAAGGGAAGGTGATTGTAAGCCGGTTTCTCTACCTTCAGTGGTAGAGAAAGTCAGCATATAAAAACCAACTCTTCTTCTTCTAATGTGCAAGCTGTGCTTTTGTAGCTGAGAAGACCACTAAGGGTTGTAATGGTAAATTGTGCTGTGCTGGTCTATGACTGTTTTTAATAAAGATTGGCTGATTGATAGCTGAGAAGACTGCTCATCATTGCAGACATTTAGGAATATTCACTGTTCTCTTGCTATTAGACTTTATTCGTCTTGCCTCTTTGAGGAGGAATTCAAGTGGATGTAAGGAAGGTTCAATATATATTCCTCTTGAAGGCCACCAAGAGTTGAATAAGCATTTTTTAATGTAACTTGAGTTTGGTTTGAACCATGGTGGCTGCTGGGTGACTTTGGGCTAGACACAGTTCACTCTGAACTCTCTCAGCCTCACCTACCTCACCAGGTGCCTGTTGTTGGGGGGAGGAAGGAAAGGCAGATTGTAAGCCACTTTGAGACTCAAGGTAGAGAAAAGTGGGGTATGAAAGCCAACTCTTCTTCCATGTGGTCTGAGAGAGTTCTGAGAGAACTGTGACTGGCTCAATTGTCACCCAGCAGGCTTCATGTGGAGATGTGGGGAATCACATTATTATTTTGATACATTTAATGGCTTCAGTACAACTTTTTGTGATAATGGGTCATATCCCACCAGTCCGTCCTGCTAACGGCTGCACTTTCTTCCAGTACAAGGAGCCTTTGCAACAGTCATGGGGAAGAGCGGTGGCTTTCTCCCATCCACTTCTTGTCTCTATTACAAACACCAGGAGATTGTCCTTGCATAAGCTAACCTGGAGGGGCTGTAGCTCAGTGGTAGAGCATCTGCTTGGCATGCAGGAGGTCCCAGGTTCAATCCCCGGCATCTCCAGTTAAAGGGACTAGGCAAGTAGGTGATGTGAAAGACCTCTGTCTGAGACCCTGGAGTGCCGCTGCCGGTCTGAGTAGACAATACTGACTTTGATGGACCGAGGGTCTGGTTCAGTATAAGGCAGCTTCATGTGTTCATGTGTTCATAAACAGTAAACTTGTTGCACTAGAGGAAACAGATCCCCAGCTCGATCCAACAGCTCAATCACCAGTACAAGATGGTGAAATGCATGTTGTAGGGAAGATGCACCCATACCAGGAAGGCTGGAGTTCTTCATTAGTGGTTTGAAGTAGAACATATGGGCTTCTCCTTAAATACTGACCCTGTGAAACATCTTATTTGCAGTGCACTGACCCTTGAAGATGAAAAGCGCATGCTGGCCTCTTTGATAAATGGATTTTTAAGAATGGTGAGTACCATGAACTTTATGCATAGGAAACTAGGCAAGGGAGGTTTCAAGATGTAAGATAACGAGTGATCCGATTTCCATTGCAAACTTTGGTAGGCAGTTATGCTATCAAGAGAGGAGTCTGACATTCCACAGTGGTTGTATGTGTGTGTGTGTGTGTGTGTAAAGTGCCATCAAGTTGCAGCCGACCATATGGTTTTCAAGGCAAGAGACATTCAGAGGTGGTTTGGCATTGTCTGCCTTTGCGCAACTACCATGGCCTTCCTTTTTGGTCTCCCACCCCAATACTAACCAGGGCTGGCTCTTCTCAGCTTCCGAGATCTGACGAGATCAGGCGAGCCGAGGCTATCCAAGCCAGGGCACCACAGTGGCTAGGCGGAATTAAAAATATCTGAAATGCCACACAATGATCCAATTTGTTGGAACATCTTTGGCTTACGTGAAAACTAGCGTTTGCACAAATTGAGCTGACAGAAGAGTCTTTAGATGGATGAAAATTTAATTCAATCATGTGCACATGGAAAATGTCTGCAGTTGAAAAAGAAAGAAAAGAAACGGGTAGTAGCAGATGTGAACGATCTCTAGCCGAGACTTTGGAGAGCCGCTGCTAGTCAGAGTAGACAATGCTGACCTAGATAGACCAGTTGTCTGACTCAAGATGCAGCATCATGAATGGTGAGTAATGGCATTTTTTGTTGAAAAGGACCACCCTGCTCGCAGCCAGTCTTGTGAACTCCAAGTCTCCCATAACTCAATTCCCAAATCTCAGGACACTTCTAAGAGCAGCTTGCATAAAACGACTTGGGGGAGGTTCCTGGAGCATATGTTGGATGGGAAGAGAATGATCTGGTGTTTTTCCTAAGGCTGCTGTGAACGGGATTACCTGGAAAATATCGGATCCTGTATTCACCTGCTTCATTAGAGCGAGCATATAAAATGGAACGAATGAGGAACTGGATCCCACAGGTCGTGTCCAGGGAATGACTTCTCTGAATCTCCTTAATCCAGGTTTCGTTCAGCCGTGACTTTGAGCAGCAGCTGAGTTTTTATGTCGAAGCCCGATCGATGTTTTGCAATTTGGAACCTGTTCTTGTCCAGCTGATACACGTAAGCATACCTCCTGATTGTAAATGAGCCTCCAGTGACGGCAGAGAGCCATTCTGTGCATTTCTTTGCCGGGTAGTGTCACTTTTGCTGGGCATCTTATGAGCATTTGTACCACCATGTCGTGGGTTAGCATGCAGACTCTTCCTGTTGTGCTAACCCTGGAAAGGTGCGAAATCAATTGAAGTAAAAGCGCTTCATTTGGTAGTGAATGTACTGAATTGTGGGTGTGTATTTGGGGGTCATTACTAAACCACCAATTGCCCCAGTGAAAGATTATCATCTCTCGCTTATTGTTTTCTGAGTCTGGTAGGATGTTGACAGTGCCGTCCTAAGCAGAGTTACACCCTTTCTATGCCCACTGTCTTCAATAGACTAGGAAGGGCGTCACCCTAACATGGCACTTGTTGCTGTTTGGTGAAACAGTCCTTTGGTTGGTAGCTTCGGTTGTAGCTGGTCCCACTGGTAATGTCATCTTTCCAACAGAGCGTGAACCAACTGGCAATGGAAACGAGAAAAGTGATGAAAGGAAATCATTCCAGAAAGACGGCTGCGTTTGTCAGGGTAGGTGGGAAAACCGAATGGTTCCCTTGCCCTTAATTCTCTCTGTGCTAATGAGACTATGGGGCTAGAGGTTCAGCTTATAACATGCACAGGAAACGTACACGCAGGCAATACTTGCTTCCCTTGCCCTCTTCCCTCTGTGATAGGGACAGACAACCAGTCAGGGTTCTTGCACCTATAACAGCTGTATAGAAGGAGACCTTCACACATGAACACATGAAGCTGCCTTCTACTGAACCAGACCCTTGGTCCACCCAAGTCAGTATTGTCTACTCAGACTGGCAGCGGCTCTCCAGGGTCTCAGGGGTCTTTCCCATCACCTACCTGCCAAGTCCCTTTAACTGGAGATGCCGGGGATTGAACCTGGGACCTTCTGCATGCCAAGCAGATGCTCTACCACTGAGCCACAGCCCCTTTAACTGGAGATGCTGGGGATTGAACCTGGGACGACCTGCATGCCAAGCAGAGGCTCTACCACTGAGCCATGACCCCTCTCCATGGTTCTCCAGGGCAGACACTGCTTAGCTTCTGAGACCTAATGAGATTGGGCTAGTCGGGGGCTAGACAGGTCAGGGCTAGGGTCCAGGAGAGCCCAGTTCATCCCAGTAACCCTAAAACGGCTGCACCTCCGGCTCACTGAAGAAAGGGCCGTAGTCATCTCTTAAAACGTTTCTGTCCTTGCCTCCTTAGGCGTGCGTTGCTTTCTGCTTCATTACGATCCCGTCTCTGGCAAGCATTTTCGGCCGTCTTAATCTGTACCTGCTCTCAGGGCAGGTCGCTTTGGCAAACCAGTGTCTTTCACAAGGTAAGCCTTTTTGACTTGGCAGTTGCTTTGTGCGTGCGCGTGTGTGTGTTGGGAAACATTTTTAGAAACTATTTTTCTGCTGGAGAAAGCCTTCTGAATGGAAATCTAAAGGCATAAGAACATAAGAAAGGCCCTACTGGATCAGACCCAGGCCCATCAAGTCCAGCAGTCTGTTCACACAGGGGCCAACCAGGTGCCTCCAGGAAGCCCACAAACAAGACGACTGCAGCAGCATTTATCCTTGCCTGTGTTCCACAGCACTTGATATAATAGGCATGCTCCTATGATGCTGGAGAGAATAGGTATGCAGCATGACTAGTATCCATTCTAACTAATAGCCATGAATACCCCCCTCCTCCATGAATATGTCCACTCCCCTCTTAAAGCCTTCCAAGCTGGCAGCCATCACCACATCCTGGGGCAGGGAGTTCCACAATTTAACTATGCATTGTGTGAAAAAATACTTCCTTTTATCTGTTTTGAACCTCTCACCCTCCAGCTTTAGCAGATGACCCTGTGTTCTAGTATTATGGGAGAGGGAGAAAAACCTCTCCCTGTCCACTCTCTCCAAACCATGCATAATTTTATAGACCTCTATCATGTCTCCCCTCAGCCGCCTTCTTTCTAAGCTAAACAGCCCTAAGTGTCTTAACCGCTCCCCATAGGACAGTTGCTCTAGTCCCCTAATCATTTTGGTTGCTCTTTTCTGCACCTTCTCAAGCAATTGTTTCCAAGAGTTCTGTAGGCAGACTGGGGGAAGGAAGCTGCGTTATTGCTCACCTGGGCTCCTTTGGCTTTGGTAGAAGAAGAGAAAAAGAGTTCCCTATACAGAAGCAATAGAACTTTGATGGGAAAATCCTGTCTGGGAGGCAAGGCCTGGCTAGCGTTGAGAATCGTGAAGATCCGAGAAACGTATTCTAACCTTCTGGTGGATGTTTTACGGATTTTACTTGATATTATGATTGGCTTGTTTTGTTTTTGTTTTATTGGGTTTTTCCCCTGTGGTTTTGAATTAATACGATAAGCCGAATTGAATGGAGATCCAAGAAATGTGCTAAATTTGACTTGGGAGAGCTATTGAACCGCTGATTAAATATGATGTTCAGCGGCTGCCTTTCGCATTGAGACAGGATGCAAAACGAGCGGAGCGTACGAGGATGTGATGTGTTTAAAATTCTAGTATTACTTTTGACAAATGTTAAGAACGTTGATGCCGCCGGGCTTATTTTCCTTACTTAATTAGGCCGTTTCGTTCCCTCAGGAAAAAAAAAATCCTTCTCTACTTTTTTAATTTTGTTATACCCTCATGACTGCTGCCTGTTTTTTTTCCCCTTCAAAAAGGCCCCAGTGTTTCTTTTGCAACAATTTCTTTATCTGTTTCTTTTCAATGCAAAGAGTTCCACCTGCTCTTCCAAAAAACTTAGGGCAGTTTTCAAGAACAATAAACCCAGTTTGCAAACAAACCGTCTAATCCACCAATAAACAATTTAAAACCCCAGAAAACATTAGCCTGCTAATACAGTCATCAGAGTCCAGCTTTCATCCCAGTACTCTCTCAGTTAAGACTGAGAGCCAGCGTGGTGTAGTGGTTAAGAGCAGTGGTTTGGAGCGGTGGACTCTGATCTGGAGAACTGGGTTTGATTCCCCCCACTCCTCCGCATGAGCAGTGGAGGCTAATCTGGTGAATTAGATTTGTTTCCCCACTCCTCCACATGAAGCCAGCTGGGTCCTTGGGCTAGTCATAGCTCTGTCAGCCCCACCTACCTCATAGTGTGTCTGTTGTGGGGAGGGGAAGGGAAAGGTGATTGTCAGCCGGTTTGATTCTTCCTTAAGTGGTAGAGAAAGTTGGCATATAAAAACCAACTCTTCTTCTTCTTAAGTCTGGAGGGAGGGATCACAAGAATACATGAAGCTGCCTTATACTGAAGCTGCCTTATACTTGATCCATCAAAGTCAGTATTGTCGGCTCAAACTGGCAGCGGCTGTCCGGGGTATCAGGCAGAGGTCTTTCACGTCACCTACTGCCAGATCTTTTAACTGGAGATGCCGGGGATTGAACCTGGGGTCTTCTGCATGCCAAGCAGATGCTCCACTACTGAGCCAAAGCCCTTCCTTTCTCACCTGGAATTCCCTACCACAAGCTGGGGGCAGAGAGGGGAAAGGCTGTCGGGTGAGTTAGAGGAGCCAGTTATAATGAGGGCACTGCCAATAAGGAATTGCTGAACCGATCACATGAGTTCACACAGCGCTCACTTGCTGGTATGGAAGAGGTGATTCCCCGTATGCCAAAAGGCCCCCAGCCTTCGCTTTTTGAACGAAGTCTGCACTGTTCTTTTTCCTTTTTTCTCCCCCTGAATGAGAAGAGCAGTATGTAATAGCATATATTATCAAATTATGGCTCCATGGTGTGCATGTAAATGGCAGGTCTTGCAAGGGGGAAGATGGTAATTAGTTGCTTGAGAGATCTTAATGTGGCACTCCTGCGGCTTCCAGGCCAGACTTCCTGGGTTACGATAGGACATAATTCGTGCATGTGCCAATCTCCAGAATGTCAGGTGATGAAACGAAGAAGAAGAAGAGTTGTTTTTTATATGCCAACTTCCTCTACCTTTTAAGGAGATTCAAACCAGCTTACAATCGCCTTCCCTTCCCCTCCCCACAACAGGCACCCTGTGGGGTAGGTGGGGCTGAGAGAGCTTGAAGAGAATTGTGGCTAGCCCAAGGTCACCCAGCAAGCCCGTTGCAACTGTGCAGCCTCCAACGCCCAGCTCTGCTCGTTGAGAGGCCTCTTGATTTACAGTGCCATCCTTAGTGGAGTTACACCCTTCTAAGCCCGTTCAGTCGATTTAGAAGGACTCCGTTTCAGGCCGCCCTATTAATGGGGCATACGTGTTTATTGCACATTGCTATAGTTATTGTCGGAAGCCCCCTTATGTGCAGATGGCAGAGAAGTGGGGATATAAATATTTTAAATAAACGAACAGTCATTACACTAAACGTTAAATTAAACATTAAACGGTAATTGAACATTTAATTATTGAAAAGGAAATTGTAAAAGCAACTTCGGAATGTTAATGCTTGCATGGAAGCACTCCGAATAAAGCATCTGTTCCAGTATTGAAAAAAGTGACTCCAGTTTTCATAAAATGTCTTAAACTTATGAACTTTTCCTGTTCCCTTCCTTTCCCTTGAAATGTGCATGCTTCTTTATCCAGCATGTGTGAAAGGGTGAACAGTTATTTTGTATTGCTGCCTCCAGTTTAAACTTGGGATTGGTGGGGAAATCAAAGAGTTTTGAACAAGCTGGCCCAGGGTCCCCCAGAAAGCGTCCTAGCCAAAGGGGGATTTGAACCCAGGTCTCTCAGATCCTAAGGAGCCCCGTGGTGCAGAGTGGTAAGCTGCAGTACTGCAGTCCAAGTTCTGCTCATGGCCTAAGTTCGATCCCAGCAGAAGTCGGTTTCAGGCAGCCGGCTCAATGTTGACTCAGCCTTGATATTTGCAGCAGGTTACCCCTCAGTTGACATTAATATAACAGGAGGGGATAAAACTTTTCAGACAGATAATCATAATTCAAAAAGGGGTAAATTGCTTGTTAAGAGTACAACTAACAATATTAGTGATATAAGGGTTAATCTATTATTTAGAATATGGCTGAGGGGTGGCAGTTGTGTCAGACAAGGATTAAGATGTGATGTTTATTTTCCTACTCCCCCCCTTTTTTTTCTTTCTGTACCCTGGAAATTTTTAATGCAATTATTTTTTTAAAAAAAACATAACAGGAGGGGGGAGAATAGGGAGGCCAGCAGATGATATTTGCTGCTGTCCTCAGCCATAAGTCTGGCAGAATAGCTTTGGACGTGGAAAGAGACTTCTGGGACTGATGCTCCCCCATAAGCAGCGACCTGGACAGTCCTATCTTTAAGCCACTCTTTTCGGAGTTAGTCCTAACGGGAATTTTTTTTTTTGCATCCTGCTATACATGACGTGATCCTTTCTGATTTGGATGGTTCCAGGCATGTACAAGGGAGAGGGGGCTTAAAATCTTGTCCTTTTCAGGGGGTTGCAGTGAATGTTGTCAGCATTGTGCTTCCACTGGTAAGTTCCAGCGGCACATGCAAACAAGCTGACCTAGGAAGCTGACTAAGTCTTTTTACTGCAAGGCTGCTGGTTTGTTTCTTTGTTTGGACACGACGTGGCACGTATCGTCCGGGCAGAGGGATTTAGAGCGGAGCTGACTCTCCCGTCCAAGTGCATCCTTAAAACAATAGAGCTGCTAAGTCAGTATGATACATTTTGTGTTTGTTTGGCTTGTTTACAGACGAACCAGGCAGGGACCCCAGCATGAAGTCATTTTTGGTTCCTGTTCAGTGATTAACTCATTAGGGTTTTTTTTTTACCCCGCCCAGTTAATTAGAGTGTGTGTATATGGGTGTTCAGAGTTTTAACCTATGTCATCACCGAAGGATGCATGTATGGATAAAGCAAGCTTTAAAAACACACACACAACAAGGTTCATCATCAAATATGCTAAAAAAAGAAACTCTAATAGGAGCCCCGTGGCACAGAGGGGTTCACTGCGGCTCTGCTGCCAAAGCTCGATCCCAGCGGGAGTCGGTTTCAGGTCGCTGGCTCAAGGCTGACTCAGCCTTTCATCCTTCTGAGGTCAGTAAAATGAGTACCCAGGTTGCTGGGGGTAAAGTGTAGACGACTGGGGTCGGCGATGGCAAACCACCCCGTAAACATAGCCTGCCTAGTAACCGATGGGATGTGATGTCACCCAGGGCTTGCATAGGGGACTGCCTTTACCTTTTCCCTACTACAAGAATCCTTCCCTCACCCCTGACCGTTAAATGTTTGTGTAAAATAGAAATATGGGTTGCAAATGGTTCCATATAAGATAAATTATGACCAAATGTACAATTATGCTAAGGCAAGATTCCAAAATTGGAGGTGCAGATTTCAGAATTCCCCGTTTCTTCTCGGGATTTCTTTTTCTGTTTGCACGGCCATCTCTTTCCACCTTCATTGCTATACACAAGTGTAGGATGCACAAATGCAGGATGCTCTTGAGTGTGTTTCTTTTATTCAGTTGCAGCGCATCATGGGCTGTTCAGTCTCTGTAGAGTGGCCATACCCATGATGAAATGTGATTTGAAAATACTGATGAATACTTGTGTTTCTAGACGGCCGTTGTAACGTCCCTTTAGCAAATGTTGACATCAAGCAAAAATGGGTATGCTTATATTACAAATTGCACTAATGCAAACAAACAAAAAATGCTTACAGGTAGAAGATACCCCTTCAGAGCTGGGGCACAAATTTAGCATGCCCATGTCAGAAGAAAATGTGCCTGTGTTTAAAAAAGGTAGAGTTGGAAGCATAGCCAAGCTGTGGGAAGGCTTAATATATGGCCCTGCCATGGTTAATTGAATTACTTTGTGAGATTCCTCAGAGTAATGCTGCCAAGACCGAATGATAAATCCTCATCAGCCATGCTTCCACTCCTGGATAATGTGCTGGATCAAACTGGAAGCTCTGCTGGCAGAATGTACAGAGCACTCGTTCATTCCTCTTGCAGCATTGGTTCGAGCGCGTGACGTTGAAACAGCATAGGGTTCCCCCCCCCCCGACATTTTGGTCTTCTCAAAGCTGTTAAAATCTTTGTCTGCTCGAAGCGTAATATACGACATGCCAGGAACTATCCAACTAATTTGGGCTTTTATGTATGACTAATTTCACCAAGGGACTGATGAAAAACAGAAAACGCACATGGGGGGGGGGGGGGATTTGTATTGTTTAAGTTCTCTGACCAAATCTATATTCAGAGTTCAAAAGTACACAGTGCTGTGGTTGATCTAACATTTCTGTAAAAACTCCTCCCCATCTGAAAGCAAGGCAGGATTTTTTTCCCCCTCCTGTGACCTAGAAAGTACATTTTCAGATTCATTTGGAAATGAGGAATGAAAGATCCTGACTCTGTGATGTCTTTCCTCTGCTTTTCTCTTCTCCCCCCACAATCATTTTTGCTGCTTCTTTTTTTCTTTTTTTGAATGCTTCACATCAATGGAGAGAGAGGATTAGAAGAAAATGCAGCCACCTGTCTTTTTCCACTGGAACGACGAGTATGTCTGAAAGAGTGTGTTTTTCCAAGGGGGTCAGCACACGAGGATAAGAAGGAAGGGTCCCAGGAGAAATCTTGGTTGTGGAGGGTACTTGTGGAGGGTACACGGCCCCCTGAGCTTAAGGATAGAGCACACTGTAGAAATACATCTTAGTTTTGTTTTATTGGGTTGTATGAAACGACTTGTCAATTGTGGATGGCAAACTTTAAAACGCTGAAGAATGCATTACGTTAACTCTGACCTGGATAGCCCCAGGCTAGCCTGATCTCGTCAGATCTCAGAAGCTAAGCAGGGTCGGCTCTGGTTAGTATTTGGACGGGCAACCTCCGAGGCATACCAGGGTTGTGATGCGGAGGCAAGCAATGGCAAACCACCTCTGAATGACTTTTACCATGGAAGCCCTACGAGGTCGACATAAGTCAGCTGTGACTTGATGGCACACACAGACACAAAAAACATTACATTGGCGGTCTATAATCCCCTCCAGCGTAGTCTTAAAAATTAGCTACGGGGTGGGGGGAACAGGACCTTGAATTGGATTGGGGCTTTAGTGCAGGGGAAGGAAGAGACTTTACTCTCCCCCGATGTCATTTCTAGGATGGAAACACCCCCTCACACACCTGACTCGACTTGTTAGCCCATGGGCAAAGAGAAGAGTGCCTTTACTGGGGCTAATAGAAGCTGATGGTCTCAGAGATATGGCACTGAGGAAAAGGGTTCCCCCCAAATTCCCCAATGCCCAATCCGACTTCTCCCCTTCCCCTCTGCAGATTCTTTTAAAGGATAACATTTATGACGATCAGGGAGATCAGACCGAGGATGTCCAATGTAAAATGTCGTTTGGCTGTAAGACCATAATTAAAGCATCTCAGTGTAGGTAAAACACAAACACACACAATAACGTAGGTGAGGGTAACAGTGGACACGATCACTGGCACCTTTATAATCAGCCTTCAGTTGATTTTGAAAGGCGTGCCTTATGTCTCCCTAGAAGTTTTAATGGCACACTACTTCAGGGAGCGCATTCCAAAGAGTCGCACAGGATCCCCAGCCTTAAAAGGGGGACTTGACAAAGCCAGAGTCTTTGGAAACCCCTTCCGCTGCCATAATTTATAAGGCAACTGTCAAAACTTGATTATATTCCCCCCCACTCTGCAACAGAGCCTAGCTGAACCCTCTGAGAACAGGCCATTAATTTCTCCCTTTCCTGAAGGTCGCACCCGCTAGGGAGGATATAATGGGGGTCTGCAGAAGGATTTATAGCCTAGTGGTCAACCAGAAGAAAGGGCTGCAGCGGAGGAGGAAATTTAGTGAAGCACGAACTAGACCACAGACGGTGTAGTGCACAAGCTATTAATTGAGTCGAGGAAAGCTTCAGCAGCAATTTATTGCAACGAGTGCTTGACCCCCCCTTGCTGAGCACACCGCTACAGGGTGTGTATTCCAAATTTAACTTGCCATATCTCATGCACAAGCAGTAGCGCTATATGTGTATGTGTAATGGCTGAAAAGATGTCCCATGGGGCCATAACAGGTCTATGGGGGCTTCCCAGTTCTCATGTAGTGTTCTGCCTCATCCCCCTGCCCTTGATCATCTTTGTTCTCATCCTGCTCTCAGCTGCTTCCGGTGCATTTCCTTATGATTGTTCTATCGGAGTATCTTGCAGTTGCAAACGAGGGCCCCCTCAGAACCAAGAGCCAGCATGGTGTAGTGGTTAAGAGTGGTGGTTTGGAGCAGTGGGCACTAATCTGGAGAACCGGGTTTGATTCCTCTCTCCACATGAGCAGCGGACTCCTAACTGGAGAAGCGGGGTCAATTCCCTGCTCCTTCACATGAGTGGCGGATGCTAATCTGGGGAACCTGGTTGGTTTCCCCACTCCTCCGCATGAAGCCAGCTGGGTGACCTTGGGCTAGTCAAAGCTCTCTTAGAGCTTTCTCAGCCCCACCTCTCTCACAGGGTGTCTGTTGTGGGGAGGGGAAGGTGACTGTAAGCTGGTTTGATTCTTCCTTAAGTGGTAGAGAAAGTCGGCATATAAAAACCAACTCTCCTTCTTCTACTAATTTGGGGACTCTTCTATCCTTATGTTCTGACCCTCTGGAAACTGCACACATTCTTTAAGACACAAACACCAAACCAATATTTATTACGATCAAGACATCAGTCAACAACGATTTAACAGAGTGTTCGAAGCATTTATCATTAGCATTACAATTCCTCATTAACATTATGTGTCATTCTTATGACTGTATTAGAAAGATGATGTTGGTTGGTTTTGTTCAAGTTGCGGAAACGTTCGCTGAATCTCTTCTTGCATTCCTAAGAGTGATTTGAAGAGACGTTTGTTTTTTTCCAGCTATCATAGATTTCAGAAGAAAGCCTATGCATAACTTGGGGATATAAATAGCCTCTTTTAGCTCACAAGATCCATACGGTCTGTCCTTTCCAATGTTGGCAAAGCCACCGGTTCTGCAGCATCCTCTTTCCTTCCTAGCTTCTTTGACCTCTGTTGTTCTTCTGGATGCTTATACAAAGGTCAGGTAGATTGTTAGAAAAATGGGGGGGGGGAAGGCGGAGAAAGAGTTCCTAGCCTATATTTTCCCATCCTCTCTGACATTTCACAGATGGAAATAGTCACATGCTTGTAATCCACTCCTCCAGCACTTTGCAAGGCCTTCTCTTAAACAGCTTTGAAAGGTGTTCTCTACAGCATTGGTTTTATTATGCAGTATCCCATCCCCTAGCGAGCCCCATGGCGCAGAGTGGTAAGCTGCAGTACTGCAGTCCAAGCTCTGCTCACGACCTGAGTTCGATCCCAACGAAAGTCGGTTTCAGGTAGCCGGCTCAAGGTTGACTCTGCCTTCCATCCGTCCGAGGTCGGTCAAATGAGGACCCAGCTTGCTGGGGGTAAAGGGAAGATGACTGGGGAAGGCACTGGCAAACCACCCCAGAAACAAAGTCTGCCTAGGAAACGTCACAATGTGATGTCACCCCATGGGTCAGGAATGACCCGGTGCTTGCACAGGGGACCTCCACCTTTTATCCTATCCCCTGCAGATTCAAGAGCCAAACAGATGGTTATTATTTTGGTGAAAGATTTACCCAAAGAAAAAACCTCCATAATTATCCTACAATGTGCTACCAGCTGTCCAAAATACGTCTCAATGACTGCAGTGTATGAAGAGTCTGGCTGTACGCTGCACTGGGCCTGACTCTTCATGCCCACATGTGCACTAGAGATGAGATGTATCCACTCCCCAGACGTTTGACTTCTAGTAGGGGCCTTGGCTAAATCCTGAAGGATTTTGATGTGGGCAACTCGCGCTGAAAAAGAGGAAGAGTTGGTTTTTATATGCCAACTTTCTCTACCACTTAAGGGAGAATCAAACAATCACCTTCCCTTCCCCTCCCCATGACAGACACCCTGTGAGGTAGGTGGGGTGGAAAGAGTGTGACTAACCCAAGGTCTTCGTGTGGAGGAGTGGGGAAACAAATCCAGTTCTCCAGATTAGCGTCCGCCACTCATGTGGAGGAGTGGGGAATCGAACCCGGTTCTCCAGATCAGACTCCACCCCTCCAAACCACTGCTCTTAACCACTCCACCACGCTGGCTCTGCGAGAAGGAATCCCCAAAAGGTACATCTTGTGACTGGGTTTTCTGGACCAGGATCCAGAAGAAGGACAGGTTTCCAGGGACAGTGAGAGCGTACTGTTCTCTAGCTTGAAGACTTGTAGCATGACACAAACAGACTGACACGTGCCATCTTCACTGTAAGCCGGTTTGATTCTCCCTTAAGTGGCAGAGAAAGTTGGCATATAAAAACCAATTCTTCTTCTTCTACGAGGTGGTGTGAATCTTTGCAGAAGGGTGGATGCACAGTCTGGGTGTTGTTGCCATCATGTGTATGTTGTGAGTCTGGGCATCTGCCGTGCCCTCTTCTGCCACCTTGTGCATGGGTCCGTCTCAGATTTTTGCACAAAGTATTCATGTGTCCTGACCTGTTTTGCAGCACATGAAATAGGTCCGGATGAGAATTACCTGGGCTTTAGCCCTTTTGCTTTGTACAATGGTCAGCCAGTTCTGGCCTCCTGTCTGCACGCCAGAGTTGGACACCTTGTTTGGCTCGAGAGCCATGTTGCGTTTTTAACCTTCTGATAGCCTCAGGGCAGTACAACAAAGTATGCGTGCCCTGTGCGCTCTGGTGAGCTTCAAGTTGCGGAGCCTTTGCTTTAAGGTATATCGAAAAGGTACAGGCATGCTGACAAATCTGGGTTCCACTTGCTGATACTGTGGTGACCAATCTTTTTATAGCGGATGCCTTTTTCAAAGCCGCCATAAGCCTCGTTCCCGAGGTGCCGAAGACGATCAGCATAGATGGGAAGATGCGGCCCTCGGAAGCGTTCCTCCTGGAATTCCTCTGCAATTTCTTTTCCACTTTACTAGTCATTCCGGTAAGTGACTTAACGCCCAGATCCCTTTCCGGGGCTGAAACGGCAGCGCCTTTCACAAGTTCGGCTCACCTTCGAATGGCAGATGAAGTAGGAAGCCTGCACCTGGGTTGTACTCAATGTGGGGACTTGTATACTTCCCTGTGTGCAGAAAAATAGCATACCTGGTGTGTGTGTGTTTCCTCACCTCTCCGAGACATGTTAGCCTCCTAGGAAAGCGTTTAAAGAAGGAGGAATCTATTGCATGTGCCCTTATTTTCGGTCTGAGAGCAATCATCAGGCAAGTAGCTGCAAGCGTCGAGCAGCTGGTGGACCAAGGGTCAAATCCCCACCCTGCTTGCTGGTTGACCATAGGCCAATTACTCTCTCAGCCTAAACCAACTCACAGAGTTGATGGGAGGATAAAACAGAGGAGGAAAGGAGGATGTTTCAAACAGCTTTGGACCCCCGTTGGGGTATAAATAAAGGAGCCCTGTGACGCAGAGCGGTAAGCTGCAGTACTGTAGTCCAAGCTCTGCTCACGACCTGAGTTTGATCCCAACGGGAGTCGGGTTCAGGTAGCCTGCTCAAGGTTGACTCAGCCTTCCAGCCTTCCGAGGTCGGTAAAATGAGTACCCGGCTTGCTGGGGGTAAAGGGAAGACGACTGGGGAAGGTGATAGCAAACCACCCCATAAACATAGTCTGCCTAGTAAGCCTCGGGATGCAACGTTACCCCATGAGTCAGGAATGACCCGGTACTTGCACAGGGGGACTACCTTTTCCTTTAGAGGCAAAATCAGAGGCAGGATCTTCAGGACCAGGGACAGCTCAAGGGTAGCACAGACCTTGCTCTAGCAATGAGCCAGGCTCAATTGAGCTTTTGTGGCCTAGCGACTGTGTCCAAGCTGAGGAATGAAAGGAACTGGAAAGGGCAACGCTTGAGTTCAGAGCCCTTGAGCAGCCTCTAGCTATGTGCCCTTGATCCTCAAACACACGGACACACTCATGTGAGTTTGGGTGGCAGGTGTATTGAAGCAGGTAGGGAAGTTCAGCCTCGTGACGGACGACGTTAGCAGAAATGTACTGCAGGGCCCAAGCTACAATCTGGTAACACCGTACCTACTGAGGCCTTTATGTTTAAAGCGCGCGCACTGTTTTTTTTTAAAGTTTTTTTTATTATTTATATACATAACAAAAATCTTTTCTTACAATCTTTCTTTGAATTTACATTTTCCCCCCTCCCTCCCCCCTTCCCTCTCCCGGACCACAAGTACACCTTCAAATATTTAACCATGAGCACATTTTCCTTAGTTTTTGAATAGATTCATTATTGGCTTCACCCTTATTGATCCACTGCATATACGTTTCCCATTTCTCTTTAACGTCTCTTATTTTACTTTCCCATAATTTATCCTGTGTTATACACGCTATAGTGTCCGATTGGAAATAATCATAGAGATACTTGTTCCAATTTTCTAGAGTCAATTTCTTGTCCTTTTTCCACCCATACACTATAACCGCATGGGCTGCCAGTACCATTGCCTTATATAATTCTTGCTCTTTTTAAAAAAAAATTATTACATCCTAATATCCCTGATCCATATTCACTTGTATTGGAATTCTAAATAATTTTTCCATTTTCCCCTGGATCTCCCTCCAGAATTTAAGCACTTTTTCACATTCCCACCACATGGCGCACTGTTAAACCGATCGAAATGAATTGGCTAAGGTGATTTCTTCAAGGTTTTCTAATGACTCTAAAGCCTTCCTGCCCAAGTGTTGGGTGGTTAACCGACAGCCGAGCTGACAAAAACATCTCCAAACATGACGTTAGGATGATTCTAAGAGCTTACATGCACCTTTAGAAGGGTTTATTTTACATGATAATTGTTGCTAGATTTGGGGGCAGGGGGAAGCAATTGGTCGGTCATGATTAGTCGTTACCTTGGTGTTGGTCTTTGTTTTAGGATCACCCTGAACAGGGCGTATTGTTTCTCGTGCGAGGTCTGCTCAATGTTATCCAGGACTACACTTGGGAAGATAACAGCGACGATAAAGTCCGGATTTATGCAAACGTTCTGCATCTTCTCTCTGCCATGAGTCAGGAGACCTACGTCTATCATGTCGACAAAGGTGAAGTGTGAACTTTTGATGTGTGTAGGGGTGATTTCACTAGAAATCAGCCCCCCTCCCCCAGTCATTATATCAAATGCTGCCTCACTAAAGACTAGGGGATTATTTATACAGCTCAGTGCTCATTTTCCTGGGGATGTGCTTCAGAAATGCTTACAAGCTTGACCCCACCTCCCAGCCCCCGACCATGACTAAGTACATACTGAGTTTGCAATTGGATTACTATCTTCCACACGCGCCTAAGCGCTTAATCCACATATTGCCAACCTTATTTGTGCAAAACATGGGATTAAATGTTGTTTTGCTTTGGCGACTCTCTTGCACTTGGTTCAAAGGCCTTCACGTACTTGAAGCTTGAATAATAATATCTTGTTGGTGCAGGCATGCTCAAGTTCTCTTAATTCTCGTGATAAGAAAACTATAAATAATAAGGCCGCTTTGTGCCTCACTCCCGTCATGATGGTGATCAAAATTGTGTGCATGGGTGTGAAGTATTTGTTACTTATTTATTTATCTTATAATCTGCCCTCCCCAGCAAGCCAGCTCAGGGCGGGTAACATCATTTTAAAAATACAACAATATACAATGTAAATATACAGTAAAATCCATAATAAAACCAATAAAATTCTAAAAACCTAACATGATGGCGCACAAGTCTAAAAGCTGTAGGGAACCGTACAGGTGGCAACCCTTTGCTTTCTGTTGTTCCAACTAAGGGGGAAAGGGGGGGGGAGGCCAGTAGATGGTATAGATAATATGAGCAAATATAGGCGGCTGTCCTCAATTGTAGGCCTGGTGGAAAAGCTCTGTCTTGCAGGCCCTGCAGAAAACGTTCAGATCCCGCAAGGGCCTGATGTTACCAGGCAGAGCATTCCACCAGGCTGGAGCCAGGGCCAAAAAAGCCCTGGCTCTTGTTGAGGACAGCCACATGCTCTCAGGGCCAGGGACCACCAGTAGATTTTCGTCGGACGATCCTAGTGTCCTTCGGGGGGGGGTATACCAGGAGAGGCTGTCCCAAAGATACGAGGGTCTCAGACCGTGTAAAGCTTTAAAGACTGGGCAAGGCCACCAGGATCGTCTGAGGGACGGAGGGAAAGAAAGAAAGATGGCTGCTTTGGCTCCTGTGGGGGAGGGCGAAGTGGATTGGCGGCGGCGGCTGAGGCCACCCCTCCCCAAAATGCATCCCCTGGGGCCAGTGGCTGACGTCGCCATATTGTAGAACAAGCGGCAGAGGCAAACAACGTGAAAGTAGCTCTCATCTTATAAAAACGGCCCAAGACTGATCCGTTCAGCGGCATGTTTTCCAAGCGTAACATATGTGGGTCCAATTCTTGCATTGCTATTTTAACACAACCACTCTTAATGTGAGAATTGAGCCTAAAATCATTATGTTCAGTATCTATCTATCTATCTATCTATCTATCTATCTATCTATCTATCTATCTATCTATCTATCATAATGATTTTAGGATCAATTCTCATATATATAGAGAGAGAGAGAGAAAGAGAGAAATATATATATATATATATAGAGAGAGAGAGAGAGAGAGAGAGAGAGAGAGAGAGAGAGAAAGAAAGAAAGAAAGAAAGAAAGAAAGAAAGAAAGAAAGAAAGAAAGAAAGAAAGAAAGAAAGAAAGAAAGAGTTTCTTTCCAAACATCAAAGGACACGCTGCCAGGGGAGCAATTTTTCTTTCACATTTCCAAAGGGAAAACATAGAGGTTTTAATCAAGCCAGAATAATTAAACGGCTCATCAGTGTAGTTCCCAGAAGAAACAGAATTTTCAGATCAGTCTTAACTTCTGTACAATCTGCGGAGGGTGTTTGCGTTTCATATGTGTAGAAGTTTGGTCACCCCCCCCCTTCTCTGTGGGTTGCAGTGGTCAAAATAGACCTCTTTTGGGCCGCTTGCAGGGAAATGTTATGTAACAGACCTAACTACAACAGGAAGTAGGTTATGTAACAGACCTACACGTTACACTACAACAGGAAGCATCTACATGGAAATGGCGCAGCTAACTTTACAGGTATGGAGGACCTTCTGGCTGGCTCCTGCAATGTCTACTGCGGGCGAACACATTGTGTGCAACAGTTGGGCATTCTGTCTAATTCTTCAGGCTGATCTTTTTTTTGAAAGACAGAGCAAGAGAGAGGGGAAGTACTACTTTTTCCAAAGTGGATGCTTCCTCTTCTTCCAGTTTTGGTGGAGAGTGCCATCAAGTCACAGCTGACTTCAGGCGACCCCAATGAGTTTTAAAGGCAAGAGATGTTCAGAGGTGGTTTTGCCCTTGCCTGCCTCTGCATAGCAACCCTGGACTTCTTTGGTGGTCTCCCATCCAACTGCTAACTAGGGCCAAGCCTGCTTAGCTTCCAGGATCTGACGAGACTAGACTAGCCTTAGCTTCTTAAGGTAAGGTAAAGGTCCCCTGTGCAAGCACCGGGTCATTCCTGACCCATGGGGTGACGTCACATCCCGACATTTACTAGGCAGACTTTGTTGACGGGGTGGTTTGCCACTGCCTTCCCCAGTCATCTTCCCTTTATCCCCAGCAAGCTGGGGACTCATTGTGCTTCCAGTTACACAATGCTTAATTTATATCCCGCTTTTTGAACCGTAAAGTCCTCCAAGCAGCTTACAAATCTTTCTTCCCTTTCTCCTCCCGGTCCCAATATATAAGTCTTCAATGCTGAGGGAACACTTTAGCCTCTTCCTTGTAGAATGAGAGATCTTAGCGCCTTGAGAGCCAAACAAGGAGCGGTTTTGTACAGATGCTCTGTAGATGCTCTGAACAGCTAAATGTTACAATTGCGGCAGGAAAAATAGCCTCCTAAAACCAGCTGAATGTTTTCACTGGCACCCTTCTCCTGTTTTTGAACCTGGAACATCCTGTTTTTCTCAGTGGAATCCAACGATACCTTGTACGGGGGAGATACCAAATTTCTGGCAGAAATCAGCAAGCTGTGTGAAACGGTGATCGCTCAGATCCTGGAGCATCTGAAAAGCCTTGGAAAAGATGAGGTGAGAGAGAGACCTTTCTGTCGGCAGTGCAGAATATTTTCTGGAATGGAGGTTGGGTGGGTGGAGGGGAGCCATTTTTATGATCTACTTTGACCTTTTCATCCCTGCTCTGTTATCCACATGCATCGGTGTCCTTTGATGCGAGTTTTCCTCGGTTCATTTAATTTGAGACCAGTGAAATTCTCCCCGTCTGCCTGCTTTTCCTGATACTTTGAGGAAGAGCAGTGTATCTTCTGAAACACCAAGAGATGCTCAGTATCTTGGATGTTCTTTAGTTAATAGGGGAGGGATCCCAGCACGGTATTGCTGCTTCGCATATATGTCTTGTTCAATCCCCAGCACCTCCAGTTAAAGGATCTCTGTTTGTGGAGCTGTGAAAGGATCCTGCAAAAGGCCTAGGATCCTGGAAAAGCCATTTCCAGTCCCGGCTAGCTGTACTGGGTTTAACTGACCATTGTTTGGACTCTGTATATGATATCTTGTTATCCTGTGGAGGACCTGATAAGTATTTTTGGAGGCTGAATCTCATGGCAGCTTTCTTGGAGAACCTTTCCCCTTATTGCAGTTCAGCCGAGTGTGCCGGAGAGTATGTTCAACTCAATTCTTTGGCGTTCCTCCCCCTTTGCTAACTCTGCTATACTTTTACAACCAGACAGTCCCTTCCTTCCGAAGAGCCTTTTATGCTTGCCCATTTAAATGCTGCACCCTCAGCGGTATTAAACGGAAGATATGGAAATCTACCATACTCCGACCGACTTTGCCCATGCGATTCAAAGAAAATCAACGCATTTTTCTCATAAGATGATGGAATGCCCCCTCTTTAAACACCACTGAGATAAATGGATCGCCCCTATATTGGTGAGAATTCCTGCCCCCATAATAAGAGACAAAATAATCCCCTTTTTGTTGATGGATAGAGGTCCAAATATCTCTCCATCATATTTTCCTCTAAGAAATAACTGCTCAGGACCTATGGGTCATAGGAGCAATGAAGGAAAGAAGAAAGAAGCAGTCCAGCCGAGGCCCGTTCTTGTGCGGGGTGTGTTTTGCAAATTGTTCTGTCAGCAGGGCCGAGGTGGTGTTTCTCCCCTCCTCCCCTTTTTCACTTGCTTCAGCAGTAATTCACACCGAGCTGCTCAAGCGGAGCACGAAACGAGTTAATTGATGTGGCAGGTCGGCAGGGGCCGCTTGGCGGCTTCCAAGTATTCTCATGCCGGTTCGATCCCTCGTTGGAGGTGGCTGG
This sequence comes from Euleptes europaea, assembly GCF_029931775.1. Classification (NCBI taxonomy): domain Eukaryota; kingdom Metazoa; phylum Chordata; class Lepidosauria; order Squamata; family Sphaerodactylidae; genus Euleptes; species Euleptes europaea. Next base: position 9,877,979 of record NC_079332.1, read on the forward strand.
CGGCTCCATCTCTGAATTGAGGGTGCTTTTCTTTCCGAAAGAACACAACAAAAAGCACCTCCTGGGGGGGGTGTCAGCTTTAAAAGAGCATTCAGCCCACTGAGTTGGGATTTTGCCAGCGGCTTGTTGGGCTGACTTCCAGGGCTTGGCAGTGGGCTTGTGGGATCCCGCACGCTATTGTGTCGGGCTTCTCTAGCTGCTGCTGCTTATTTCATCTTTAACCCTATGTTTTAGAGGTTGACTTTTGCAACGTCTAAATGAATGTAAAATTCACACGTCCTAGGGCGCTTTGCATAAATAACAGCGGAGCATCGAGCAGAGCGGACGCCCTTCTAAGTCCATTAAAGTCACTGGACTTAGATGGTTACAACTCTGCCAAGTTAGAATCCTAGAGTTGGAAGGGACCACCAGGGTCATCTAGTCCAACCCCCTGCACAATGCAGGACATTCACAACTACCTCCCCGCCCTCCCACACCCCCAGTGACCCCCCACTCCATGCCCAGAAGATGGCCAAGATGCCCTCCCTCTCACAATCTGCTTAAGGTCATAGAATCAGCAGTGCTGACAGATGGCCTCTGCTTAAAAATCTCCAGGGAAGGAGAGCTCACCACCTCTCGAGGAAGCCTGTTCCACTGAGGAACTGCTCTGTTAGAAAATTCTTCCTAATGTCTAGAGGGAACCTCTTGATTTAATTTCAGCGCATTAGTTCCGGTCCGACCTTCTGGGGCAACAGAAAACAACTCGGCACCCTCCTCTACATGACAACCCTTCAAGTACTTGAAGATGGTTATCATATCCCCTCTCAGTCTTCTCCTCTTTAGGCTAAACATACCCAGCTCCTTCAACCTTTCCTCATAGGACTTGGTCTCCAGACCCCTCACCATCTTATTATGTCCGCCTTAACATACGCAGTGGTCGTTAATGGCAGAAAGATTTGTCCACAGTGTCTTATCGATGGGCCACTAGAATCCATCCTGCCCTGACCCCATGCGCCAAGTTCCCTCCCAATAATCAATAATAATAAATGTTGTTGGCACAGAGTGTTGTTATACAATATCCATCCAGTGGATCCCCCCCCCCTGCTTGGTGGTCGATGCAGTCTTGCAAGCTGCAGACTAAATTAATTCCTTGGTTTATAACCGTTGTAGACTTTAAAGCGGCAGAGCCAGCTGGCACTCTACTTCTTCAATAGCATCTTGGCTCACGGAGATCTGCGGAACAACAAGCTCAACCAGCTTGCCGTGAACTTGTGGAACCTGGCTCAGAAACACGGGTTCGCCGACACAAAAACCATGGTAAGGGGAGCAGGGATAGACCTTGAAACCGCTGTTTGCACCTGGGGAGTCTGGTAATCTGAAGTGCAAGCTTGGTCTTTGGGGAGTGGGGGGTTCCAACCTTTTCAACTTGCAGAAGTTTTGGCTTAGCAGAGTAAAGGGTTAGATCTGTTCCACTTCCCCCCAGCACAAAGGAACCGTCCACTGATGTAAGTCTCTTGCAGTAGGAAGAAGAAGAAGAGTTGTTTTTTATATGCCGACTTTCTCTGCCACTTAAGGGAGACTCAAACCGGCTTCCAATCGCCTTCCCTTCCCCTCCCCACAACAGACACTCTGTGAGGTAGGTGAGGCTGAGAGAGCGTGACTGGCCCAAGGTCACCCAGCTCGCTTCGCGTGTAGGAGTGGGGAAACCAACCCAGTTCACCAGATTAGCCTCCACCACTCATGTGGAAGAGTGGGGAATCAAACCCAGTTCTCCAGATCAGACTCCACCACTCCAATGTGCTGGAGGAAGCTCCATGTGCTGGAGAACTAGATCCATGAGACCCAGCATTAAAATCTTTCCAGCTGGTAGACCTTGGGCAAAAATTACCTCATTGTTAGGGCTGTTTGTTCTCTGCCCCCCGCCCCAAATAGAAGAAGAGTTGATTTTTTATATGCTGCCTTTCTCTGCCACTTAAGGGAGAATCAAACCGGCTTACAATCACCTTCCCTTCCCCTCCCCACAACACACACCCTGCGAGGTAGGTGGGGCTGAGGGAGTGTGACTGGCCCAAGGTCACTCAGCTGGCTTCGTGTGGAGGAGCGGGGAAACAAATCCAGTCCACCAGATTAGCCTCCACCGCTCACGTGGAGGAGAGTGGAATCAAACCCGGTTCCCCAGATCAGACTCCACCGCTCCAAACCACCGCTCTTAACCACTATGCCACGCTGGCTCCCAAACAAAATTACAAATCTAAAGTTGTTCTCCCAAGCAACTTGAACACTGCAGTGCATACATTATGCAGCATTGGAATGGGCACGCTTTTACTCTGCTTGTGTTGATCATTGGCAGGGGTGAGGGGAGCGGCACTAGACGCTGGAGTCTTGACCCAGTTTCTGCTGAACAGCCCTTGTTGGACTTCAGGGATTTTCCTCCCCAGACGCTGCCTGCTTGTTTTCTGGCATGTTTGTTTGCAGCCATAAGGGCTGGAAGCTTCCTCTCTCCCAAAGAAGAGAGCAAATTGAGTGTGGGCTTCCCCCCCCCCTTGATGCTTGCTCGGAATATGCACTGGGGGCGGGGCAGGGATGGGGGGGGATTAAGTTACTGAAAGGGCTAAGGGAAATAAGTATTTGCTGGTCCTATTGTAGAGTAAAATATCATTCCTCCCCCCCTCCCTCTCTAGGTAAAAACCTTGGACTATATTAAGAGGCAAAGCAAACACCCTGAGCTAAACCATTTTACCGAGCTGGCACTCAGACTTCCTCTGCAGTCAAGGACCTGATGAATCAAGAGCACCTGGAAGGCAGATTTCCAAGGCTGGTAAAATATGGGCTGCATCTTAAGCTATTATTGGAGTTCAATATCTTTCATTCAGAAGCGTCCCTCGGTGCGTGAAAGATTTATTCCGTCGGAGGCAGGAGGGGAAGCTGCCCCAAATCGCGTTGCCGCCCGCCTTTGAAACGAGTCTTTGTTTCCATCTGCGCAGCCATTAAAACATTTAAAAAAGGAGATTTGAATGCTAACTTTGGGGTCAGTAAAATTTATCTTGCGGTTTCAGAAGGGGGAAATAACTCTTCTATTCCAAAACCTTGACGTGGCTGGAAAGAAAAGCAGCAGGTTGCTTTGCGTTGGCCCTGGAAGCCGTGGCTGTCCTGCATTGCTGCCTTGGAAGAGATTGTCTCGGGCATCTGATAAATAGCCGCTGCCCTAGGACTGCTTTCAACCCTTTCCCAAGTACGTGGCTCGGTCTGATTGAAACGCATACTAGAAAAAGGAGAGAACCGCTGAAAAACAAGGTCTAGGGGAGATTCTGAGCGAGTTTTGGAAGCAAATGTGTTCAGGGAGCCTTTGTGGCAAAGCTCAGAATCAAAGGGGGGGATCTAATCAAGGAAAGGACACGGGAGGCATGAAAACAGACCTTCCCTAGCATTGCTTAGCTGGCTATTTTGTAATCATTAGGTACACTTATTACCACGCATAATCCAGTCTTCATTTGCTTTTTGATTATAAGCCCCAGTGAGGGATATACTTCCCCCCCCCCCTGCAATTTCTAGTTAACACACTCCCTCGAACAGAACTCCACAGCGGAGAAACCTGTGGCACGCTTGACCTTGCATCGTCCTTAACGCCGTCCCCTGAACACCAAGCCGGATAAGCTGGGCTTACGTTTTCAGAAAATAGTGGGGATTTGGTGGGCCTGTGGAAGAACAGGGTTCTACAACAGCAGAAGAGCCACTTGGGAGATTTCCCTGACCTGCCATTGCTGGTGATAACGGCAAGAGGGTACTTTTGGCCAACATTACATCTTTCGGTTAAACCAAGCCACCACTGGGTCCTAATTGTGGTGTAGTAGCAAAATACAGGCATGCCTAAATGCCACTTTGAAGTTCTTATTTAAAAGAAGAGTTAGTTTTTATATGCCAACTTTCTCTACCACTTATGGGAGACTCAAACCGGCTTACAATCACCCCCCTCCCCACAACTGACACCCTGTAAGGGAGGTGGGGCTGAGAGAGTGTGACTAGCCCAGGGTCACCCAGCTGGCTTCATATTTAGGAGCAGGGAAACAAACCCAGTTCACTAGATTAGCCTCCGCCGCTCATGTGGAGGATCAAACCCGGTTCTTCAGATCAGACTCCACTTCTCCAAACCACCGCTCTTAACTACTACACCACGCTGGCTCTTATTTACTTATTTAAAGCTTTCTTTTGATGCTTGATTTCTTGTTGGAATGGGTGCAAGATGTTGAGTTGAAACACAGGCATAGACTTAACTTCCAAACCTTTGCTCAGCATCTGCTGTAGATTTTTCCTAAACTTCTCTTTGTTTACATCATAGTATTCCTTCAAACCAGCACCTTTTTTGTTTGGGAAAGGGACGGATCTGGTGCTAGCGCAGTTGCTGTTATCAGATGTACGAGGCACTTTTAAAGCGGCAACAAAAAAAACGACTTGGCCAAACCGAGAAATCAAGCCGCAAGTCCTCTCTCGTCAATGGTGGGATGGCTGAGATGTCACAGAAGGGCTCCAGAAGCACAAGATCCGTGTAGGAACAGAGATGACGTGGATGGGAAGACAAAGGAAGTAGTGGGGGGACGGGCAGAAGGGGGGAGGCCAGAAAGAGAAAACTCAAAGAAGCAAAACAAGGAAGTGGCTGGGTTATCAGTTACCACTGATAACAGAAAGCATTGCTGGAACTCAGCCTGTAAGAAGCTGTCCCCAGATAGACCTCTGCTTGGGATGGCCCTAATAACACCAGACGGTAAAGCAGCAGAGGCCACAACCTGAAAAGAAGAACCAGACCCTGTGCAGCTATGTGAACAAGTTGCCTCATTTGCTGAATTTCCTGCATTGTGCAGTGGGTTGGACTAGATTACCCTGGTGGTCCCTTCCAACTCTATGATTCATTTTGGTGGCTTGGCAGTGCAGCATGGTGCAGTAAAGAGTGCTGGACTAGGAGCCGGGAGGCCCAGGTTCGAATCTCCACTCGGCTGTGGAAGCTTGCTGGGTGACCTTAGGCTGTCCACGCACTCAGACTCACCTGCCTCATAGGGTAAAATGGAGGAAAGGGAAATGACATCAGCTGTTTTGGGTCCCCATTGGGGAGAAAGTCAGGGTACAAATAAATAATAGCTCCGTTCCTACAGTGGGTGACCTTTCGACTGCAGTTCTGGCTTGGGGGTCCATTAGTTGATTTTGTTTCGGGGCCAAGAGAGATCTTCTTTGGGCAAAGGCCTTCGTCACTCACCTAGGAGGCAGCAGAATCGAGGAGGTACGGAGTGGCCGTTGTTCATGCACCCCTCCATGTGCCTTCCAAGTACGACAGGGACCTGCATCCTTTCACAGTCAAAGAAGCAAACTACATCATAACCGAGAGCAGGAGATCAACAGGGAGGAGTATAAGAGCATTTTCGCATGACACGCAAGAACTTGACAGTAATATGCAAAGGAGCACCCTGCAGAATTGGATTAGTGAATCAGCACAAACATGTTCTTGGTTCCAAGGTGGAATGGTTGTCTTGGGTGGCTAGTACTGAGTCGGCAAAAGCACACAGAAGGGCGTTATGTGTACATCAACATGTGCGTGACCATTCCTGCACTGGGCTTGGCCACCTTTCCCGGCTAATCCTTGTGATAGGTAAACCTGTGCCAAAAGCAGGAACGTGTTAAAACGTTCAGCACAAGCCCTTCTCAGCCACGGTTCCCCTCTGAGCAGTTATGCAGTTTGGTACAGATTATTTTTCTCTTTAGAAGATGGGGCTGCCACAAAGTCTGAATTCTGAAGCTCACCGCGTGGAAACGTTCACAATTTCAGATGACCTTCTAACGAGGGGAGGAAAGTAGTTTTACCCCACAACTTAAGGACAGAACTGTACGCGGTGTGGTGCTTACCACCCCTCCCCGTCGGCTTTATTCCCTTCAGTGTCAAGCATCTGCGCTGGCTTCAGGCTTAGTCAGGAAGGGGGTGGCGTGCTTCCTTCCCAGCTTCTTTTCGCAATGGGCGGGGGAAACAGCTGGAAGGGGGTGTGCGCGCATGTTTGTTTTGAGCAGACAAGTAGCTGGTGGGGAAAGCAGTAAAAGGTCTCCCCTCTTTCTCTCCTTCTACAACCACCCACAGTTCCTTTTGTGTTTGAAAACCACAACAGAACCCACACTGTCTGGGGGAGGCAAGTCGCAGAACGTTTAGAAACTGGCAAAGGTGCATGTTTCTCAAGCTGGAAGCAGAAATGGCGGCCCTGTTGGCGTGGAGCTGCTTTTATGATGGGGTCTCTTCGTCCTTCCCGGACCTGCTCAACTCCACCTGCATCCAATGTGAGTTTCACTAGCCCCTGGCAACGAGACGGGCTTGCCTTCCTCTCGAGTTCTGGCTGCCAGTGGCACAGGAGAAGGTGAGGCACACAGTCACTACAGGCCTGCCAGATCCCCAGTCTGTCTCCCTGGAACCTGCTGGGGACAACAGAATTCCTTGAGTTAGCCCGGTCCATTCTGCTGCCTCAGCGAGTAGAAAGCTGTACCTCTGGGTCTTGGTGTTCGAGGGCGAGTTTGGCACCGTCGCCAGCGAGAACAGGATCTGGCCTTTTAAAGTCATCACAGCAAGCGTGGGTACAAATGGGTCATTGTCTGGTTACCACGAATGCCCCTCCGGACGACGGTTAGCTGAGTCTGCCGTACAGAAGAATGCAGCAGCAATACCCTTCCCAGAGCCGAATCGTAACGAAGTTGATTGGAATTATGCTCACAAAGAAATCAAACGAAAGGAACATTATTTTAATAAAGATAAAAAAACAACTATACATTTAAAGTAATGGACGTTGGAGTCGTTAAGTTCTTCGGATCCCAGCAGAAAAGCCCTGAAGGGTCCCAAGAATTTCACAGTCCTTTCCCTCTCCCTTCATTAAAAACATGAAGTGCCCCCCCCATATTTCAGCCCTGACCCCCAAGCAGCATGTTTCCAAAATGCTGCTAGAAAGGGAGTCAGGCCTTGGCCGAAGATACTTATTATCTGTCCATGAATGATATAGGAGCAGAGAGGTAGATTTCAGTGATTCGGGTGTTAGGGAACGTTAACCTGAAGTCAGCTGAATTTTTTTGCTCCTTTTACAAATGTTAAATCTTCCCCTGCACCATGCAAAATCGTTGCACATAAAACCCAGTTCAGTCTCTTCTCTCGCCCACAGTTTAGTCCTCAAACTTTATCGATTTCGAAGCGTGTTTATCGATGTACGCCCATTTCTGAGGAGCCGGCTGGAACCCCAGGCCCGCGCCTCGCCGCTGCTTCCAATCCATCGCCTTCTCGAATTCAGCCTGCAGGGTCTGCTGCAGTTTCTCCTCTCCATGCCGGGCCAAGGCCATGTTCTGCTGCCTCGCCTTTGCCGGCCACTCCTGAGTGGAAGCGGGGCCTTTCTTAAAACCACCCAGCAGTCTGAGAAATTTTGACTTCTGCTCGGCGCTGTCAAAGGTTGCTGTGCCCCACTGGCCAAAGCAGTGACCCTGAAGAGATAAAAGACAAGACCAGTGCTATTCAGCCGCAGTCCTTAAACCCTATAGCAGAGGTCCCCCAACATTGTGCCTGTGGGTGCCATGGTGCCTGCTGTCACCTTATCTGGTTCCCCGCCAGGTGTTTTTAGGAAGTGGGTGGGGCCAGGTAGGGCTCTTGCCCAGCAAGGCTTCTGATTGACTGTTGGAGATTTGACTGGCTGTGCAGATTTTTTTTTTAAATGTTGCTTTTGGCAGCAGCTGCCAGCACAGCACAAGGATCTGCACCGTGTTACTGAAGTTAAGCCATTGCCGGCATTTTGTGGCAGCCCTTTTGTAGCTGCGTCCGCCTTGCCATGTCAGAATACAAGTGCCCGCAGGCTTAAAAAGGTGGGACCCCTGCCCTGGAGGGTTCCTTATTGAAAGGATGCAAGTCTGTTGCATAAGAAGAAGAATTGGTTTTTATATGCCCACTTTCTCTACTACTTAAGGAAGAATCAAACCGGCTTACAATCACCTTCCCCTCCCCACAACAGACACCCTGTGAGGTAGGTGGGGCTGAGAGAGCTGTGACTAGCACAAGGTCACCTGGCTGGCTTCATGTGTAGGAGTGGGGAAACAAATCCAGTTCACCAGATTAGCCTCCGCCGCTCATGTGGAGGAGTGGGGAATCAAACCCGGCTCTCCAGATCAGAGTCCGCCGCTCCAAACCACCACTCTTAACCACTACACCATGCTGGCTCTGACAGAGTATCAGATACCAGCTGGGGAAAGGGTTGCCAGTACAACAGGCAGTGTGTATATGGATAGTAGTCCCCTGGTTATGTCTGTATGCATATGCATACGACACACAAAGGAACCCCAGTTATTGGAGGCCCATGAGGTCATAAGGACATAAGAAAAGCCCTGCTGGATTAGACCAAGGTCCATCAAGTCCAGCAGTCTGTTCACACAGTGGCCAACCAGGTGCCTCTAGGAAGCCCACAAACAAGACCACTGCAGCAGCATTATCCCACGTGTTCCACAGCACCTAAGATAACAGGCCTGCTCCTCTGATCCTGGAGATAATAGGGATGCATCATGACTAGTATCCTTTTTAACTAGTAGCCATGAATACCCCTTTCCTCCATGAACATGTGCACTCCCCTCTTAAAGCCTTCCAAGTTGGCAGCAATCACCACATTTTGGGGCAGGGAGTTCCACAATTTAACTATGCGTTGTGTGAAAAAAAATACTTCCTTTTATCTGTTTTGAATCTCACCCGCTTCAGCAGATGACCCCACGGTCTGGTATGGGAGAGGGAGAAAAACTCGGTGTAGCTCCAGCCATAAGCTTGTCCTGCTTTACTTTTCATTATAAAAATGAATAGCAGCTGTATAATGGCCAGCAAAGACTCACGGGGGAGTGGAAATCTCGACCCTACCACCACTCCCCTTCCCTATGCTCCCCTTCTATGCTTCCCTTTCCCGGTCTCTGCTTTTCTCATACTTCCCCTTGTTCTGCCCTAGAAAATGTAAGCATTTTTATTTTACGTGCAGCCGAGGGGCGCCTGGCAGAAACCTGCCGCTGCTAACAAACACGACCAAGTGGACAGTGTCCTGGTTCTGGTGGGGAGAGGTGCTCAGAAGTAACAGCAAGCGGCAAAACTGAGGCGGCCCCCCCGGAGAAAGATGACTGCGCCAATCACTGCCCACCAATGCCTTATGGAGACTAACACAAAGGAATGGGCTGGCAGCAACTTAAGATTCGTTCCCCTCATCTCTGTTAAGACCTTGATAGCCCCATTATTCCCTCTGCCAGGGTTCATTTGTCAGGGCCGCGTTCCACCACGATGGAATTTCTCTCCTCTTCTGTTAGTTAGCGGCATTCAAATGTGTGGCCTGCTGAATCCAGGGAGGGAATTGCTGGCACCCCTAATTTTCTTCATCTCAGTTTCTTCGGCCATCGCCGGGGGGAGGGTGTCATGCTGATTAGAGTCCCGGTGACAGTAATGTCCGAGGGGTATTGTTATTTATATTCTACAGTAAATAGAGCACATTTTCTGCAGCAAACGCATCACAGCTAACTCCCCGAGGGAATCCGAAGGGGGGGGGAATGCTACTTTTCAGGATTAATGATGAGAATTACAGCTCACTGCCTCTGGAGTTCACTGGGTTGCTTTCGGCATCTCCAGGGACCGGACTAATTCGTTCTGGAGAGCGACCTCCAGTTTCCAATCAGGGGAGAGGGCTGGCTTGCCGGGCAGGACACATGACTAGCATAGCAAAATAGCGATCGGAGAGGGCCACGTCCTCTGAGCCGGCCAAGCCCTCGCAGGGACGGAGCTTACCGATTCCTCGTCTTCCTTGACGGCCTTCGTTTTGCCAGATTCCAGGTCGATCTCTTCTTGGAGAGCCTGCCGTCTCAACTAGGTCAGAGAAAGAAAACTCTTATTTCCCCCTCCCATGTCAATTGTGGGTAATTAGGCAGTTAGTGATTTGGTTCCCTCAAATATTGATGTACCACCTTGTAGGAGCATGTTCACAAGGCTGGGTGTTTTTTTTTTTTTTTTGGTTATAAAAAGTATCCAATAACAGCACTACAGCACTAAAATGCAATAAAACTACAGGACTAAAATGCAAAGAGCAGCATTAAAACACAAAAACGGCCTACAAAGCAGCAAAACTCATGAAAACGCTAATGGGATTTAAAAAAATTCAAGCGGCATATTAAAATAACTCTGGGCCTATCTTTGAAAACTTGCCTACCCAACCCCCCACCCCCCATCTTCAACTGGAAGAATTTGTTTAGACACTCAGAGGAAGATTTTCTTCTGAACATTCCTTTGGGAAGGGCTATGGCCTGGAGCACAATCTGCTTTGCATTCAGAAGTCTCCATGTTCAATCCTCAATAGCTCCAGCTCAAGGATTTTGGGTAGCAGGCGCTGGGAGACCTTGGAGCTGCTGCCAATCTCGATTGACTACACTGAGCTAAGACAGAGACCGATGGACTGCAGCTTCATAACAACAGGAGGCCCTATAAAAGGCCCGCTTGCCAGACAAGTTTCCAGGTTCATTCCTTTGCACCTCTAGCTTAAAGGATCACAGAGGAAAAGCACAGGGAATTACTCGAGACCCTGGAAAGCTAATACCTGTCAGAATAGGTGAGACGTGACTCGCTACAGGGCAGCTTTATGTGCTCACACACCTTTACAGAGAAACATGGTCTCCATAAATAAGAAGTATTCAGTTTTCACAAAGAAAATTTCCTGCAGACTGGAAAGCTATATTTTTCTTGGCCCAGGGAGCACTGCAGGTAACAGATGCCCTAAAATTGCTTACATGATGGAAGGGCAGTGCAATACACTTTGGGACAGTCAGCATTTTTTATTTGTAAACCCTTCTGGCATTCGCCTGAGACTGCCTCCTTCCCCCAACTTCCAGACTTCAGTTTCGAGATTCCTTCCAGAGACGGGCAACCTTCCCAGTAGCCCCTGGATATAAGTTCAGGATGCTTATATCAGGACTTTGGGGTTTTGTTTTCAGACGTTAACGGTCAAAAGGAGAACCGCCTATCAGCAGGGCTGCATAGTTGGAAGGCAAAGGTTGTGAACATGGGGACTTCTGAACCAGCCCCAAGCCTGCTACCGTAGCAATATTCCCACAGCATTAAAGAAAACGGATACTGTACCTTGTCTATTCGTACTTCATCACAGTTTCCTTTCTTAATGGCTACAACTTGGATTTCATCTTCCCTTTCCTGTAAATAAAAAGAAAAAAAGTACTGATTTGAGAATCGCTATGAGAATCTTCCCATGCTTAAGAATGATAACCTCCCACATGATGCAAGAAGTACAAAAGAGCATTATGAATACTGAGTTACGGAAAGTTGAACAGAAGAAGCGGAAGAGGAAGAGTTGGTTTTTAGATGCTGACTTTCTCTACCACTTAAGGGAGACTCAAATTGGCTTACAATCACCTTCCCTTCCCCTCCCCCTCCCCACAACAGACACCCTGTGACGTAGGTGGGGCTGAGAGAGTGTGACTTGCCTAAGGTCACCCAGCTGGCTTCATGGGGAGGAGAGGGGAAACAAATCCCGTTCCCCCGATTAGCCTCCGCCGCTCATGTGGAGGAGCGGGAGGAATCAAACCAGGTTCTCCAGATCAGACTCCACCTCTCCAAACCACCACTCTTAACCACTACCCCACGCTGGTGAAGGTGCTTACTAACCATGGTCTGCATGGAGCTGGGTTTGCTCTGAGACGCTCCGGTGAATCTTTTAGATTATGAATATTTTAGAAATGAGAGAACGGCTGGGCGCGCACCAAAGGAGAGGGCGGGACGGGATTAAAAACCAAACACTCCCACGAAATAAATCCCAATTCCAAAGGTGTAAACCAAAGAGGAGTGTTAATTGTTGACAAAGAGCTAAACAAGACCAAGACACCTCCATTAGATTCCCCTTAAGCTAAACCACTGGGAGGACAGAGGGAGTCACCAACACACAACCGGAACAATGGGGGAAGGCAAGGGACACTGTATGAGTTATGGAAGCTGTCGGCAAGCAGTGGGGCCTGAGTGAAACAGAAGGAGAAAAGACGTATGGAGGAAGCCCGAGGAGCCAACTCAAGCATGAAATAACCACAGGAGGCAGAGACACGGCGGTGATTTGCAGCTCATGGGTGCAGGAAAGGAGCGACGGGCTTTGCTGCATTTGTGCCTTGTCGCCCACGTGACAGAGGCAGCTCAGGGCACCTCCTAAACAGCGATCCTCCAACCAACGCTTTCGCTATGGGTTTCTTTCAAGTGAACAAAAAAACCCCACCAACGTGTGGAAGACAGCCTGCCCATTCAGCCCTCCGTGAATGGAGCGAAGGTTTATCCTGCGCGGGGAAGAAGACAGGAAAGTAAGAAGAGCACGGGAAAGGGTCTGCGAATGAAGGAATCCTGCTGCCCGATCAGGTCAAAAGGACCATCTCCACATGACCGAACCCAGTGAGATTCCTAGACATGTGTATGTGTGGCTGTTCAGAGATGGACATCCAGGCATGCGATGCTTCCCACAGGCAAGAACATAAGAGCAGCCGGCTGGGTTGGACCAAAAGGTCCGTCTGGTCCGGAATTCGGTGGCTGGCCAGACGAAAAGCCCCACAACCAAGAGGGCCAAGGCTAACGGCGCCTTCGGCAACTGGGCCTCCAGAGATGGAGCTTCCGTCCAGCCCCATGGTACGTGCCCTGTGGTGTCTCTGCCTCTTCTTTCATTCACATACGCTACATAATACCACACCAGAAACTGGAATGCAACCGTAGCTATTGCTCTGGGGAACCCACATTTTGCAAGAGATTACAGGGCTTAGCTCAGCCTTCACTTCAGGATCATTAATAAGGGAATTGGGACTCCCTTTGGAAGTCAGAAATTCTTACAAAGCCTGACAAGACCTTTCCCTGCCCCGTTTCTGTGGCTTTCTTAAAGCCCCTGCTGTCGAAACTGCAATGATAACCAGTCTCAAATCTGGAGGAGATTTCCAGAATAGCAGGCAAAACCTCAAAAACAAGGCTCTGATACCAAGGAACCTATTTTGTTTGAGAAACTCAAGACTTCCAGGGGCTTGTGGGCTTCCTAGAGGCACCTGTTTGGCCACTGTGTGAACAGACTGCTGGACTTGATGGGCCTTGGTCTGATCCAGCAGGGCTTTTCTTATGTCCTTATGTCATATCCTATCAGTGACTTCCTACTGAAAGCACAGGAGAACATGATCTCTCCATGTACACACCCATGCACAAAGAAAGAAACAATAAGGGCTTTAAACTGGAGAGTGGGGTGTGTGCAAACTAGGCCTTTGGACCCTTCATCCTTCCCCACTGCGGATTTCTCAAGAGGAGTTTTCCCTCATGAGATTTTACCAATGACAGTGTAAGTTTGTGTTTGCTACAAACTGCCTGGAAAACAATATGCTAAAGGCAGTGTCTACATCAATATGCTAAAATAAAATTTGGCTGAGAAATATTGCAAAGGCGAAACCGGGCCTCCCTTCCCCCTGCGTCTCATCTCAGCAGGTGCCTCAAACCCTCCTTCCCTTTGTTTACCTCTTCAAATGAATAACGTGATTGACTGCCGTTGCGTGCGCGCATGTGAGCGGCTGCCGCCATCCAAAAGATGGCCAACAGGCAGTGCCGATTTAATTAGAAAATTTATCCCTGCAATAAAACCACCCTCTCTTTCAAAAGGTCAAAAGGAAAAACACCTAATAAAAAAAAAATTACGACAACCCCAAGGGCCCGACGGGGGAAATCCCATAATGAATAATGGATACATGTAGACTCTTTTGCAATTGCCGTGTTTCCTGGCTGACGACTCGGCGATGGAGACGCTAGGTCGGGGCCTAGGTTTTGTTCTGCTTGCGCAAGGGTTTTGACAATTTCCCTGCTCCCTCTGCATACCCCCTGCAAGCCCACCCACCCCAAAATATTCCCGAGGGACCGCTGACCCACACCAGCACGGTTTCAAGGACCTCAGCAGGCTGCCACAGGAAGAGGGAGGTGTCAGAGTCCTTTTACACAAACGTGGCTTAGGATACCGTTCTTAGAATCAATCCCACTCTGGCTACTGGAACCAACATACAATCCAAATGGCTGTACGGCTGCCGGACTTCATGAAGCGCAACGCTTGCTTCAGGCTGCAGCTCAGAAGCCAAGGGTGTGCCTAGAAAGCACAACATCCCAAATTCAGGCCGCATGGAGTCAAGAGGAATGCAACTCCAGGAAAAAGCAGAGTTGACGTCTACGCAAATCCTGCTTCATACAGCAAGGTGGGTGGCCCGGGTAGCTTTCGTGCCTCACCTGCTTATTTCTGCCAACGTCCTGTGCTTGACAGACACACCTCCTAACAAGTAAAAGAGCAGCACGTAAGCTGAAACAGCACACAAGCTGATCGGCTTATCCGAATGGCCTGAGACTGCGGCTGTTAACTGGGCAGCTAATGCATAAATAACAGCCCGTGGGAGGTGCTGATCAGAGTCTAATTCTAATTGCCATTCAAATTTTATGATGATGATGAAATTTTTAAAGTCTAATTCAACTAATTGATTAAGCATTCCAAGCTGTTCTGTCCCAAGCAAGGGTTCAGAACGCTTCCTCTGTAAAACATACCTTTGCTTCTTTCTTGATCTTCGCTTGCTTTGAAACAGGCTCCTCCTCAGCCCCCTCACTCTTCCTCGCCTTCCTCTTTGTGGTGGCTCGCAGCTTGTCACTCTTCTCCCGGAAGCTGCTGCTCTCTAACCTTGCGGCTCGGTCTCGCTCCTTCTTTGATTTTTTGGCTTTCTTTTTAGCTCTTCTCGCCGCCGCCGCTGCTTTTCCCTCCCTGTCAAAAGCAGCTTCATCGCCCTCCAGAAGATCGGGGTAACTGTTTGCAACTCTGGTGCAGATTTTTTTCTTCTTGAGGCCTTTGCTGTCTCCTTCAGAGTTCTGGATCAGATCTGTTTTCTCCTTTTTCTTTCCAGATTTGGTCTTCCAACGTGTTTCAGCAGGGTGGTTTTCCTGGTTACCTGCTGATGTCAAAACGAAATCACCTTCCTCCTCCTTCAACTTCTTCTTCTTCAATTTTTTCTTCCCCTTCTGCTCTTTTACTTGCTTTCTCTTTTTCAATATGTGGGCTGTGTCCTTGTGGTTGTTTTCTTCTTGCACCTCATAAGTAGAGTCTGCGGTCACTCTCTCCAAAACCCCATTTCTGGTTCCTCGACTGTCCGTAGATACTAAACAGCAAATATGTTTGCTTTCCCCCTTGCTCACAGCGTTCTGGATAAGAGCGTGTTTTCTATCTGAGAGCATCATTTCATGAGAAATGGTTGTCATTGTGGGGGGCAAGTCTTTTTTGGAATGATCATCTTCAGCATGTGACAGAATCAAGGAGCAAGAAAGCTTGCGTTTCTTCTTCTTCTTTCTCTTTGTATTGTATCCACCGTCACCTCCACAGGTGTCCGGGACATTCCTTCTGCGTTTCTTACCAACAAGGAAATTGGCTTCCTGACATTCTGTTGTTTGGCCTTGGTTTGGAATTTCAGGACCGCTCTCTGGCTTGCAGGAAAGTCCTCGTTTTCTCTTTTTCTTTAAAGCCTTAGGTGATTTCTCTGCTTCTTCTATTGATTCTGAACCGGAACTGCTTTGTATAGTAATAGGAAGGTCCATGCATGCTGAATTCTTTAAATTAGAATTCAGTTTTTTCTTCTTCTTTTGATTGGAATTGTTCCCTTCTACTGGGCGTTTCTTTTTTCCCCTCTTGGGCTTTGAGGGTATACTGAACTGAGTATCATCATCAGCACCATCTATTGTAACAAGTGGATTCCTGGTAGCCCTTTTCGTTTTGTTCTTTTTCTGCACAGCTCCCTCAAAATTGTACTTCTTGGCATCTTTTATGATCATTCTGGAAAGCAAAGGATAATACAACAGTTGGGGGACGCATTTGGAAAAAGTGCCCTCCACAAAAATCACTGAAGGAACACCCTGCTTTGGGGGCCACACACATCCATTCTGGATGCTTCCTCCTGGCCTCAAGGATGGAAAGAGACCTGGCAAACAACCACGTTCTTTCCTCCTCATCTCTAGGCTCATTCTAAGAGAAATTCTGGAGATCTACCTACTTATCTCTTTCCAGATTTTTATCCTGCCAAGGAACCCAAGGGTGATAGCCCAAGGTTCTCTCCTCCATTTTGTCTACCCAACAGACTCTGCGAGGATAGATGGAGGACAGATGAAGTACAAGCCACCCGGTGAACTTCATGGCTGAACTCTGGTCACCCCAATCTCCTTGGCCTCTCCCTCCTTCAGCCTCTTATAAAACGGCCCCTGCCGCAGTGAGTTAAATTTTAGGCTTTGGGCTTAATAGTCTTGTGTACCCCCAATACCAACGAATGATGCAAAGTTACAGTCTACTTTGGAGACCCTCCATCTGAATGCCTGATTTGGAGCCTTGGATTTCTGCCCAAAGTCTGCCCACAATGACTGTTTCCTGGTCTTCTCCCTAACGTTTCTACACTTGTAGGACCCAACAGGCAAGTCAACTTCTGCCCTTGAGCAGGCCTTTGCTTTATGCTTCGGTCAAGGAGTAATTCTGGCCTCGAGTCTGAACCGTTCCCAACATACAATATGCAGAATACAAATCTGTTCAGGCAAAGGCAGGCTTGGACACCAAAGAGATGCTGGCAGCGATAAGAATGGGGACGGGTTGAGGGACACAAATACAATGTGAAGAAGGAGAAGAACAAGAAGAAGAGTGGTTTTTTATATGCCGACTTTCTCTACCACTTAAGGGAGACTCAAAGCAGCTTATAATCACCTTCCCTTCCCCTCCCCACAATAGACACCCTGTGAGGTAAGTGGGGCTGAGAGAGCTGTGACTAGCCCAAGGTCACCCAGCTGGCTTCATGTGGAGGAGTGGGGAAACAAATCCAGTTCACCAGATTAGAGTCTGCAGCTCACGTGGAGGAGTGGGGAATCAAACCCGGTTCTCCAGACCAGAGTCCACTGCTCCAAACCACTGCTCTTAACCACTACACCACACTGGCTCCCAGGTTTCTCACTTAAAATGCCCACCCCAAACCTAAGAAACGGTAACGTCGGGTTTAGGTGTTCCACTCCAGCTGTACAGATGTTTGAAGGAGGAAAGACTGCTTCTCTCAGACAATGCAGCATCTGCCCGCTTCTGTCAGCTATAATTTTAACCGACTCATTATTTATCGTGAACGCGGTACCGCTTACAGCAGTAATTGCACCTTTGCAAAGCAGCAGAACCAACATGCCTCTCTTGAGGCTGGGTAATGTGCTTACACTTCTGAGCTGAGCCTTAGCATGCTTTAAATAAGTGGAAGAAAATTAAATTGCGCCATCTTATTGCCATCACCAGGGCCCCTCCCTGTGAAAGTTGGGCAAATTCCAGCCAACCCAATTTTTACCAGCAGCCTACAGTCAGAAAATTCCGGGTGTGCTTCTGGCATAGTTGGATGGAGACCACAAGTAAGGCTTCTCTTCCAGCTTTTGTAGCTCAAATGTGAGCACTGTTTTCCTCCCACAAACAGATACGGAGAATAATGTTTTATGTTTCGGAATCATAGAGTTGGAAGGTACCACCAGGGTCATCTAGACGAACCCCCTGCACAATGCAGGGAATTCACAAGTACCTCCCGCACACACACCCAGTGCCCAGAAGATGGCCAGGATGCCCTCCCTCTCATGACCTGCCTAAGGTCATAGAATCAGCATTGCTGACAGATGGCCATCTAACCTCTGCTTAAAAACCTCCAAGGAAGGAGAGCTCACCGCCCCCCCCCCCCCGAGGAAGCCTGTTCCACTGAAGAACCGCTCTAAGTGTTACAAAATTCTTCCTAATGTCTAGACGGAACTCTTTTGATGTAATTTCAACCTGTAGGTTCCGGTCCAACCTGAACATGTTTGGGACTGACAGTTAGGAGATCCGTTATAATTCTAGTAATTGATCTCTAGTCTGGAGATCAGTGATAATTCTAGGAAATGGTTTTTGTAGACTGAAAATCAGTTATAAATCTGGGAACTGATCTCTAGTCTGGAGATCAGTGGTAATTCTAGGAAATGGTTTTTGTAGACTGAAAATCAGTTATAAATCTGGGAACTGATCTCTAGTCTGGAGATCAGTGGTAATTCTAGGAAATGGTTTCTGTAGACTGGAAATAAGATAATTCTAGTAATTGATCTCTAGTCTGGAGATCAGTGATAATTCTAGGAAATGGTTTTTGTAGACTGAAAATCAGTTATAATTCTGGGAACTGACCTCTAGTCTGGAGATCAGTGGTAATTCTAGGAAATGGTTTTTGTAGACTGAAAATCAGTTATAATTCTAGTAACTGATCTCTAGTCTGGAGATCAGTGATAATTCTAGGAAATGGTTTTTGTAGACTGAAAATCTGTTATAATTCTGGGAACTGACCTCTAGTCTGGAGATCAGTGGTAATTCTAGGAAATGGTTTTTGTAGACTGAAAATCAGTTATAATTCTGGGAACTGACCTCTAGTCTGGAGATCAGTGATAATTCTAGGAAATGGTTTTTGTAGACTGAAAATCTGTTATAATTCTGGGAACTGACCTCTAGTCTGGAGATCAGTGGTAATTCTAGGAAATGGTTTTTGTAGACTGAAAATCAGTTATAATTCTAGTAACTGATCTCTAGTCTGGAGATCAGTGGTAATTCTAGGAAATGGTTTTTGTAGACTGGAAATAAGATAATTCTAGTAACTGATCTCTAGTCTGGAGATCAGTGGTAATTCTAGGAAATTGTTTTTGTAGACTGGAAATAAGATAATTCTAGTAACTGATCTCTAGTCTGGAGATCAGTGGTAATTCTAGGAAATTGTTTTTGTAGACTGGAAATAAGTTATAATTCTGGGAACTGATCTCTGAGGTCTGGAGATCAGTGATTATTCTGGGAATTTATCTCTGCAGTTTGGAGATCAGTTATAATTGTAGTAACTGATCTCTAGTCTGGAGATCAGTGATAATTCTAGGAAATGGTTTTTGCAGACTGGAAATCAGTGATAATTCTGGGAACTGATCTCTGAGGTCTGGAGATCAGTGATAATTCTGGGAATTTATCTCTGCAGTTTGGAGATCAGTTATAATTGTAGTAACTGATCTCTAGTCTGGAGATGTTATAATTCTAGGAAATGGTTTTTGTAGACGAGATCAGTGACAATTCTGGGAACTGATCTCTGTAGTCTGGAGATCAGTGATAATTCTGGGAAATGGTTTTTGCAGACTGGAAATCAGTGATAATTCTGGGAACTGATCTCTGCAATTTGGACATCGGTGATAATTCTGGGAACTGATCTCTGCAGTCAGGAGATCAGTGATAATTCTAGTAACTGATCTCTAGTCTGGAGATTAGTGGTAATTCCAGGAAATGGTTTTTGCAGCGTGGAGGCCAGTGATAATTCTGGGAACCGGTCTCTGCAGTCTGGGGGACCAGGGATAACGCCGGCGAGGGATCCCTGCAGCCTGGAGACCCGCTGTGATCCCAGGCGACCTCCAGCCCCCACTGGGCGGCCGGCGACCCTCGCTGGGACGAAGTTTCCCCTCGCAAAAGAGTCCGCGCTCACCACCGACCCCCCCCCACCAACCCCCCCCGACCCTTCTCGACACCCCCCCCCCACCGGCTTCCCTCTCCCCTTCCTCATTCGGGCGTCCCCCACCTGCCTGCTCCCCTCTTCCGAGCTCCACGCCAGCGACGAGCGAGGGGAAGTGGGGGGGGGAGGATGGAGCCCGCAAAGGCTTGACCCGGAAGGGAAAGGCGCGGCGCGGCCTAGTCGGGGCCTGGCCGGGAGAGGCGCGCGGCGCGGCCCGCGTCCGGGGTTGCCTAGCAACCGCGCCCTGGGCCATGGCGGCGGCCGAGGCGGCGCCGCGGCCCCTCGGCCTCTGGGAGCAAATCTGCGCAGGTGGGCGGCGGGCAGGGAGCCGCTTCCCCTCTTCCACCCTCGCCTTTTTTTTGTTTTTAAATAGGGCGGTTTCGGGGGCTTCTCGGCGGGTCTCCCCCGAAAGGGGCTTCGGGGTTTCGTTTTTAGGTGCCCCCGAGTGAGGCGCCGGGGTGGAGGGAGCCGGCCTCGGCCCAGGACTGCTTTGGGGGCGACCCCCGGTTGGATACCACGGGGCTTCCCCTCAGGAAGAGTGCAGGGGCTCTCTTTAGGGTTCAGGAGGGCTTCCCCTCAGGAAGGTTTCCTTGCTGTGCCATCCTAAAGAGAGTTACTCCCATTGAAATGAATGGGCTTCGACTGGAGGGGCTCTCTTTAGGATTCAAGAGGACTTCCCCTCAGGAAGGTTTTCTTGCTATGCAATCCTATAGGGCTTCCCTCAGGAAGGTTTTCTTGCTATGCAATCCTATAGGGCTTCCCTCAGGAAGGTTTTCTTGCTATGCAATCCTATAGGGCTTCCCTCAGGAAGGTTTTCTTGCTATGCAAGCCTATAGGGCTTCCCTCAGGAAGGTTTTCTTGCTATGCAATCCTATAGGGCTTCCCTCAGGAAGGTTTTCTTGCTATGCAATCCTATAGGGCTTCCCTCAGGAAGGTTTTCTTGCTATTCAATCCTATAGGGCTTCCCTCAGGAAGGTTTTCTTGCTATGCAATCCTATAGGGCTTCCCTCAGGAAGGTTTTCTTGCTATGCAAGCCTATAGGGCTTCCCTCAGGAAGGTTTTCTTGCTATGCAATCATAAAGAGAGTTACTCCATCTGAGCCCGTTGAAATGAATGGGTCTAGACTGGAGGGGCTCTCTTTAGGGTTCAGGAGGGCTTCCCTCAGGAAGGTTTCCTTGCTGTGCCACCCTAAAGAGTTTTTCCATCTGAGCCCATTGAAATGAATAGGTTTCGACTGGAAGGGCTCTCTTTAGGATTCAATAGGGCTTCTCTCAGGAAAGTTTTCTTGCTATGCAATCCTATAGGGCTTCCCTCAGGAAGGTTTTCTTGCTATGCAATCCTAAAGACAGTTACTCCTACCTAAGCCCGTTGAAATGAATGGGCTTAAGACTGGAGCGACTCCCTTTAGGATTCAAGAGGGCTTCCCTCAGGAAGGTTTTCTTGCTATGCAATCCTAAAGAGAGTTACTCCATCTGAGACCGTTGAAATGAATGGGTCTAGACTGGAGGGGCTCTCTTTAGGGTTCAGTAGGGCTTCCCTTAGGAAGGTTTCCTTGCTGTGCCATCCTAAAGAGAGTTACTCCCATTGAAATGAATGGGCTTAAGACTGGAGGGGCTCTCTTTAGGATTCAACAGGGCTTCCCCTCAGGAAGGTTTCCTTGCTGTGCCATCCTAAAGAGAGTTTTTCCATCTGAGCCCATTGAAATGAATAGGTTTCGACTGGAAGGGCTCTCTTTAGGATTCAATAGGGCTTCCCTCAGGAAAGTTTTCTTGCTATGCAATCCTATAGGGCTTCCCTCAGGAAGGTTTTCTTGCTATGCAATCTTAAATAGAGTTACTCCTACCTAAGCCCGTTGAAATGAATCGGCTTAAGACTGGAGGGACTCCCTTTTGGATTCAATAGGGCTTCCCTCAGGAAGGTTTTCTTGCTATGCAATCCTATAGGGCTTCCCTCAGGAAGGTTTTCCTGCTATGCAATCCTATAGGGCTTCCCTCAGGAAGGTTTTCTTGCTATGCAATCCTATAGGGCTTCCCTCAGGAAGGTTTTCTTGCTATGCAATCCTAAAGAGAGTTACTCCATCTGAGCCCATTGAAATGAATGGGTCTAGACTGGAGGGACTCCCTTTAGGATTCAGTAGAGCTTCCCTCAGGAAGGTTTTCTTGCTATGCAATCCTATAGGGCTTCCCTCAGGAAGGTTTTCTTGCTATGCAATCCTATAGGGCTTCCCTTAGGAAGGTTTTCTTGCTATGCAATCCTATAGGGCTTCCCTCAGGAAGGTTTTCTTGCTATGCAATCCTAAAGACAGTTACTCCTACCTAAGCCCGTTGAAATGAATGGGCTTAAGACTGGAGCGACTCCCTTTAGGATTCAATAGGGCTTCCCTCAGGAAGGTTTTTTTGCTATGCAATCCTAAAGACAGTTACTCCATCTGAGCCCGTTGAAATGAATGGGTCTAGGCTGGAGGGGCTCTCTTTAGGGTTCAGTAGGGCTTCCCTCAGGAAGGTTTCCTTGCTGTGCCATCCTAAAGAGAGTTTTTCCATCTGAGCCCATTGAAATGAATAGGTTTCGACTGGAAGGGCTCTCTTTAGGATTCAATAGGGCTTCCCTCAGGAAAGTTTTCTTGCTATGCAATCCTATAGGGCTTCCCTCAGGAAGGTTTTCTTGCTATGCAATCCTAAAGAGAGTTACTCCATCTGAGCCCATTGAAATGAATGGTTCTAGACTGGAGGGACTCCCTTTAGGATTCAGTAGGGCTTCCCTCAGGAAGGTTTTCTTGCTATGCAATCCTAAAGAGAGTTTCTCCTACCTTAGCCCATTGAAATGAATGGGCTTTGACTGGAGGGACTCCCTTTAGGGTTCAATAGGGCTTCCCTCAGAAGGTTTTCTTACTGTGCAATCCTAAAAAGAGTCACTCTTATCTAAACTCGTTGAAATGAATGGATCTAGACTGGAGGGACTCTCTTTAGGGAAGTTTCCTTGCTGTGCGATCCTAAAGAGAGTTTATGGGCTTCGACTGGAGGGGCTCTCTTTAGGATTCAGTAGGGCTTTCCTCAGGAAAGCTTTCTTGCTATGCAATCCTAAAGAGAGTTGCTCCTACCTAAGCCCGTTGAAATGAATGGGCTTCGACTGGACAGTCCGTCTCTTTAGGATTGCAAGTGTTAAGGGTTGTCTGGGGCAGAAGCGGAATGCCACAGCTGCCAATTAATTAATAACCCCAAATCCCCCCCCTCAACTTTAGGACAGCGGTTCGCACGCCTTTTCCCCCGCTTAAGCTGCCCCCTCCCCAAATTGACTCCTTTTCAGGACCCTCCTGTTACCTTTTCTCTCCCTCGGAGGTAAAAATCTCACTTCAGTCCAAGCCGATGAAAGGATTTTTTGTTTGTTTAAGTGTTTATGAATATATAACAGGCCTAGGACAAACCCCAGAAATCCAACTTTCTTTTCCCTCAGAAAAAAGGATGATAGAAATTCTGAACAAAAGATGAACTTCACTCATTCAAGAGCAATCTTTTGTAACGCAGGGTTTTTACTGATTCAGAATATGTACTATGGGGATTTTTATTTCAGAACGTTTCCATTATAGGGTAATGTTAATTCCTGTGTATACTATGCAAGCAAAAATATAAACCTTTGAAAATATTGTATAAATGAGACTGAATTTAATCTACAATTAATAGGCATGACGATTATTAATTACTAATTAATTCATTAATTAATTACATGTTGTCCTGGCTTGAAAAGGTGCTGTATTTCTGGGCAAGTAGCAGTCCCACAATATTATTTCATGTCAGGAAAGAGCTAAATTGCTCCTCTCCCCGTACCCTCATCCTAAACCAAATTGGGACCTGTTCACACACTGTTTTCAAAGAAAACCCACGTGGGAGTGATGACTGCGAAACTCTCCGCTAGTTTTTTAAAACGTAATTCAGAAATCCAGGCCAGCTAGTGTCCCAGAGAGACCCAAGATGCCCAGTTTCATCTCTATGAAATTGTGTATTTCCTTTTAGTTTCAGCTGTCCCTGGGGGCACCCCAGGCAAAGGCAGCCTCACATTGGGTTTGAGCAGCTAGAAGGAGAGCATCCCATTTGTTACGCACCAAATTAAGCGATAATGTCATTGTCTCCGTTTTTATGAGGCACTAATCCAATTCCCGCATGAGTCTAGCCTAGCGAATTCTCATGGTGGGGAAATTAGATTATTGTCTCATAAAGTGGTAAAAGCTCAGATATTATAGTTATTGAAGTGTGAGTTTAATTAATAATGGGGGGGACACCTGGACACGCTTCCTGTTTTTTAGTTCCTAAACAAAGAAGGCCTACAGAAAAAGAAAAAAAAAACCCATATCAGTTACATTCCTCAAATTAGGCTGGATTCTTGTTCTGTTTGGAGATGAGTTGCCCCAGGAAATTCACAGTTCCTCCTACTGGAAGAATACATGCAAATGCCCCCCAACCCCACCCGTGTATTTTATTTATCTCATTTTTATCCCACCTATCTTCCACGTAGTTCGAGGTGGCTAACATATCTTTCCCCTGTTCCCTTTGACAACAACCCAGTGAGGTAGGTTAAACTGAGAAAGAATGTTTGGCCCAAGATCACCCAGTGAGGTTTTTATAGCACATGGGGATTTGAATCCAGGCCTAGTCCAACACTGCAACCACTATACCACTTGCTCTGTTTGGGAGTCCATGTTTGCTGCTTTAGGCTGTTACCGCACTAGGTATTCCCACCGATGTATTAAGAGTTTGAAACTTATAAAAAATACTGTTTGCACTTTGTTTGGCCCCTTTAGCTGTGAAGACGTCTTCCAACCATTTTTTAGCTGTGGCATCCAAAACCCTTTTAAAGCGATGTTTTTAATAACATTTTCAAACTCTTAATACATCGCTGGGAATACCTAGTGTGGTAACAGCCTTTGTTCTCCTCTTGGAAACTCCCCAGTCAAAAGAACTATCGAGCCAAATTTGCTCAGCTCCTTTCCGGTTAGAGATTTTGAATGGAAAAGGAAGCATTGCCCTGGTTCTCTAAGATGGGGATTCCAAACTGCTAAATTTAACTTACTGTTAAATAGGTTCTTGGCATTCATGGGCTTGCCTTCTCTGCAGCCCCAAGCACCGTCTCCGTATGTTTTCAGCGCGAGAGGTATTCAGACCTCCAACATTAACAGCAAATATCTGATGGTTCTCCCCCCTCCTCTTTTTTTAAAGACTACGAAGCAGAGCAGCCTCAACATCCTGACAGTATTAAACAGAAAGAGGAGCCTGTGCCTGTCGTACAGGTAAAAACCATCCACACAGGAAAACCTTTCGCTCTGTTGTTAGTGTGTGAGTGCAAAATTTCCATCATGTATTCCCAAAAATGTGTCAAGAGAGCACCAGTCATAATGCACAAATGTTTTGCAGGGCGAGTCAAATACTCCATGCAGTCCAAATCTCCCAAAAGGTAAGGTGACCGAGGACCACAACTAATTGTAGTACAGGAGTCCCTTGATTACAACTCTGGTTTGTCGCTAAAAGAAACCACGGCGCGTGTGTGTATGCGCATTTGTATGCGTTCATGCACAATCTGGATTGGTACTTTTCCCCCACCGCTCTTTCCCCACTAAACACACCACACACATACACAGCTGTTTTAAACCCCAGTAGACAATAAAGGCAGGAATATATGCCAGTCTCTTGCCCGTGAAAGCTTCATGCTGGAAAAAACCTTGAGCTTTGCACTGATTCAGTGATCCATGATGGTCTTGAAAGTTTTCTCTAATGCCCAAAGGCTCCTTTGCAATATTCCACCGTTTTGTGTCTTCAAGCCAGTTTATAAAGATGTTTCAGCGGTGTTGCTTTCAGTTAAAAAAAAATGGGCTTCAGATTATGGACAAATCTCTCTTGGAAGGAATTATTTATTTATTTGTTTTATTAAATTTCTACCTCGCCCTCCCCAGCCAAGCAAGCACTGGCAACTATGTTAATTGGAGGGTTATTTATTTATTTAATCTGTCATTGTTCTTCCTTTCCTGAGTAGCTTTTCAAAAGTCCCAAAGCATCCCAAGAATAAAATAATGTTAAAGAGGGATAGTTGTTTTAATAATTAGATTCTTTACTTTTATAGAACAATGGAGATTATGTTAGGAACGAGAATAATAAGAAATGGTTTCTGCGGTATTCCAGATTTTTGTGACCATTACAGTGCAATCCTAAGGAGAGCTACTCCAGTCTAAGCCCTTTCATTCCAGTGGACTTAGAGTGGAGTAATTCTCCATAGGATTGCACTGTTAGAACACTCACTAACCAACTAGGGGGATATATTGAGGCTTTGGATTGGCTTGCTGTGTCGTCGTCGTCGTCCCCCCCCCCGAAAATCTGGCCTGAATGTCGACATTTCACTTTGATTTTAAACAGGTTCCTCTGGACGATACAGCTCTGATACCTCTCGGTGTAGATGAAGGTGAAGTGGCACTGACCGAGGAAGGGGTTCCTTCGAAGCCCCCTTCTCCCCTCGTGCTACCCCAATCACCTGAACTACCCAGTGTGAAAACATGTAAGTAAGAATAGATACTGCCCTCTTGAATTAGCGTGTCCCCTTTCAAGGAGGCAAAGAGCTGAAATCCATTGTCCACATCTGCTGCAAAGGTCGTAAGTTGCTTTGCCTGCACTATCCATACTTCATGTTTGAACATCAAGGGCGCAAGCGTCTTCTCTCAGACCAGCAGTGGTGCACATTCATAGATCCTCTTTCCCCTGCAAGATAGCCTAGGCATGTTTTGTTCCCTAAAAGTTGAGCAGGAAAAGAGGAAGACCCAACAAGAGATGGATTGACTCAATAAAGGAAGCCACAGCCTTCAATTTGCAAGATCTGAGCAAGGCTGTCAAAGATAGGACATTTTGGAGGACTTTCATTCATAGGGTCGCCATGAGTCGGAAGCGACTTGAAGGCACTTAACACACACACACAACCCGCACTGTATTAGATTAGGACTTTTTGTTTTCATTATACGTTTTAATCTCGTATCACAGCAATCTATATCACAGTATACATCCAGAAGTGGGGACCTGCCCTAAAGCAAGAGATTGTTGCAAAGCTATTGGCTGATACCGATCCAGATGTAACGCTTGCAAAAATTTTATCTGTGGCTTTTAATGACACTTCCTTTTAACTGTATACCTTAGATTTTGTATTTCTGTATGTTTGGTTCTTTCTGTATTACTGAATTTATTGAATTTGTTTTGCTCATGACCTCTTGGTTCACAACCGTAAACAACAGAAATAAAGGAAAAAGGAATATTTATATATCTATTTATAGTTGTTAGTGTAAGCCGCCCTGAGCCCAGCCTTGCTGGGAAAGGGCAGGATATACCGTAAATCAAATCAAATCAAATAAAAATAAATTATGATGAGCAGGAAATCTAAATGTTCAGGTGTTATTTTTTGGTTTTTGCTTTTTTAATATCATGTTAATATTACATTTAATAGTACCCTGTTCTTTTGAGAAAGGAGAGGGATATATGAGCTCAAATAAATAATTACCAAATCAACTTAAATTTGGAAATGCACATGTTCAGCATAGATATTAGTCTTACAGCAAAAAATGGTTTGTTTGTTTGTTGCCCAGGTTCTCCAAGAGAATTCTTAGAACACTTTATATTTCCAGTGCTTCTCCCAGGGATGACAGAACTGTTGCATCAGGCTAAGAAGGAAAAATGTTTCGAGGTCAGTTATTAGTTTTTAGCTGTTATTTCTGAAATAACCTTCAGCTCGGCAATTCTCTTTCAGGAAAATGGACAAAAGATATATTTTCATATGTTGTGCTAAACTAGAGCGCTTCTTGTGCGGTTATTCAGTTGACCAGAAACTGTCTGCTCCAAAGAGTACATTTTATGTAATTGGGGCAGAGCCATCCCTAGGGGGTTATGGCACCCAGGACACATCCCCATGTGTGGCTCCTCCCTTGGAATGCTTTCTGTGTGTTTACTAGGCTTACACACTCCCTAGTCTGTTGGAAAAGGGGTGTCCTTATCTGTCATGGGACCCCACTGTGCCCTTAGTTACTAGGACTGGTGGTTCAGTGGAAGATCTCCCCCATTATGTCCTGTCCTGTCCTTTATACACTGAGCCCCGGAACATGTTTCTGGCAAACATTGTTTCAGCGTCACAATTATCACCTGATGTTGACAGATTAATCTATTTGCTGTCAGATAAAGACCCATATATTTCCCAAAGAATGGCACTGTATGGCCTGGCGGCCAAGAAAATGAAGCAAACCATGAAAAGTGGTAAAGCTGGATAGATCCAAATGGGCGTATTTTAATTTTTAATTTTAATTTTTGTATTCTTTTAATGATTCTGGTTTTGTATATTTTAACCTGTTGCTATACTGTTTTAGATTGTAATGGCCGACAGCCTTATACAATAAACTTGACTTGGTTGGTACTAGGACTGGTGGCTGGCCCGTCTTCATTCTCCTCTTTGCTCCTTACTTCTTTCCAACTCAGGCCTATTGTCTCCTCGTCTTCACCTCCTCACTTACCTTTGTTTCCCAAGCTCTCTGTCTGTCACTTTGTCCTGTTTCCAGATTCCAGTCTGCATTTGTTCCTGACCCTTTGCTATCCAACACCTGTCAGGGGTGTCACACTCACTGTGAATGAAGCCTTCTAAGGGAGGGATGTTCCTGGGTAATAGACCAAGGGATGGCCAATGTTTTTAACTATGATGTTATTTATTATTAATCTAGTATTGTTTTTATGCCTTTTATGTTCCTTTATGTCGTTTATCCCTTCCCTGTTTCCCTACCCCTCCCTCCTTTCTTGGTCCAAGACTGCGGTCAAAGACCTAATACATTTATTTATTATAAAGTTTAAAAAAAGTTATTTATTTAGAAAATTTATATTCTGCCTCTCCGGAGATCTACTTGAGACAGCTTGCAGTTATACAGTAAAACTGTTGAAACACAGCCATTAAAAATAAAGCAAGGCCATTCAAAACAAACTCAGCTATTTAAACAAGCCACGGCATAAAAACAGTGTAACGTGACATGCGCATCCCGCATATAATATAGATAACACAGTCTTCAGGCCAGAAGAAGACTGTAAGATTATAAAAAGAGATGAAAACCTCTTAGTTAAAGGGCTGGGCAAAACGCAGAGTTCTACCTTGGTGCCTAAAAGAAAGTAAGGTAGTCATCAGGTGAACCTGATGTGGGAGGGCATTCCAAAGTTCAAGCGCCGACTCTGGAAAGCCCCGTCTCAGGTTGCCACCCACCTCTGCCGGCAGGGGCACAGAGAGCAGGTCTTCAGACGAGGATCTTAACTGGCAAGCTGGACAATACGGGAGGAGGCAGGTGGACAGCCGTCCTGTCATTATTAGATTTTGAGTTTCTCAGAGACATCTGGTTGGCCCGTGCTGGAAGCAGAACACTGGAGAGCTGGCACAGGATAGCAGTTAGGGCATCAGACTAGGGCCATGAAGACCCGACTGTCAATCTCCACTTGGCCAAGAAGCATGCCGGGTGACCCTGGGGCCAGTGGCTTTCTGTAAGCCTCAACTACCGCATGGGGGTTGTGGTTAAAGATCAAATGGAGGCAGGGCAGGGGGAAGCCATGAATTGTAAGGCGAATGGGATAAAATGCAATATTTTAGATAACAGAAATGCGGGACTAGATGGGCCTCAACCATCTTCGGCAGGGTAGTTCTGATCTTCCAAGCCTGGGTTGTGGAGACTGAGTGCAATGCTTCCAGTTCCCTCATGTTACAGCTCTGTAAGGAAAAGCTGAATGTTTATTTCTGGCATTGCATGGCTGGATCGTGGCCAGTTAAGCATTTTGAGAAGGGCAAATGCAGCTGCGGTGTTTTTTCGAGCATACTTCATTAGAAAGTTGAAATTGTGGATCCCCGTAGGTTTAATGATAGGTTTCTTAGAAGCTAACCTTATTACGTCTTCATTGCTATTGTATTTATTGTCTTTCCTTTTTTTGTTTTGTTTGTTTCCTCACTTGGCTTATCGTAGTTAAGATGTAGTTATTAATGGTACGTTCATCTCCCCCTCCCTCCCTCCCCTTAAAAAAATTCTAAGCAGCAATCGCCAGAGTGTTTAGGGGCATTTTGTATTTGAAATGCATTTCAAAACGACTCCTGCAGCTGTGCAGCGCAGCACCACCGCTGTGGTTTTGCAAAACGGCCTCCTCAAAAGTTATTGTTTTATGTAGAAACCCCGTTTATTTACTGTAGTTGTGGACCTCTGTCCAACCACACCAAATGGCTTACAACCCATAAAATCTGGCATAAATCATGTCACTTTAGGAAAAAAATCAAACCAGCTTACAATCACCTTCCCTTCTCCACAACAGACACCCTGTGTGGTAGGTGGGGTTGAGAGGGTGTGACAGATTTTTAGGGCACCTGGAAGAGATACCAAGAGCCCTGTGGCACACAGTAGTAAGCTGCAGTGCTGCAATCCAAGCTCTGCTCACGACCTGAGTTCGATCCCGACGGAAGTCGGTTTCAGGTAGCCAGCTCAAGGTTGACTCATCCTTCCATCCTTCCATGAGTACCCAGCTTGCTGGGAGTAAAGGGAAGATGACTGGGGAAGGCACTGGCAAACCACCCCGCAAACAAAGTCTGCCTCGTAAACGTTGGGATGTGACATCACCCCATGGGTCAGGAATGACCCGGTGCTTGCACAGGGGACCTTTACCTTTAGAAGAGATACCAGCTAGCACAGGCTTTCTTTACAAATGAGTGGCAACTGGAAGAACCCTGGGTTCCTCAGTCTAAGTCCAGCCCTGCATCTACTGCACTACACTGGTTTTATCTCCAGTAAGTCCTGGGAAACGGTACATTAGGAATCAAACTGGTATCTATGTTGTTTTAGGTTCTGCCAGAGTTTCTTAGTAAGGCAAAGGCGAGCCTGCTTTTGGCACAGCTGTCTTGTGCTGAGCAAGCCCGGATATACACAGGAAACCTCTGTACAATATGTATTGTTAGACAGCAGATGTGTTTCAAGTTATTTTTCACAATGCAAATAATTTCCCATTCTTCACCACATTTGTTCAATGCTCTTGGAGACAACAGTGTGCTAAATTACACTAATATCTTGATGAATTGCTCATTCTTTTTTTTTTAAGGGTCACTAAAAGCCACAGCCCTGTTTTTCTTTGCAAACTGTACTTGAACCCTCAGACTATTTAGCAGAAGATATTGTACAAGGAGCAGGGTCTAGCCGTATGGCTCACACCCCCAGTTCTGATCCCAAGTAGCCAAGGAATGGAAAAGGCCTGCTGTCTGCATCTTTCAGGTCATGCCCCGCCCACCCAGTTAAAAAAGGAGGTGGTGGGGGAGACAGAATCAAAGAGTGTAAGCAAGCAAACACTTTAAACTCACTTTAATCCCATACCAAAAGTATTAAATTCATTTATTAAACTTTCAACTCAAGTTTAATAGCCTTCAGTTGTTGGTTTGTTTTTTGCACCCTAGGATTTGGGGGAGGGGGTGTTGCGAGAGGGGGTCATGGCTGATTGGTAAAGCGCATGCCTGGTACACATTACGCCCCAGGTACAATCCCCAACATCTCCTATTATACAGGCTAAGCTAATAGGTGTTGGAAAAGATTGGGAGGGGGCTGTGGCTTAGTGGTAGAGCATCTGCTTGGCATGCAGAAGGTCCCAGGTTCAATCCCTGGCATCTCTCGTTAAGGTCCTGGTAGTAGCTGATGTGAAAGACCTCTGTCTGAGACCCCGGAGAACTTCTGCCAGTCCCCGGAGTAGCCAATATTAACCTTGGTGGACCAAAGGACTGATTCAGTATAAGGCAGCTTTGTGTGTTTCTGTCTTTTAGAGAAAAAGAACAAGATTTATTGCCCTTGATTTCCTGACTGAATGGCTGTACAAGTAAGTCAGTTACTGTTGTAAATGTCAAACATTCCTTATAATGCGTTTTTTCTTTATACAAATTGAGACTTCTGTGCTTTATATTAATGTTAACAGTCGCAACCGAAAGAGGAAAGATGAACCATTTGTAGAATTCTTCGAGATCCCCTTTGTGAAGGATTGGCTAAAGGACCAGTAAGTATTGCTGCGAATTCAGTCTGACTTTCCCGTTTGCCCTCTTCCTTTCCACCAAATGTAGATAGAAAAGCAGCAAAATTGTCCCCTTTTGATTTCCTTTTATTATTCATGTGTAACAAAGCATCTCTGACATGCATGCTAATTTGGTAGCTA
Source organism: Euleptes europaea (assembly GCF_029931775.1). Classification (NCBI taxonomy): domain Eukaryota; kingdom Metazoa; phylum Chordata; class Lepidosauria; order Squamata; family Sphaerodactylidae; genus Euleptes; species Euleptes europaea. Next base: position 9,909,763 of record NC_079332.1, read on the forward strand.
CCTAGATGCAAGGCATTTTATCCTAGATTAATTTGCACAGAAATTGGAACAGAGAGCACTAAACATTTCATTATTTGGAAGAACAGGGGATTTTGAATTGCCTGCTGTTATTATGAATATCTTTATGCTAATGAGCACACGGTGTTTACTAGCACAGCAGTTTGAAAACTTTCCTTTCTGGGGCTACATTGATAAAGAAATCAGCTGAAGAAGGTGAAAATTGCGGTGGTGGAACAGACTGTGCTGCGGGGGCTCGTATTTTGAGCCCTTAGAAACTTGCACATAGGGGAGGGGCTATGCTTATTGATAGAGCCTCTGCTTTGCATGCAGAAGGTCCCAGGTCCCTGGCATCTTCAGTCAAAAGGATCACGTGGTAGGTGATGTAAAAGACCTTAGCTTGAGAACCCTGGGGAGCCACCGCCAGTCAGAGTAGACTGTATTACCGGTAACTTTGATCGACAATGTTCTGACTCAGTATAAGGCAGTTTCGTGTGTTTGTTTAAGCTGATCAGACCTACAGTTGTTGAAGGTGTCCTCTCCAGCATGGCGCCAGCGAGGTGGAGTGGTTAAGAGTGGTGGTTTGGAGTGGTGGACTCTAATCTGGGGAACCAGGTTCAATTCCCCACTGCTACACATGAGCAGTGGAGGCTAATCTGGTGAACTGGGTTGGTTTCCCCACTCCTCCACACAAAGCCAGCTGGGTGACCTTGGGCTAGTCACAGCTCTCTCAGCCTCACCTACCTCACAGGGTGTCTGTTGTGGGGAGGAGAAGGAAAGGTGATTGTAAGCTGGTTTGATTCTGCCTTAAGTGGTAGAGGAAGTCAGCATATAAAAACCAACTCCTCCTCCTCCTTCTTCTGGCATGGTTGACTATAACTCATTTCTATGAGTTCCCCACAATTATGGAACACTTTTCCATTGGAGGTGTGACAAATCCTGTCCTTGACAGCCTTCAGGAAGCCTTCAGTTATCCTCTGCTTAATTTCAGAGGAAATTTGTATGAATTCTACAGATTTATTTGTCTTTTCTGTGTATGAGATTGCTAGTTTCAAAATATATATTTAATTTGAGGGTGATGGTTGCCTGCCTTTGCAAGCATGCTTCCAAATAATAAAGGTGAATGCTTTGTATACTTTACCCTATCTATGTTTACTCAGGAACAACTCCTGTTGTGAAAAAAAAGATACTGCTGGACATTTGGTCTCTTTCTTTCTAAATTTTTGACCTAACGTAGAAAAGAAAACCAGCCTTCTTCCCAAAAATGAAGCCGTGTAGATATTTTGAAACCGTGGTCTCTTAAACAGAGATGGCGTGTTACCAATTTTTGTATGATTGATTTGATTTCAGCCCAGTTATATTAAAGCAGGAAGCTTGAAAAAAGTCATTAACATTTCATAGATGGGCTGGTGACAGTTCCATTACCCTATCTGCATTATTCATATGATTGAAAAGAGGTGTCTATTTAACAGTTAATATCGTGGAAGGGAAGCCACTCTTGGGGGGGAAGTAATGGCTCACCATTTAATGAGTATTTAATTTGATCTTTAAAGGCACATTAAATGATGAACCCTTACTTTCCCCAAGAGTGGCTTCACTTCTCCCCCTTTGCGTTAACTGTTAAATAGACACCTATTTTTTCTGAAATTAATGATCTGAGTTAGGAATAGCCCCTACTCTGAATTGGCATTAGAACTGCTTGGATCTGGTGTGTGCGCGCGCTTGCACGCCATGAAGTCACAGCCGAATTATGGCCATCCTGTAGGGTTTTAAGGCAAGAGACGTTCAGAGGTGGTTTGCCATCGCGTGCCTCTACATGGGTTGAGAGAGTTTGAAGAGAACTGTGACTGGCCCAAGGTCACCCAGCAGGCTTCATGCGGAGGAGTGGGGTATCGAACCCAGTTCTCCAGAGTCCCGCCATTCTAAACCACTACACTACTGTTAGTCATCAGGTAGTTATTTTCACCTTACCATCTTTTTAAACCAGAAAAAAATATTTTACTTATGGCTAAACTGTAGTTTTAGGCTTTACTCTAAATGTAACCACTAGGCATTTTGTATTTTATAGTTACACAATTTATTTGTATTTTATGCTCATCTTTGTGCTTTTGATTTTATGCTTGTTATGACCATGTGGTTACAACAATAAACCTATCTACAAATTCTACTACACTCTGGCTCCAATTCCCATTCCTAGCTCTCTCCATTCCTTGGCTAAGCCATAGAGTTGGACTGAAACTTCGCTGTGCTGATTCCCATTCAGTATTGCATATCTGGGAAGGGAACTGGTTTCTTGAAATCCTGTTATCCCGGAAGCTAAATCCAACCTGCCAGTGTTTTCTTTGGATTGGGGCCACGTTCACCGGGCCAGCAACAGTTTTAGAAACCAGCATTGGCAACCATCTCATCTGGGTTGAGGAAAGACCGATTTTATTCTGTCCAGCCAACCTACTCAGTTGAAGGAGCTGGGTATGTTTAGCCTGAAGAGGAGAAGACTGAGAGGGGATTTGATAACCATCTTCAAGTACTTGAAGGGCTGTCATATAGAGGAGGGTGCCGAGTTGTTTTCTGTTGCCCCAGAAGGTCGGACCAGAACCAACGGGTTGAAATTAAACCAAAAGAGTTTCCGTCTAGACATTAGGAAGAATTTTCTAACAGTTAGAGCGTTTCCTCAGTGGAACAGGCTTCCTCGGGAGGTGGTAAGCTCTCCTTCCCTGGAGGTTTTTAAGAGAAGGTTAGATGGCCATCTGTCAGCAATGCTGATTCTATGACCTTAGGCAGATGATGAGAGGGAGGGCACCTTGGCCATCTTCTGGGCATGGAGTAGGGGTCACTGGGGGTGTAGGGGGGGAGAGTGAATTTTCTGCATTGTGCAGGGGGTTGGACTAGATGAGCCTAGTGGTCCCTTCCAACGCTATGATTCTATGATTCTACTCGGAGCCAGAGCAGAAAGGATGGGACAGCAACTGCGAAGCTTTGCTTATATCCATGGCCCTGAGGAGGAGAAGGCCCTTCCCATCGGTAATTCTCACTGGCTGCCTGCTATTCCTGATTTTGGTGATGGGAGCCTTAGGGAAGTTGGAGGAGGAGGAGACAAGAGGAGGGCTATTCATGGCTACTAGTCAAAATGGATACCAGTCAGGATGCATACCTCTTCTCTCCAGGATCAGAGGAGTATGCCCATTATATTAGGTGTGTGGAACACAGGCAGGATGCTGTTGCTGCCATCTTGTTTGTGGGCTTCCCAGAGGCAGCTGATTGGCCGCTGTGTGAACAGACTGCTGAACTTGATAGATCTTGGTCTGATCCAGCATGGCCTCTCTTATGTTCTTATGAGGCACAGTAGTCATGTTTGGATGGATTTTGGAGAGAAGTAGCTAGTTCACTTTAATGATTTACTTACTTTAATTACTTAATAATTAGTTAATTTAACGTGAGCCATCTCAAAGACCTGTAGGGGTACAAGGATGGCATACCCTTTGTTTAATACAAACTGGCCAAGAAATCTTCAGCGGGGACCCAGTTTGTAGGCTGAAGCTAGAAAGGGTGAAATGTTTGTTCTACCAAGATAAAAAGTAATGCAGTCAGAAATGCTTTGGAAATATCAGGTGGGCAGGAGGATGTAACTGGAGTAGTGTCGCACTGTATAAAGATACGTTAACAGCCTCTTTCGGATTCACCGGCAGCATTGCCGGAGAAGAAAAGGAAATAGCGCACATTTTTGCATTGGTATGGTTTCCTGTGCCATCTGCCCACAGCCAGCTGGCACACGAGCTTTTTTGACTAGGGTCACGAAGAGTCCTCCAGTTTCCCTTTGCAAAAGCACAAGCAGCGTGAAGTCCATTGGAAGTCTTTGTTGGGTCGCTGTTCTTTCCCCACCCTCTGAATTCTCTAGCATGTACTCCCTTGCTTGTGTCTGTTGGTGCTCTACTGGAGCTGATGTGTCCTTTGTTCTGATAACAAATTGCCAGTCCTCACCCCCACCCCCACCGAATACACCCTTTTATTTTTTTGCAGGCAAATATCAGTGTGTATACACAATTTCTCCTCACCCCTTTTCTTTTCATATTTAAATTTCCCAAAGTCTGCTAGTCTCAGCTGCCTTTATAGTTGACACCACTGCCAGTTCTCAGCTGGCCAGTCGGGCTAATTTTGCACGGTTGGCTAGCTTTTTTCTTTGCTCACAATGTGCAATGTTTCTACTTGCGTAGCAATATTTCAGATCTCTGGCCTCTACCCCAGTTGTGCCATAAGCATTCATTTTAAACTCTTTCCTAGGGCTGCTGCCTCTTGCCGGATCCTGATGTCAGGACGACAGGTCTGAAAATTTTGACACAGGCTTCCTTTCGGGCGCCCTTTAAAGTAAACAAGCATCCCTGAAAAAGCAGGGGTGCCCATTTTGGTTCATATGCTCCTCAGTTAGTGTAATTTTCTGCTTTCAAATATTCACGTCCTGCCCACCAAATCACAGAGGTGCTATACATTTTTAAAAAATTTACTTCATTTATACTCTGCCTTTGTTCCTAATGGGGACTCAAAGCAGCTTACATTGTTCTCTTCTGCGTTTTATTCTCACAAAAACCCTGGCCCTTTTTGCATGGTCAGTTTTGATGCTTGCTCAAAGCTCTTTTTTAAAATGCGACTTTAAAAATGCCTTTTCACGGTGCCGAAGCAAAAGGAGTAGTTCCACTCCCTCCACTCGCCTGCTTCTTTGTTCCTGTTTGCATAGCCATCACAATATGCATAGCTAATGCACCTCTGTTGTTTTGCATTGTTCCTTGAGGGGGATTCTTCGCGGCAAACACCAAAGGTCGGGTTAAATGGACTCTTTTGTAATGTGAAGCAGGTATGTGCCGGCTTCGCAGTCACTTCCGGAATGACGGTTCAGCATGCAAAATTCCAAAAAATATGCAGGGCAATTCAGCCTGGCACATGCTGCTAATTACCATGCAAAAATGGCCCTCGTGAGGCAGAGTGTGTGTGACCGGGCCAAGGTCACCCAGCATACTTCCATGGCTTCACAAGGCCCACAGGGAATTCAAGAAGCCCCGTGTAGCTGGTCAGTGGGGACTAGAAGCAGAGGAACATTAGCTGCTTGGGCTACTGAGCAGGTATAGAAGAGGTAGGTGGTAGCAGCCAAGGGGGGCAGCCATGGGCCCTGTGGTGTAGCGGTTAGAGTGGGGGACTCTAGTCTGGAGAACCGGATTCAATTCCCCACTCCTCCACATGAAGCCTGCCGGTTGAACTTGGGCCAGTCACGGTTCTCTCTGAACTCTCTCAGCCCCACATGCCTTACAAGATATCAGTTGCGGGGAGGGGAAGGGATGGCGATTGTAAGATGCTTTGAGACTCCTTACAGTAGAGAAAGGCGGGATATAAAAACCAACTCCTCTTCTTCTGTTGCACAGCTATTGAGCTGAACCCTCATATGTTGTATCCTAAAGAAACCTAACCGATACAGTTGGAGCCTCAACAGCTACCAAATGCAGTTGGAAGGGCAGCAGCAGGGCCCTCTCCTGCTCCTTTTCTCCCTCTCCTTCTTTCTCACATAAGGACACATAGAGCCTGCTGGATCAGACCACTGGTCCCTCTAGTCCACCATCCTGTTTCACACAGCAGCCAACCAATTGCCCTGGAGGGCCAAACAAACAGGGCGTAGAGTCCGAGGCCTTCCCCTGCTGCCGCCTCCCAGTGCGGGTGTTCAGAGGCTTGCTGCCTCTGTAGATGGAGGCACACTTCATTTCTTTCCGTTCTTGCCGCACGTCTCCCTGTGGGCAAGTACGCTCTCCTTTCCGACCAATCTAACAAGCTGTGAATCTGTTGCCCTCTGTGACTATTCTGCTTATGTGCTATTTTCCGCTCCTCTGCCCTGGGTCTGTTTTCATGACTCTTTCTTTTAATACTGTTAAAGCCCCTTCTGGGTAAGGTTTGTCATCTTCCACGGCAGTGCAGTGCTTAGCAGATTCCCCTCTACCACCGTGTTTGAAATAATAACAAGAAAAGATTGCTTCCCATGCTCCTACTCTGTCCAAAGAACCATGCCAACCCCTGCCCTATACCCAATGTCGGAAAAGAAGCCGCACATGGCGAGCGTGCAGTTTTTCAACACACTGGAACAAAAATTACTTCAGGGCCTGAAACATTAGATTGTCAGACTCTGTGTATGTCAAAATCTGCCCAGCACGTTTTGGCTTTATATTACTGCCTGCTTTCTCCACGTGCATGTGTATAAAAATATATATAAACCGGTATTCATCAATGTGAATGCACATGAAATGGCTTGACTGAAGTCCTTGGCATTTTAAAAAAGAATCAAAAACATAAAAACTAGATCAAAGGTCCATCTGTACAAGTGACATGCTCACTACAGCAGTTGGCCAGATGCTTTACAGAAGCACGTAAACAAAGCAAAGTTTGAAGTAGTTACCTTTTGTTTGTTTGTCCCTAGTATCTCGTACGTATACTGCATCTGAACATAGAGGTTCCTTTGAGTGGTCCTATCTGATAGCCCTTGATAGACTTAGGGCTTTTCCTGCATGGTTTCCCCCCCATTGGCTCTAGTCCCATACTGCCTTTAGCTTATCCCCCAATTTCTGCATGCATTTTGGTGCCTTTTGTGCATTTTAGTTTTTTTTTGGGGGGGGGGGGCATTTTTTGCCAGGGTTTTTTCTGGTTCATTTGAAACCACTTTTACCCTGATCATTTTTTGGAAGCTGATTGTGAGTCGGTTTTTTCCTGGTGCTTAATGTTTCTGTTGGTTTCCTTTGTCCCATCCAGGCCACTTTTCAATTATCAGACTGTCGTCATAATCACTCCCTCTCCTCCCTCATGGAACCCCAGTGTTTTAGGTTTTCATTTTTTTAAAGGCCCTGAAATATCGATATATTGATATGCAGTGCAATCCCAAGCAGAGCCTAAGCCCCCCTGGAGTAACTCTGCTTTGGATTGCACTGATAGTGTTGTAATGATAGTTTAAGCAGGTTCTCTGATTTCCCAGATTTGCTTAAAAAATCAGCTACTAGCCCCCTTCCCTTGCAGAGATATGCTTTCCCCCTTATATCTCCATGAGAGAAAAGCCTGGAGACTTACTTTTAAAAAAAATGAAAGCTGGGAATTCAAAGAACCTGCTTAAACTATCATACAACACTATACCATTGCTTTGATATTTTAGGGCTGTTTTTAAAGGGGGGGAGCTGTGATGCCACCAATGGTGACAGTACCTTCCCTTGAAAAGCCTGATTATTTAAGCCACGTGCAGAAGAAAATGAACTGACTCCACAACTATGAAAATGCACTGGGAGGGCAGATGTGCAGAAGAACTATGCCTCCCTGCACTGTCTCTAGTCTAGCCACTGTATGTTGGTAGAAAAAATTATATTCACATCCCTGCCTGCAGTCCGAAACTGACCCGCAGAGACCGCCCACCATAGTACCATGCTTTGATTTGAAAGCCGTAGTTTCGGTGCCAGCAGTTCTCCTGGTGACCCGTCTTTAAATGGCACGCTATCCCCATGGCTGTGGTGGGATGTGCAAGAAACAAGCCATCGCTCTAGGATCTGCCAGGAGGGCTGGTAATGTAACGCCATTCTGACGGTTGAGTATTTAAGTCTGTCCAGTGAAGGGAAATCTACAGAAGCTGAAGGCCTGCAAGGAACTGTGGGAGTTTGGAAATCCTCCCACTCCCAAAGTTTCCTCCACTGGGATTCTAATAAGGGGCTTCAAAAGGCTAAATTCCCCCCCTATCTTGTCAGGTTTGTCCTTAGCATCCTTCAAGCAAAACCCATCAGGCAAAGGCTCTGAAGCAGTTTATTAGGAGCAAAATTAGGCAAAGTAAGAAGCTGGCTGCTTCCTGGGCATACAAGGCTACTAATGAGGAATCAAGGCAAGGGTACATGGTTAAAAATGCAAGGCAGACTTCAAAGATGGACAGGCAAAGGTACACAGGCCGCTACAATCCATGATAAGCTTTCTCAGGGTAGGCAGACATAACATGGCTATGCAGCTGGGGTGATTGTGGTAAACAGGATAAGCATACCAAAATGAGCATAGAATGCAGGATACTGATACTGTACAAAGGCATGAGAACCGGGAGCACGTGACCAGGGCCTTGACTCCGAGCCAAACCCTGGCCTGCTCGGAGCAAGAGCCTGTGAGGAGCAATGTCAGGCTAAGGCCGAGAGGCCGGGCCTGACATATCTTCTCTCCCCTTTTGAGCTGACTCTCAGCTGCTCTCAATACACCATACTTCTTTGAGCATATTCAGTCCTCATCATGCTAGGCTTTTATTTTCTTTCTGGTTATCTTACAAAGTAATTTTCATGTGTGTGAGTGTACTAAGGACACCCCTTAAAATGCGGAATCTTCTGCTTTGTCTGTGGGTGGACTGGCATGGTTGCTTCTGTGATAGACGAGAGTCACCTACATTACACAACAAAACAAGGATGCATTCTCTGTAGACGGGCTTCCGGGGGTAGCTTTTTCTTTGATGTTGAAAGAGGCGCACTGTACACATTTCCCATACGTTTGGTTGTCAGCCCCAATTTGTCTCGGAGCGTCACAGCTGTCTCCTGCCGCAAATAACTTATTCCCTCTTTCCCAGTCGGCTGTCGATGGGCACTTGCCTCTGCTCATATTCTATTTTTATTTGACCTGAAGCCAACTGCTAATATCCCTGCAGACAAAAATGGACCTGGCATGACTACTGCTCCCTTCAAGCTAGCCTGCTGAAATGATTGATATCTCCTGGTGACTTCCCTCCTGAACATTAAGCCCTCCCCTGTTTGACTTGATTTATACACGCCTTTCCCACTTTGGTCTTGGATCAGTTCGTGACTGGTCCTCGTGTTTTAAAAATGAAGCCGGAGAGGTAGCCAGAGCCAATTTGGCAAGGTTATAAAGCGTAATCTTGTTTTTGCTCAGAAAATAAAGGTAGAGCGTGTAAGTTAGGAATTAATTGACTCTGGCCTGATCCTCCAAGGGCTTTAAGTGGATGCTGGCTTTCTTTCTCTTCCTGCTTTTCTTTGACCCACACCTTGCTTTTCTTCTATCATGTAGCTCAAGGAAGGGCACACATCTGTGGTGTCCACAAGTCATCCCACTCTTGCACTGATCACAGAATCATAAAGTTGGAAGGGACCACTAGGGTCATCTAGTCCAACCCCCTGCACAACGCAGGAAATTCACAACTACCTCCCCCCACACACACCCAGTGACCCGTACTCCATGAGCAGAAGATGACCAAGATGCCCTCCCTCTCATCATCTGCCTAAGGTTATAGAGTCAGCCTTGCCGACAGATGGCCATCTAACCTCTTCTTAAAAACCTCCAGGGAAGGAGAGTTCACCACCTCCCGAGGAAGCTCGTTTAACTGAAGAACCGCTGTAACTGTTAGAAAATCCTTCCTAATGTCTAGACAGAAACTCTTTTGATTTAATTTCAACCCGTCGGTTCTGGTCCGACCTTCTGGGGCAACAGAAAACAACTCGGCACCCTCCTCTCTATGACAGCCCTTCAAGTACTTGAAGATGGTTATCATATCACCTCTCAGTTCCAGACATCTTTCCTTTGGGCACCGTTGCTGAACCATGTGCCCTCCTGCTGTGTCCTGAGGCCCACTTGCTGGAGCCCGTCAGCACTGTCCTTATTGCAGAGGTTGGCCAACCTTTTTCACCAAGCCCTTTTGAGAGAGAGAGAGAGAGATTTGGGGAGAGAGAGAGACAAAGAGAAAATCAGGACTGTTTGGACCCACTCCCTCCAAACCAGGAGATGTCATTCACTGCCTGTCTCTCCAGTCTTCTTGTCTCGCCTCTGATGAAGGGCATTAACATATTTGCTCCAGTCAGGACCTTGTTATGGGTCCCCATAACTACTGAGATAATAACTACTGGGAACCCATGGGAAAGCCTTCATTGGTCTTTTATGCAAGGGCACTGTCTTTCTTTCTCCGCCGGTCTAGCTCGGTTTTTTGTTGGGGTTATGCGTGAGTTTTCCATCCCTTAGAGATGACCTCGCGCCCAGCCCGCACAATGTCCGGGTCTTCCTGATCCTGTTGTAACGCGACTCTTCGATCTCCCCTGAGATCAGCCTGGGTCAAATTGTCCCCATTTCCACGCATCAGCCAAAGCACGGGAGAGGGGAACTGGGGTGGCGGTGGTGACGTTTTTTTCACAGTAAGCACTACATCCAATTACAAAGCAATGTTTTCAAGGGGCAGGGACTCAGACACTTCTGGATGTTTGCTGATGATTCTGCAGTACTCTGGAGACCCCAGGATTTTCTCCAGGGCAAACAACAATATGCATAGCATTTTTAGGATTCGGAACAAAAAAGTGTGGTTCAAGAGACCCTCGAACCCCAGGTAAAACCCCCATGCATAAAAGACCTTACTTGCCAACCATAGGTTATGGAGCTCCTGCCGTGAGAGTTGCAACTGACATCACCCCTGCAGAGCTTCTGGTGCAACTTGAAAACACATTTGCTTCAGGGGGCCTTTGAATTTAATTGATAGCAGTTATCTTGAGGTTTTTATGCTGCTAGATTTTTAGAGTTGTTCTTGATTCTAAGGTAGTTCAGTTGTTGTAGACATACGTAATACATATGTGTGTATATGTACAAGGTATACACACATACATAATATTATTGCCAAACAGATGTTGAAATACAAAGAAACCGTATTAAAAATATAACCTTTTTCTTTGCACACGTGTATCGTCAATGAATATTTAATCCCAGATGACGAGTGATTCTGACAAGGAAACGTTTGCTTTAGTCCTAGGCCACCCATTCCACTATCTCTGCTGTTATCTGAGGAGGAAGCGGGCATCATAATTCAGTCGTTTTGGAGGGGTTATCGGGTAAGAGTCCTCTGTAATTATTATTCTCTTTGATGTTGAATCTGTGTGACTGTGGAAGCCCTGGGGGGGAAACCCTTACATAAATTTTAAGTAGCAGGTGCTATAAATAACCAGACCCTGATGCTGCACTAGTGTTTGCATAGAGGCTGTTTGCTGAATGAGAGATCTTATCATGGGAGGAGGATGTGGTAAGGGACTTGGATGATTTTCCACAACAAAGAAATTCCAAAATGGAATTTGGCTTAATTGGGGAAGAAGGCTGTATCCCCTTGGACTTCCATTCTGTGCCACTCGGTGGCAAAGAGAGATCTGATAAAATCCCTACGTCGAAACGTATGAATCAGAACGGAGGAAGGAGGGATCCACTGAGGCAACAGAAAAGTTGGAAGAAGCATGTGGAGTAGTTTGGGAGAAGGGGACCAGGGAGGGGAAGGTAGATGGAGACCAATGTTGAAGAAAAGGGAGAACAGACATTTAGAATGAGGTGGCCCACATGGTTTAGGGGACCTACAATGTGGTCTGAAGGCATATGGTGCAGCCACCTTGTTGAAGGCTGGCTAGTCTGGGGGAGGTCAGGACGGGAGACCTCCTGGGAACCCCATCTCCAGAATCTTTGGAGAGAAGGAGAAAGAAGCACGGTCAATAAAGCAAACTCGATTAGGATTAGGAGCGACTGTGTTATAAGCGTTAGAATGTTACAGTGCAATCCTAATGCAGAGTTAACTCCAGCCTAAACCCCCTGATATAAATGGACCTAGGCTGGAGGTAACTTTGTATAGAACTGAATGGATGAATGGGTGATTATGGTCAAAGACCAGCACAGAAATAAATATGGTGCCAGAAATGTTCCTTTGCGTCAGATTACGCCATTGGACTAGGGCTTGGAAGACTGGCGTATAAACTCATGAAGCCTACTCGTGATGAGTCGGCTCTCTCGATATGATCTGCCTTACAGAATTGTTGAGATAAAACTGTGGGGGGTGGGGGAGGTGAAGCCATGTATGCCATCCTGGGAGGGTAGAAAGGATAAAAATGCACAGATAGATGGGATAGAAATATGAAAAGCAATTTTAAAAGACTGTTTCTAGTGGCTCTTTTCACAGAGACATATATTTTAAGTCTCCAATTTTTTAATTGAAGAACGGCTATTTTGAGTAATCCATTGTAATATTTTGGTGGCCTACACTTCCCACTCGGTACAGTATTGGAAGAAAAAAGAGGGGAATAAAACCCAACCTAAAAACAGACAAGAATATGCCAACAGATATGGAAAACAAAACAATGGCCCACAGACTGGAAACGATCCATTTACATTCCAATTCCCAAGAAAGGAGACATTAAAGATTGCAGCAACTATTGGACCATCGCATTAATTTCTCACTCAAGTAAAGTGATGCTCAAAATCGTACAGCAAAGGCTGTTACCATATATGGAACGAGAGATGCCTGATGTTCAAGCTGGTTTCAGAAAAGGAAGAGGCACTAGAGATCATATTGCAAATATACGCTGTTTACTGGAGCATACGAGAGAATTTCAGAAGAAAATCAGCTTGTGTATCATAGATTACAGCAAAGCTTTTGACTGTGTGGATCATGAAAAGCTATGGCTGGTTTTAAAGGAAATGGGTGTGCCACTACAGCTGATCGTTTTGATGCGCAATCTGTACTCTGGACAAGAGGCCACAGTTAGAACAGAATATGGAGAAACGGAATGGTTTCCAATTGGCAAAGGTGTCAGACAAGGATGTATTTTATCTCCCTATCTCTTCAATCTATATGCAGAACATATAATTAGGAAAGCTGGATTAGATTTAGATGAAGGTGGAGTGAAAATTGGAGGGAGGAACATTAATAATTTGAGATATGCTGATGACACTACATTATTGGCAGAAAATAGTGAAGATTTGAAACGACTACTGCGGAAAGTTAAAAGAGAAAGTGCCAAAGCAGGACTACAGCTGAACATCAAGAAAACAAAAGTAATAACTACAGGAGAATTACACAACTTTAAGGTTGACAATGAGGAAATTGAAATTGTTCAAGACTTTCTATTCCTTGGCTCCACCATCAACCAAAAGGGAGACTGCAGCCAAGAAATCAGAAGGAGATTGAGACTGGGAAGGGCAGCCATGAAGGAGCTAAAAAAGATTTTGAAGTGTAAGGATGTGTCACTGGCCACCAAGACTAGATTAATTCATGCCATCGTATTCCCTATTACTATGTATAGGTGTGAAAGCTGGTCGGTGAAGAAAGCTGATAGGAAGAAAATAGATTCCTTTGAAATGTGGTGTTGGAGGAGAGTGTTACGGATTCCGTGGACTGTCAAAAAAACAAATCAGTGGGTTATAGATCAAATCAAGCCTGAACTGACCCTAGAAGCTAAAATGACTAAACTGAGGCTGTCGTATTTTGGTCATGTCATGAGACGACAAGAGTCACTGGAAAAGACAGCCATGCTAGGAAAAGTTGAGGGCAGCAGGAAAAGAGGAAGACCCAACAAGAGATGGATTGACTCAATAAAAGAAGCAACAGCCTTCAGTTTGCAAGATCTGAACAAGGCTGTCAAAGATAGGACATTTTGGAGGACTTTCATTCATAGGGTCGCCATGAGTCGGAAACGACTTGACACTTAACACACACACACAAAAACAGAAGCTGGGTACCCAACCTTGGGCACCCAGTATACTTCCCACTCACCACCCAACTCTGGAGTATGCTTGTAGTCTAGAAAAAAGAAAACGAACAGCAAACAGGAAGTCCTCTGGCATCTTAACCAGTCTTGCTGCAGGGAGGAGACCATTTCATAGCACAGGGCATTGGGCTACTGGCAGTGGATCAAGTATGGAGCTACGTCAGTGCTCAGTTCAATTCAATTCATTTATTACGGTCATTTGACCAGCATTATAAAAAAACAGTACTAAAACCAAAATGTTTTTTGGATTGTCCTCTGTGTCAAGGCTGAGAGAGATGTTGGGCATCTGGGGTATTTCTAAAATAGATGCACCCACAACAGTTCTTTAGTGTCACTGTTGCACGTCTTGAGATAAAGGAAAGCTGGAAATGATCGTAACAAGGTTGTCTGCTGAATTTTGAATTCAGTGGCCCCTGCTCTGCTCTAAGGAAGCAGCTCATTATAAAGTATTTTAATTCAAGAGATGTAAGCTGTGTTTTGTCAGATGAACATTGAAAAGGGAGCACAACAGAGGCCGAGCTCATGTGGTTTATGTCTAACGTTTCCTGATATGCGCATTCTGGTTTTCATTACTTTATTGTATTATGGAAGTTTTGCAGCTGGCTGTGAGCCAGCGTGGCATAGTGGTTAAGAGCGGCGGACTCTAATCTGGAGAACCGGGTTTGATTCCCCACTCCTCCACATGAATGGTGGACTCTAATCTGGAGAACAGGGCTGGTTTCCCCACTCCTACACATGAAACCAGCTGCGTGACCTTGAGTTATCTTTGCACTCTCTCAGCCCCACCTACCTCACAGGGTGTCTGTTGTGGGGAGGGGGAAGGGAAGGTGATTGTAAGCCGGTTTGATTCTTCCTTAAGTGGTAGAGAAAGCCTGCATATAAAAACCAACTCCTCTTCTTCTTTTTCTGCCTGGCTTTCAGCTGATGAAATCTCTTGGATTCAGTCTGTCTTGAATGTGACCGCTATGATAGAGTTTCGGGTTTTAAGTAATGGCTACCAGTTGCAACTCAGAGGGTCCCATGTTCAGTCTCCAGCATCTCCAGTGAAAAGGCTCCTGTAATATGTGATGTAAAAGACCCCCCCTCCCATGATAGAGCCAGTGCTGTCCTTTAGCCTAGTATTGTCTGACTAGTGTTGCCTCCAGTGGTGCCAGCCAGAGGTCTTTCCCTGCTCTGCTAAATGAGATCCTTTAATGGAAATGGCAGGGTTTGAACCTAGGACTGTAAGCAGACCGAGCGTGTGTGCTTCTGCTAAGCTATGTCCCCTCCCCAAACAGAATTTTAAAAAGTGCAACACACACACACCTTGCCACAGAAGAGTTTGCATCAGAATTCAAATTACAACCACAGCAACAAAGAGCAGGAAAGGACATGCTGTACCCTACTGACTCGGCAGGGAAATATGAGTTTTTACAGATTGGCTTTCGCCACGTATACGGGAACGTTGACCATTGATCTATAATTGACACTTTGGGCTGAATAAAAACTGGTTTCCTGTTAGGCTCTTTTAAAAAGATGAAACAAGTATATCTCAGATGGCCTTTGCTGATGTCTGTTGTTTGCATACGCCTTTACAAAAATGTTATATAAAGTGTTAAAGAACAAGCAACGTTTATAGCAGATTTCTTACAGGGCCTTTCCCCCCCCCCCCCTTAAACACTTTCAGGTCCGCTGCGAACTAGAGGTTCAGGAATTACGTCAGTGGCAGAAGCATTTGAGGGAAACTAAGAACATTACAAAACGGGTGCAAGATTTCTGGGCCAAACAAGAGAAAAAAGGTAAGTTGACTGCAGCAGCCCATCTCTCCCCCCCCCCCAATGTAAATCAAACTTTTTAGAGATGAAAATTTAGACATATGTGTAACACTTCTGTTCTCATATCAAGGATCATTGCTCAAAAACCGTAGGCAGGTACTTCTATATCTTGCTGAAGGCTGCTCTCCATCTGCTTTGCAACTCCCTGCCCTTCACTGATTTCAAAGCCAAAAGAGCAGTCTTCCTTTCAAAATATTGTCGAAGGCTTTCACGGTCAGAGTTCATTGGTTCTTGTAGGTTATCTGGGCTGTGTAACCGTGGTCTTGGTATTTTCTTTCCTGACGTTTCGCCCACAGCTGTGGCAGGCATCTTCAGAGGAGTAACACTGAAGGACAGTGTCTCTCAGCGTCAAGTGTGTAGGAAGAGTAATATATAGTCAGAAGGGGGTGCCTGCCTCTGCGTGTGCTGAGAGAGCTCGGAGAGAAGCACGACTCACCCAGAAGGACTCAGCTCAAACCCAACCCCTTCTGACTATATATTACTCTTCCTACACACTTGACACTGAGAGACACTGTCCTTCAGTGTTACTCCTCTGAAGATCCCTGCCACAGCTGCTGGCGAAACATCAGGAAAGAAAATACCAAGACCACGGTTACACAGCCCTGATAACCTACAAGTCTTCCTTTCGTTTGAAAGACAGATATTTTGTTTTGTTTAAAAGACAGATTTTTCCCCATTAGAGATGTAGTTTTAAAATGTTGTTGTTTTGTACAGTGTGTTGTCTATCAATATTTAACAATAAGGTTTCAGCAGCTGCAGTGCATGCTTGCCAGGCTGTTAACTGCATGGGGCATTCAAGCGGACACATTTATACGTATGGGCAGTACAGTGTATTCATATGTACTCTTTTACCACACACTCCAGCAAGTAGGAACAGTCCTGATTTTTTGGTTCTTCAGCAACTGTGGCAGGCATCTTCAGAGTAGTAACACTGAAGGACAGTGTCTCTCAGTGTCAAGTGTGTAGGAAGATATAGTCAGAAAGGGGTTGGGTTGAGTCCTGATTTTCCCTGTCCCTGTTAATTCAGTGTCCCTGTTTAGTCCCTGTTTTTTTGTCTTTTGAGGAATGACTTGTCATTGGGTTGTGTTGTGTTGTTCTTCCTCATGCTTTAGCTCCCAGCCAAAGAGTCTCTAGAAATTAACAAATGGACCCGGTCTAAATGGATGCACATGAACACTAATACCCTGTGCATCGCATAGCCTGATACTAATGGGTATCTCATCTGCTATGTTTCGGAATGGGATTCCAAACTTCAGCTACACGGCTCTTCCTTAGGTGCCATAGACCATAGCAACTGGCAAGCCAAGATCATACCACACTGGTACACCAGGTAGCAAGGGACGCTGGTTTGCAAGAACACAAACCGACAACATGAGTTTTGAGTTGGAAATGTATGGATGTTTTGTGAACAGCAGGCTCAAATGGGGAGGCTGTTTCTAACACATCTGAATTGAAACAACGTGGGAAATAATGTCATTGTCCACAATGGACAGTCTCTGCCATAATTTCTGTGCCAATGAGGGTTGTGAACAGACCTTCCACGGGCGCAGTTAGTTTTGAGTTGAGGTTTTCTTTCCCCCCATACATGCTGTTTATATCTACTGTTTTGTGATGTTTGGAATTACAAGGTGATGCAGACTTTGCCGTCGAAATGCTGAAAGAGTTTGTTGTGGCCTCTAAGCTCTGTTGTTAAAAAGTGAGAGATGTACCTCTGTATATTTTCAGCATATTCGTGACTTATTGGCAGGCAGACCATCTTAAATGGATATAATTACATTTTGCTTCAGTTCGTTATTCAGATATAAAGATCATTTTCTCGTTTCATGCTTTTTATACCTTCTGCCGTAACTAGGCCCTTCTACATCGTTCTGCCCTTTCTGCAGAAAACAGGGTGCACAGGGGCATATCTTGGTGTGAGTCAATATGAGGTGCTCATAAATACTTAGCTCTTATATGGCACTTGCAGCATTCAGACTCTTTCACTCAAGTTATCCTGTAATTCTTACAACAGTATTATTATCCCTTTATTGCAAGGTAGGGGGATCTGAGAGAGAACAACTTCCCTACGGCCTCCCTAGTCAGTTTGTGTCAGAGATAAAAGTTAAACTGATAATCTGCTGGAGCGTATAATGCATTTGCTTAACCACCCTTCTACACCAGCTCTCTGTTCTGTCCTGCATTCAGTAGTAAAATTCACTTTGCTAATTAAAATGCTATGTAAATGGCTAATTGGCCATGATTAGCAATAACTGGGATGACGACTGCCCATCGTGGTCCTTGGTGATAGGAAACGTGTAGGGATGTAGGATCACAACCCAGGTCTGTGATCTCTAGCGCTCGATGAAGAGTAGGCCTCAGCCATGGTACAGCTGAAGGGTTCATTGTTTATCCTTCCATAATGAAGAGGTAATTAAATCAAAAGAGTTTCCGTCTAGACATTAGGAAGAATTTTCTAACAGTTCTAACAGGCTTCCTTGGGAGGTGGTAAGTGCTCCTTCCCTGGAGGTTTTTAAGCAGAGGCTAGATGGCCATCTGTCAGCAATGTTGATTCTGTGACCTTAGGCAAATCATGAGAGGGAGGTCATTGTGGCCATCTTCTGGGCATGGAGTAGGGGTCACTGGGGGTTGGGGAGGTAGTTGTGAATGTCCTGCATTGTGCAGGGAGTTGGACTAGATGACCCTGGTGGGTCAGCTGGTTTGCAGGGCCACTAACCTTGTGCTCCATAGGCAGCCCCAGATCTTGCCTGCTCCTGCGCTCCAGGCCCTGCTAAGCCGGAGTCGTCAGGGTAAGTCCCTGTTTTCCAGGAGACCCAAGAGCTCAGAAGCCTGAGGCAAGAATACACACATTGGTAAAAATACTTGAAAACTGGAGGCACCCAATCGCTATGCAAGGCACTAAAAGAATATGAGATGAATTCTTTCACGCTCCCTCCAGTTCCATGAAGGACAACCTAAGGGCTTTGATCTAGGTGTAAACAAAATCTCTTTATGCTTAGTGGTGGATTTGGATCTGATGTATTTACATGTCTCTTATTTGAGCAAATGGAATAATAAGGCTAGCCACTTTGTTATTAGATGTAATGGTTGTTATTGTTATTTTTTATTCTTCAAAAATGCTCAGAGCAGTTTACAAACAGCAAAATCAGAGGAAAATAAAATAAAAGTAGTATCATAAAATAACAAAGATACAATAAAATCATAAACAGTGGAATAACGAAGGGCAAAAGGTGCTGTTAAAATGTTACAACTCTAGAGGGTACAACATTACAACTAGCAAAAATAGCAATAATATAAAACAGTTCAGCACAAAAACACCCTAAGCATTAAAATGAGGGCACAATAATTGACTGCACCCTTGGGTAAATTGATGGGTAAAAAATTGAAAGCTAAATCTTAGACCAGGCACCTGTGGTGAGCCATTCCGCATCCGAGATGCCACCACTGAAAAGGCACTGACTTTAATAGGTGGCTCCCATTTCAACAGGTGTCTCTCACAACAACACTCTCTGTTAATTGATGACATTTAGTTCTCAGACTTTGCTTACTTGCTCCTTTGGGATGCGATGTTTCCTGCAATATCTTTTACTTTTTAACTCTACGTGGCTTGAAAACCTGCTTGTTTAACTTTGCCAGAGTGATGGTTTAATAGGCGATAATTCATTTGCAAATGGCTGCGACCAAGGAGCTTTTAGGAAATACATTGCTCTGATATGATTCTCCTTGAGTGCTCATCCTACATTTTCATCAAAGTAAAGTGCCAAAGAATACATTGCATGAGCTAAAAATAAGATTTCGCTTGGCAGGGTCTGTCAGTTCCGGCATGCGGCTTTCACGACGTCTCTTGCATTTATGACAACATCATATATTTTTATTATCCTTGGCACTTGCAAAGGTAAATCTGTCAAAACAGAAACCAACTACAAATTTAAGTCTTTTTTTGTAGGTGTTCTGTGTTTACAGAGGTCCAATTTATAGCTTTTTGTCAGCTTTGTCTGAAAGGGCCTTCTCAAGATTTTTGCTGCTTTGCTACAGAGTTGACTTCCACCTGCTGCAGTGCCATAAGTTCATGGAAGTGGCTGAAGTAATCATGTATTCCCAGACTTCTCTCCTGCCCTTTCCCTCCCCCAACCACTCCCAAGTGGATACTAGTCATGATGCATACCTAATCTCTCCAGGATCAGATGAGCATGCCTCATATTATTATGAGGCTGTTTGGAACACTGGCAGGATAAATGCTGCTGCAGTCGTCTTGCTTGTGGGCTTCCCAGAGGCACTTGGTTGGCCACTGTGGGAACAGACTGCTGGACTTGATGAGCCTTGGTCTGATCCAGCAGGGCCTTTCTTATGTTCTTATAACTTCTGCTCTCTCAGGTGGCATTTATGCTGCCACGTGCTGCGATGATCCATCTTGTCTCTCATTATATTTAACATCTATGTGAAATGGCTGGGGAGACTATTGAGAGGTGTGAGGTGAGATGCCATCAATATGTAGATGACACCCAGTTCGGTTTCTCCTTGTCATCTGACCCAGGTGCAGCTGGGAACATTCTCAACCAGTGCTTCTGATCAGTACTGGCCTGAAGGGGAGCCAACAAACTGAAAGCTAATCTAGGCAAGATGGAAGTTGTAGGTGGGTTAGTCTGACTCCCCCAAAAGGACTGCTGTGGGTGTTTTTCAAGATGGCACTGCACCTGGATGCCCAGGTGGCGTCTGTGTCCCAAAGTGCCCTTTACCAACTTTGATAGCTGTGCCGGCTGTGACCCCCTTCTGAAAAAGTTAGACTACCGTATTGTGTTGTATGTGGGGCTGCCTGTTAATACTGTTGGGTAACTTATTCTGGAACAGTATAAGGCAGCCAGGTTAGAACTGATCACACCTTGTGGCTCAGTGGTAGAGCATCTGCTTGACATGCAGAAGGTCCCAGGTTCAATCCCCGGCATCTCCAGTTAAAGGGACTAGGCAACTACGTGATGTGAAAGACCTCTGCCTGAGACCCTGGAGATCTGCTGCTGGTCAGAGTAGACAGTACTGACTTTGATGGACCAAGGGTCTGATTCAGTATAAGGCAGCTTCATGTGTAGCTGCATTGATTAGCCATTTCTTTGCAAGTGCAGTTCCAAGTTTGACCAGTGAATCCCTGATTGATCTGGTGCCGGGTTCTCTCAAGGACTGCTGGCAACCATTTGAGCCTATATAGGTGTCTCCTGGGATTCTGCTTGGAGTGCCCTTACCTTCAGAACTGAGGTAGGAGAGTACAGTCTTGGTTGTAGTGCCCCAGCTGTGGAATGCCTTCCCCCAAGGCAACTGTCAGGCAACTACTTCGTGGCCCTCTCAGCATCTGTTAAAAAATTGTGTGTGTGTAAATTTACCCATGCCTATGAATAGCTGGGGAGTTCCTGCAGTTTGTAGACTTCTGTTGGCAATGTTTATGATTTTTGCGTGTGCTGCTGCTGGGTAGAAACGTTTTAAATGAATAATAAAAGTCTGGATATACCTGCCCATGTGTACTGTCAGTGTATCATGCCCCCAAAAAGTTTTCTTGCCCCAATACGAGGTAGTTCTGACCTGTACAGATTAGTTGGGGAATCAAATGTATGTATGACTAACTCAGTCAATCCCTTGTCATATTGGTACCTGAATCACAAACGAGCATCTTTTCTGGTCTGAGAAAAAGAAAAACAATAGGTGAAACTATCTCTGAATCTTAATTATTTTCTAAATTGAAGAATGCTCGCGAAACATCTTCAGCCCTGTGTAAAGGTGCTGTGTGGGTGTGACAGGGCAGCAGCGCGAAAACACGACGTGCGATGGAAGGATTTGAAGATGTTTTCCCCTTCATTTTGGGAAGTGTCCAAAACCTTTATTCATCCATTGTGTGTGAAGTACATCACAATGACATCTTGTCCTACACAATGGATGTCTCTGTACTGGCAGTCAGCTAGGAAGACAGCTGGTCCTCTGTCCAAAGTGCCATGGATTTAGATCAAAATGCGTTTTGTTTTTCATGTTCCCTCTTGCAGTTATTTTAGCCATAGGTACTTTTATCCATAGGTAAAGGTAAAAGTAGTCCCCTATGCAAGCACCGGGGCATTACTGACCCATGGGGTGATGTCACATCCTGATGTTTACTAGGCAGACTAAGTTTACGGGGTGGTTTGTCATTGTCTTCCCCAGTCATTTTCCCTTTACCCCCAGAAAGCTGGGTACTCATTTTACCAACCTTGGGAGGATGGAAGGCTGAGTCAACCTGGAGCCGGCTACCTGTAACCATCTTCCGTCGGGATTGAACTCAGGTCATGATAACTTTTATGGATAGCAGCCATGAGGAGTTTTCAGAATGCTTACTCTGTTTTCAAGCTGCCACTTTCTGTCCTGTTTAGAGATAGACCTTCACATATTAAGGTGTTTTCAGCTAGTGCGTGTGAAGGAAATGGGGCGGTCTCCTTTTTACTGCATGTACTTGTATATTCTTCAAGGGTGTAATAAGAATTTAACTTTCTCCTACTCTGTCTTTGGGCTTGGGCATGAACATTAAATTATCTGAGATGAGGGTACTACAGGAACCACCTTTTTTGGCGTGAATCAACCTGGCAACTAAAGTCTTTATGGTGTGTCCCCACCTTCTGAAGTTAGGTAGCTACTGGAGAGGACTGGAGTGGCTCCTCAGTGGAACAGGCTTCCTCGGGAGGTGGTGAGCTCTCCTTCCCTGGAGGTTTTTAAGCAGAGGCTAGATGGCCATCTGTCAGCAATTCTGATTGTATGACCTTAGGCAGATCATGAGAGGGAGGGCATCTTGGCCATCTTCTGGGCGTGTAGGGGTCACTGGGGTGTGTTTGGGGGGGAGGTAGTTTGGAATGTCCTGCATTGTGCAGGGGGGTTGGACTAGATGACCCTGGTGATCCCTTCCAACTCTGATTCTAAATATCTTTTTCTGTAGTGGAAAGGAGTGTAGCTCCTTTCTCAATGAAGTTTGCCTGGCATGTTCTCTACTACCTCATAGAATCATAGAGTTGGAAGGGGCCAGACAGGCCATCTAGTCCAACCCCCTGCTCAATGCAGGATCAGCCTAAAGCATCCCTGTCAAGTTTTCTGCCAGTGAGGGGCTGCTCACCACCTCCGTAGGTTTGATAGTGGGCAAGC
Organism: Euleptes europaea; assembly: GCF_029931775.1. NCBI lineage: Eukaryota > Metazoa > Chordata > Lepidosauria > Squamata > Sphaerodactylidae > Euleptes > Euleptes europaea. The sequence goes on from NC_079332.1 coordinate 9,932,258, forward strand.
ACAGCTTTGGAGTACAGCTTTTTGTTTTTGTTCAGATGGTCATTGCCAACTGATGTGATTGATTTTCTCTTCATTTAAGGTTTTTTTTTTTTGGTTCGGTCTGCTGTTGATTAACTGGTTTTATTTATACACTTTCTTTTCCAATCTTCCTGTGTTTAGAGTTAGATCTGTAATATGTATATGTAGTTTACCCAGAGCTGTTTATTTCATTTTTTGTAAGGTTTCCTTTATTGTAAACTTCTTTTGGTGTACTTAGAAGAAAAACAGCATAAGCATGTTTTAAATAAAACCAAATAACCATACTTTATATATAGGTGAAGCATGTATATGTTGCGGCAGGCAACATCTCCAGAGCGGTATTCCTTGTTCCCTTGCAAACTGGAGGCATTGGCCTCTTCTGCAGTGGAGTCTGTTATCTGTAGTTTTTCCTCTGAAAAAAATGTTTTTAAAGGACTTGCTGCCCAAATAACCGGGGCCGCTTTATTCGTTCATCAAAAATGTTTTTATTAAATTCCTCCAAGTGATTCACTGACAACATATTGCAGCAACATCATAAAATCTCCTAAAGGGCTGGTTAAGGACAGTTTGACAGCCATACCCTCCCAAGGAAAAACCTCACTGGAAGGAGAGCCAGCGTGGTGTAATGGTTAGGAGCAGTGGACGCTAATCTGGAAGACAGGGTTTGATTCCCCACTCCTCCACATGAGCGGCGGACTCTAATCTGGAGAACTGGATTTGATTCCCCACTCCTGCACATGAAGCCAGCTGGGTGACCTTGGGCTAGTCACAGTTTTCTTAGAGCTCTCTCAGCCTCACCTACCTCACAAGGTGTCTGTTGTGGAGCAAGGAAGGGAAGGTGACTGTAAGCCGGTTTGATTCTCCTTAAAAGGTCGAGAAAGTTATCATATAAAAACCAACTCCTCTTCCACCTCCTCCTCCTCCTCGTCTTCTTCTTCCATCTTTTAAAATCTAATTTATTTTATACTCTCAAGATCATGACCTTTGATTATTTAGAAGATCCATCACCCTCTGGTGTCCTATTCACCATCAGGTGGCAGCCCTAAACACAGCGGCATGGGCTGTGGGCTCCGCTAGGATTCAAGAATCCGTCCTCTTTCGGAGCTATCACATGATAACAAAACTGTTTGTTCAGAAATGTCCCCAAACAAAGCCTTGCCTGTGTTATGAAAACAGCGGCTTCCATTCAAAGCCTAGCGGGAAGGGGGCCACTCCTTTTCCTTGTAATCTCATATTTGATTTTGAAACTTAGCAGTGGGAACATCCAAGATTTAGCCATGTACATTCTCCCTTGCAGCTATAGTTCAAGCTTTAGCGCACTGATAACTAGCTTAGAGAAGAGCTTCCAAAGATTATGTTTAAGAGTATGTGGGGGCTGATTTTTGCTGTTTCCTCTTTATAGCCACAGCCCCCTCCCCCCATGTCTCATACAATTTGGCTCCCAAGTGTCCTTCTCAGGAGCAACTTTTGGGGTGGCACAGTAGGCTGCAAAAGGAAAGGGGAAAGACTACATAAGAAAGACCCTGCTGGATCAGACCAAGGCCCATCAAGTCCAGCAGTCTGTTCACACAGTGGCCAACCAGATGCCTCTAGGAAGCCACTAACAAGACGAATGCAGCAGCACCATCCTGCCTGTGTTCCACCGCACCCAAAATAATAGGCATGCTCCTCTGATACTAGAGAGAATAGGTAAGCAGCATGACTAGTATCCATTCTAACTAACAGCCATGAATACCCCTCTCCTCCATGAATATGTCCACTCCCCTCTTAAAGCCCTCCAAGCTGGCAGCACTCACCACATCCTGGGGCAGGGAGTTCCACAATTTAACTATGCGTTGTGTTAAAAAATACTTCCTTTTATCTGTTTTGAATCTCTCACCCTCCAGCTTTAGCAGATGACCCCGTGTTCTAGTATTATAGGAGAGGGAGAAAAAGTTCTCCCTGTCCACTCTCTCCAAACCATGCATAATTTTATAGACCTCTATCATGTCTCCCCTCAGCCGCCTTCTTTCCAAGCTAAACAGCCCTAAGCGTCTTAACCGCTCCCCATAGGACAGTTGCTCTAGTCCCCTAATCATTTTGGTAGCTCTTTTCTGCACCTAGTTCCACAACCTTCTTCCAAAAACACATAAGTGGGATTCGTGCAAACAATAAGATTATTTTAAAAAAATACTTTGTTTTTCCTGCCAAACGAAAGTAATCTCAAACATCACACGGCCGAGAACAATCTAGAGTATGCCGTGTTTACATCAAGGGCTTTCACAATACCAGAAACGGTTTGAACGCTTGATCTTGGCAATGACAGCTGAAAACGTAGTGATTAAAGTAATGCAACTGCAGAGATAGGTTCAACTATACTGGTCCCATACCCGCAATTAGGACGTGGCTGAAATGCATTTCGCTTCTGGAAAAAAGGACACTGCAGATGGCTGATAAAATGGTGTCAATAGTTGCGTCCAGCCACAGGTAGATTAACACTCAAGAAAGACTCCCTGGAGGAACCCTCATATTCTCAGGACAGGCCAAACCGCACGTGGCCCTGGTGAAACCCAAGATACATAATTTGGGGCTGATTTGGAGGTGGGCACTAGAAATGGGAGAGCCAGCGTGGTGTAGTGGTTAAGAGCTGCAGACTCTAATCTGGAGAACCGGGTTCCACACGAAGCCTGCTGGGCGACCTTGGGCCAGTCACAGTTCTCCTAGAACTCTCTCAGCCCACGCGGAGGCAGGCAATGGCAAACCACCTCCCAACGTCTCTTGCCTTGAAAACCCTACGGGGTCGCCATAAGTCAGCTGTGACTTGACGGCACACACACGCACAGTGGAAATGGAAGCAACCCCTTCCCCATCTGTGCTTTTCCCCAGTCATAATTGGCCTGTTTGTGCTCCTTTAAGCACCAGTAGGGAAGGAGACAGGCAAGACAGGCTGTGCTTCTGTAGTAAAACAGATGTTGTCCCAGGTTTAATCCTTGGCATCTCCAATTCAAGGGTCTCGGGTGGCAAATATTGGGAAAGACGTTTCTCTGACGGAGACACACACACACACCCCGGTGAGCTGCTGCCAATTGGAGCAGGTGGTACTGAACCGGAATGACCAATGATCTGATGTGGCATAAAGCACCCTCCTATGTTTAAACCATATGGGGCAATTTGCACCGCTGATGCATGAACACACAAAGCTGCCTTCTACTGAATCAGACCATTGGTCCATCAAAGTCAGTATTGTCTACTTAGACCGGCAGCGGCTCTCCAGGGTCTCAGGCAGAGAGAGGTCTTTCACATCACCCACTTGCCTAGTCCCTTTAACTGGAGATGCCGGGGATTAAACCCGGGACCTTCTGCCTGCCAAGCAGATGCTCTACAAACTGAGCCACAGCCCCTCCCCAAACTCCACCCATAAACTCCACCTACCCTGGGCACAAGCAAGCTCAGTACTGGGCAACCGCTTCTGAAGGGGCCGCCGCTGCTGTTCTTCTGTTTATCATTGAAAACAGTCACTGCTCCCGTGGTGGACAGCTGGTGCCCCGAAGAGGTGCCAATCTCAGCCTTGTGTGCGAGTCACGCATGAGTCTCACAGTCTGAGAGTATAAACAGCGGCTGATGGGGGGAGCAAGGAGGTCTTTCTTGTGATGGGAGTGCCGGAAGGATTGCGTATGTTCCTTTTTCAAAAAGGAGCTCTCAACGAAGCTACTCCTAATCCAGGAAAAAGGGCACGGCCATTTCTGTCTTGCTTCTCTGTTGCCCCCAGTCACTGTTTCTAAAAAGCTTTAAGAAGTTATTTAGCCATGTTGCATTAAGGGACCCCCAACATGTCCTCAAAAGAACATAAGAAAGGCCCTGCTGGATCAGACGCAGGCTCATCAAGTCCAGCAGTCTGTTCACAAAGTGGCCAACCAGTTGGCTCTAGGAAGCCCACAAGCAAGACGACTGCAGCAGCAGTACAGCCATCTCTCTCCCAAGTCCCTCCCCCATGAACGAAAATACCAGATATATCTACACTGTTCAATATGGAGTGTTACCGTTTGACCTGTCTTAATTCTGGAATTGTATAAAATCTCACTGGGTTCGGTCCTTGTAATTCCAGAAACTGTCATTAACTTCTCTGTTTTCATTTCTTTCTCATGTTTATATACTCTTTTCTCCCAAGAATTCATGTTGGCTTACATGAATGAGGTGATCCTATTCTTTTTGTGTGTGTGTCCTCACAACAACGCTGTGAGGTAGGCTAGGCTGAAAGAGAGCGACCAGCCCAAGGCCAGGGTGGAGCTTCCTGGCTGAGTGTGGATTGGAACCACATCTTTATATTGGTGCCCATAGCACACAATACCGCCAGCTAGCATTTTGGTTTCCAGAAGGCGCTGCTTTGTACTCTCTTCGTATGGGGCATTTGCTGTGCATTCCTCTTAGGTCACTCAACGGCTGTGGGAAGAGCCTGGCTCACGATTAGGTTTACTCACTGCCTCATCAACTTGCGTGGCTCTTTGGACCCCATTCTTCTTCTGCTCTTTCATTCATCTGTTGGCTGTTTCCATTCCATCCGGCTGCCCACTTAGGTGATCTCTCCATGCATCTGATTTAAAGATGCAGATAGACAAGACGTGGTGATTGGGTCTCCCAGTTAATTTTTTTTTACAGGCTAAAAAGCGTGTAGGCTGAAGGGAGGATTTGAATAGGGACCGTGCCATTGGACAACCGCTTTCTCACTATGCAGTCCCGTCACCCCCATAAAAAACCAGCCTCTTCACACTGATTTATGACTAGGAGGTCATAAAAGCAGGCCTTTGTATAATACCTGCCTCTTTCTGTGTGTGTGTTAAGTGCCGTCAAGTCACTTCCGACTCATGGCGACCCTATGAATTAGTCCTCCAAAATGTCCTATCTTTGACAGCCTTGCTCAGATCTTGCAAATTGAAGGCTGTGGCTTCCTTTATTGAGTCAATCCATCTCTTGTTGGGTCTGCCTCTTTTCCTGCTGCTCTCAACTTTTCCTAGCATGACTGTCTTTTCCAGTGACTGTTGTTGTCTCATGACGTGACCAAAATACGATAGCCTCAGTTTAGTCATTTTAGCTTCTAGGGTCAGTTCAGGCTTGATTTGATCAAGCTTTTAGACATTTTAGCTTCTAGGGTCAGTTCAGGCTTGATTTGATTTGAAAGATGCCTCTTTCTGCTGCCTGCCAATTGGGGCCAATAGCAGCTATTAGGGAAAGAACATGGGTGGAAAGAATATTTTTTTAAAAAAAAACTCTTTTCTGCCACAGCCACCATCTAAATCCATCCTCCACCATAATCTAATCTTGATCTAATCAAGACTTCGCCAATTTGCATCTGCCTGTGCTGTCAGCAGGTTCTCTGGCCCATGAAAACTTACCAAGAAGCCATTGGCTTCACTTCTTATGGACGGTTTTGAGCAGTGAAGGTGAATGCAGAGCTCCTTGAGAAGGCTGTTTCGAAATGTAGGTTTGCATGCTGGTGTGAGATCAAGAAAGGTTTCCAGATGTCGCGTTTCTTAAATACCGATCTGCTAAAAATTTATCAGTCGGGGCTAGAGACAACCCTTCCCACCCTTTGCATAGAGATGTACTGGATGCTGTGGCTTTAAGATCAGAAGCTTTTGTCTTGTCCAGGCAGCCATCAGCTCAGGTTTCATGTTGATGCCGTTCCGGGCATTTCGTTAGTCAGCTCGAGAGATATTTCCATTCTATATATACTTCATACTAAGCCACCGCCAATAAGTTGTACCCAGTTGCCTTTCTAAAAATTAACCTTCACTTCTTCATTTCTAACAGATAGAGCAGTTCCTCAGTGGAACAGATTTCCTCGGGAGGTGGTGAGCTCTCCTTCCCTGGAGGTTTTGAAGCAGAGGCTAGATGGCCATCTGTCAGCAATGCTGATTCTGTGACCTTAGGCAGATCATGAGAAGGAGGGCATCTTGGCCATCTTCTGGGCATGGAGTAGGGGTCACTGGGGGTGTGGGGGGCGAGGTAGTTGTGAATGTCCTGCATTGTGCAGGGGGGTTGGACTAGATGACCCTTGTCCCTTCCAACTCTATGATTCTGTGATTCTATGATTCTTCGCAAGGTCGGCCTGCTGCAGGCTGCAGAAAACGTTTGTCATCCTCCTATTTCTTTCAGACATTGGTAGTAGGTGGTGTTTCCCCCCTCACACACACACAGTGTTTTTGTAAAATGAAGGTGGTGTTGAAACAAACTATTGGGAAGACAGCCATGCATTGATTGCATTTGTTTAGTCCTACATAACTGCACAGATCCCCTAGATGCAAGCAATGCGTTGAAAGACACATGTGGGCACTGATTGCTCTGCCCAACCTGGACTCAAGTGGGGGAAACGGATGCTGCACCGGGAAGGGGGGGGCAGCTGTCAGCCATGTGATAAGTGCCCTCCATTTTAATTAATTTTGAAAGAATCCAGGAAATCCTTTTCAACCTTTCTCTCAAGCAGTAGTTTGTACAGGTCAGCCGTTTGCAAGCGGAGGGAATGGGAGAATCTCAAATGTAGCCATACTGGAAGATCATTGGACTGGAGCCCCTTTTGTTCACTCTTCTCAAATGCTAAAAATATATTTTAAAAATGCATACATTTAAATAGTGCTGCTTATCACAGTTCATTTGGGCACGCTCTGCGTTTGCATTCATTCCGTAGTGTTTTTCGATTGCAAAGGACTTTGCCAGCACTGTGGATTTTATCTGTGCAAGAAGCCCGGGACACAGTGGCTTCCCTAAAGCCATGCATTGGTGCTGCATAACTGAAGGACCCACCACGCATGACATTTTTCTCCAAGAGGGTGTCTGTGTTGTATGTGGCCATAGGGGAGGCAGGTTGCGGCTCCATGGTGGAGGCCAAGCTTTGCTGACAGACGTTCCAGTGCCCGCTCCGGTTAAAGGATCTTGACAGGCAGTGGGAAAGACATGCCTCTGCCTGAAACCCTGACAAGGTGCCGCTGCTCAGAGTAGGCCAAACAGACATCTCTGTGATCTGCATTGCCTACTGCAAAGGTCTTCAGCCATGTGAACCACCCAGCTGCGAGCACATGAGGTCAGAGTTCAGTGAAAGGAAGAGGGGGAAGACAGGGTTATGAGCTCATTAGTGTGAAGGCCCGGACCATGGGCATCAGACTGGAAGAACTGGGGTGAAAATACAAGTCAAGCATCAAACGGGTACACCAGACTGAGGAGCAAGCCAAAGGGAGACCTCTGTGCCCCACTGAATGACCTCTCCTCCATGTCTTGCGGCTCTTAGCATGTACGCCAAGAGAGGCAGGAGACATGGTACCCATGCACTCTGTGTAGCAGGTCCTTCCAAAAGGCCACAAGGCTGTCCTCAACAAGGGCCAGGGCTTTCTCGGCCCAGGCCTGGTGGAATAGTCTTCCTGGTGACATCAGGGCCCTGTGAGATCTTAAGGGGTTCTGCAGGGCCTGTAAAACGGAGCTATTCTGCCAGGCCTATAATTGTGGACAGCCGCGAGAGGATCCATCATTACTGGCCTCCCCATCCCGCCCCGCATTCTTGAAATTTGTGGGGGGCTAAACTGCTGATAGCCTATTACGCGGTGGCACCTGGGTAAATTTATGGCCACCTGCATACAAGTGTTTTATTGAGGTTATTGTTTTAATGATGTTGATGATTTTATGTATTTTAATTGTGTATTGTAAGAGCTCCGTGATGCAGAGTGGTAAGCTGCAGTACTGCAGTCCAAGCTGTGCTCACAACCTGAGTTCGATCCCAACGAGAGTCAGTTTCAGGTAGCCTGCTCAAGGTTGACTCAGTCTTCCATCCTTCCGAGGTCGGTAAAATGAGGACCCAGCTTGCTGGGGGTAAAGGGAAGATGACTGGGGAAGGCACTGGCAAACCACCCCATAAACAAAGTCTGTCTAGTAAACGTCAGGATGTGACGTCACCCCATGGGTCAGGAATGACCCGGTGCTTGCACAGGAGACTTTTACCTTTTTAATTGTTGTGATCTGCCCTGAGCCTGACTTGCTGGGGATGAGGGCGGGCTATAAATATGAAAAATAAATAAAATAAATAAATAAAATTGCAGCTCTATGGGGCTTGTGACACAGCAGGAGGGGCTCCAGGACCAACCTGAGGATCCTGCCCCTTGGGTTGAAAATCACTGACCTACTATACTGTTTTTTCACTCTCGACTGACAAATAATTCCTCTGGAAACGTTTTGTTGCAGGGAAGCAGAGTGTCGGCAATAAATACCGCTCAACTGGGATGAAAGGGTGTGTGTATTTAACAGGTTCCTGCTGAGGTGTATCCGAAAGTCCCTCTTTATAATAGGCTCTGAGCTAATCATCGGTGAACCCGGATGTAGTCCCCAAGTTGGTGCAAGTTTTCGTGCCCCTTGGCTTTAAAAAAAAAACGAGACAAATTTTACATCAGCCAAGAGTCTGTTGCTGTCCCCCACTAAACCCCCATTAAACCAGGTGTCCCAGTGTAACGAAAACCACTAACCACCTCTGAGTGCTACCCACGTGAACTTTTAGGACAGAGCAGGAATGAAATGATTCACTGCCCTTTTTCCAATGCCCAGCCTTTGCCATTTTCTAAGAACGTCTGGCAGCATCGCCGTTGCCTGTGGCTCCTTCCTTCCACCGCAAGCCTTCAGTTTATTCAAATAGCTCTTTGAAATGTACCATTAAGCTGACAGCCTGCATTTCAATGCTATGGTCCTCTGAGACCAGTCACGTCTGACCTTCTTTGAGGGCCACATCAATGTGCGTGCAGACGCATGTGGGCATGTGACAGGTAGCCCTAATTGCCACCCCGCCAGCTATTGGGCTTTTAAACCACACGTTTCTTTCTCTCTCAGCTTGCGCTTTTAGCATGCGCCTCACGTTTGAAGCAGCCCTGACAAACTGAGCCTAGAAAACCGCTGCTTGGCATGCTTAAATGCTCTTTGGGGGTCATTTTGAGGTGGGAGAGATAAATTAAGGATATTTCAAGACAGCCAGCTCCTAACATGTCTGCAGCAGAGAATTAGGATCTATGCTGCCTCACCTTTCCCCAAGTGATTCACATAACTATTTTCTGTCTTTTTCCTCTGGCGTGGCTGGAGAGAGGGTCCTTTCCACCTGCAGGCTGACACTGTTTAACACATGAACCTGCCTTATACTGCCTTGGTCTCATCCAAGTCAGTATTGTCTACTCAGACCGGCAGCGGCTCTCCAGGGTCTCAGGCAGAGAGGTCTTTCACATCGCCTACTTGCCTGGTCCCTTTAACTAGATATGCCGGGGATTGAACCTGGGACCGTTCTGCATGTCGAGCAGATGTTCTACCGCTGAGCCACAGCCCCTCCCTGCAAATTCTCTTCACAGACATACACATGAAAATGGCAGTCCTGAATAGACATCAGATTAGTAACTTCTAGGTAGGCTGGGCGCACTAATTTGCCTTCAGCCCATGGGTTGGAAACCCCTCGAGTGGGTTGCGGAGCCCCTATAGAGCCCCCAGTTTTTGCTGGCTTTTGGAAGAACCTCCCCCAAATGTGCATACATAGAACACATGCCTCCTGTCCCTCTTTGCATATATGCTGGGTGGAGCCGCAGGTGAGGTCACTCGGTGGGGAGGCTTCCCCCATGACTCCGATCCTTGGCTTGCTCCTTGCTGCCCTACGCCTTCTGATGTGCAGCTTGTATTTCATGTCCCTGGGGCTCTCTTAGTTTGCTGCCCGCGTTCATAGGCCTGGGACCCTCATGAGGACATAGCTCTGCCCTCCATCTTTCGGCGATGTAGCTGATCCCCCCGTGACTGTGCTCGCAGTACCGTTGGTTCTCAGGTCTGGAAATTTGGAAGATCACTGTATTAAAATGACTGCGTCGGCTGGACCCACACCGAATTCCAGCCCCGCATGCAAAGGGGAAAAGAGACCAGAATCTTTGGGCTACAGGCCACAAGACACAGTGGCTAAAGGAAGTGGGACTGAGTAGGCAGGGAGCTGAAAAGCCAGGCCTTTCCCACCCTGGATTGAATGAAGCGGCTAATTCTTTGGCCGTAGGCTTCTAGCGTCTCGTATCGCAGCCTTCCATGGGTATGTGAGTACAGAGTAGGAGGCTGTGCTTTTAACTGTTGTCATGCAGGGCTTTTGTTCATTCATGATTGTTTATTCCCGCAAGCAACCCCTACTACGCTTTTTGTTGTTTGGCTGACTTCCATAGCCGGTGCAACTGCTGTAAAAATCACATGGATAACATGCCTTCTTAGGACCCCAACATACAAGTGCTCTTTATCACCATTCCTCTTGTCCTGCTTGCGCTTGTGAAGTTTGATTTTTTTTTTTTTACAAAAAGCATACGATCATTTCATCATGTTAAAAAAAGAGCCAATATGGCAGAGGAGTGGGATATAAGCTGTGGGTAATGAAGGAATGCATAAAGCGCTGCCAAGTCAAAGCCGACTTACCCTCTAGGGTTTTCAAGGCAAGAGACTTTCAGAGGTGGTTTTGCCATTGCCTGCCTCTGGGTAGGACCCTGGATTTCCTTGGTGGTCTCCCATCCAAGTACTAACCAGGACTCACCATACTTAGCTTCCAAGATCTAAAGAGATCAGGCTAGCCTGGTTCATCCAGGTAATGTGAGCCAGTGTGGTGTAGTGGTTAAGAGTGGCGGACTCTTATCTGGAGAACCGGGTGCAATTCTCTACTTCTCCACATGAAGCCTGCTGGGTGACCTTGGGTCAGTCACAGTTAACTTTCTCAGCCCACGCAGAGGCAAGCAATGGCAAGCCACCTCCCGTCTCTTGCTTGAGAACCCTACAGGATCGCCATAAGTTAGCTGTGACTTGACAGCCCTTTACACACACACACATACACACACACACACACACACACACACACACACTGTAGGAATAAATAATTTGTTGATTTTTTAAAAATCCAGACATTTAAAATGACACCTGTTCTTGAATTCCCATAGAGAAAATCAGAAGAATGACTCCCAGTAAATCCATCCCACACTAGTACCAAATTATAAAGGATGCCACTACAAATATGGTTACACTTTTTGAAACTGCAATGAACAGATCAATCCAGGCATGACCCAAGTCTATTGGAATTGTATTTTGACGTCAGTTTGGGGGTTTCTTACTGCTTTTTTTCCTGCTTTTTTTGTATTTTGGTTACAGTGGGAGCCAAGATAGAAGACTCAGTACAGCCCTCCCCAATTCACTCAAGCATTTCAGTAATGGAACTCGCCCCTGTCCCCGTCCCCCAGATGTCAGAGAAGAAAGAGGAACACCTGAACCTGTACTGAAAAACGGTCTAGGCCATCCCCAGTGGGAGTGGTTGGGCATTAATGTGCTGTTTAATTACACTGTCATCCTTTTTTTTTTTAAAGACCCTATCAGCTACTTGGTTAAGAATTTTTACCTGTATCAGAACGGTGATACGGATGCCAAAGCACCTAAACTTTCTGCCCCTTCAAAGCAGAACCCCACCTAACGGAACAAGAAGCCAATTCTCATCTTACCTAAACCTGCAATTAACCTGAACTTTGATCCCATCAACTTCAGTGGGACGGACAGAACTCGGATGACCTTCCGTCCATTCTGGTTTAAGTGGACGACTGTGAATTGGGTTGGAAGGGGTCAATGAATCAGGCATCAGCTGAAGTTCTGGCCTTGCTTGTGATGTAATCTTCATAAGATGCTCAGGGAGATAAAGGCCCATCATTTACACGCAAGAATTTCTGGTAGAGGGAACAGAAGGCAGCTGGCTCATAACTGGGTTTCCATCCAGTGCTCACACTACCGCCGCATAGTAATAAAAGGCCTGCTGAAGGTTGGGATTGCCACTCCAACTGTTTTCTGCCGCTCCCCTATTTAGACACGCATCAGTGTCAAGGCACCGTGATTCAACCAGACCACTCGTCATTCATTTAAGTGGAGCCTTCTGACCTGCGCTTAAACTTTTGCAGGGATAACAGCCACACAAAGAAAAATGTCAGTTTTTAAAATAAGTTAATGCATCCGTTGGCAGCCAGGGAGTAAAGTCCCAGACTTGACTGACCAAAGATACCCGCGGGACTGCTGTCCCCCATTCTGAGCAGCTGGAAGCCTTTCATCTCCAGCAGCCTGAGCTTGCAAGCTGCAGACCTTTGCAGCACCTGGCCTTGCTAGACTGTACACTAGATCTGCCACCAATGTTCTCACACGCTGACAAGTTTAAACTAAGCCAATGTCAAATGGCCACAACAATGTAAGTAAATAGTAAAGCCTTTATTTTTTGTTTGTTTGTTTGTTAAGAACAGCATTTTGAAAATAAAATGTATTTGCCCATGCTTTACAACTTTTTTTAATCTTGTATGTTTATGTACAAGTCATTATGGTACACGTTGATTGTCTTGAAAACCCTTCAAAGATGTACAAGATTAACGGTATGCAACAGTCAGCAGGGAAGGGGAAAGGGGTACATTATAAAACGCACATTAATACATTTAATAAATATATATTATCAAAAAATGAGACTTGGCTCTCATAAGTTAATAAAAAGCACCTGCCGTGTAATCTGGTAAGATGGTACAATAGCCTGATCTGTCCTGTGTTTATAAAAGCTACAATGCTTCCGTTTGTACGGTCTGGGGTTAGAACTGAGTCATAAAGCGGGAAAGTTAGCCAGATAGGAGGCTGTCCTTGTAAATGCAGACTCAGCTAGAATTCTAACACACCTTGCTTATCTAGAGCTTCATACCTAGCAGGAATTCTTCGGGGGGGGGGGGACACTGCCCTTTAAAACATTGTGAACTGAGCCCTGAAAAGTATTACCCACAATCCTGCCAAGGGAGATGCCCGCGTGGGAACCACCTTCCACATCTAGGTTGCTCCTGCCAAGGATGCAAAGGGCTGATGCAGGGGGAAAGACCCCCTACTTCCATACTGTGATTGCTTTACACACATACCACTGAATGGACAGTGGCACCAGCACCAGCGGTGGAGTCGACAGCACAGAACCTGACAGGTCTTTCATAGGACCGCCCAGCTTTCATGGAATTCCACATGGGCGCACTACAAGAACTTAGTGGAGTGGAGAAGTGCTGTTCACAGAAAATTGAGAACGCTCGACGTGTTGAGACTTAGCGTTTTCTGGAATCCGCCTATTCCGCCCAGCTCCATGAAAGTCCTGGGAGTTTCGCTGCAGACCCTAGAAAGGTGTAGTGCGGCTTGCAAGCTGTGGGGCACAGTCCCTCCAGGGCCACCCTCACGTCAACTTTGCATAGGCACAGGTTCTGATGGGTTGCCTGTAGTCCCGGCTCTTTTGCACCCGGCTCTCAAGGGGGAAACTGCTTATCTCATCTACAAAACTCTTATGTTAACAAAGTTCCAAGGTGCTTAAGCACTTCATTGTTTCCTATTGTAACAGCATTATTAAGTTGGCAACGATGGAGAACATAGTAGCTTTTATGCTTACCAAAGTGAGTTTTACCGTGAAACTGGATCCTGACATAATTTTGTGCTTACTGTTGTGGAGTTGTTTTTTTGCTCACCAGACGCCCTACATTCTAAATTACTTTCAGAAAAGGCAAAAAAGTATACACACCTTTGTTACATTAACAAAAAATATATATAACTTAAACACCAAAGTGCCTTTTGTATTTCCAATCGTACATCGTTTGGGGTGGCATCCGACATCACAAACCACAGACTGACAAAACAAAAAATGAATGGTTCAAAAGTCGCTGGGGGGACTATAGATATATATATATATAGGTATATGAATCCCTTTTTATAGTTTAAAATCCACACACTTCCCCAACCACTATGTAGCGTAGGCCAGGTTCACATGAGTGGTTAATGGAATTCCTGTGTTTGCAGGATCCAGCCCTGTCTTTAAGATCCCAAAATGTCCTTGGCTTAATGGGGAGCAGGATTGCTAAACCCCTTGTCTAGAAAAGAAAAATTAAACATCTTTATACATTTCTGAATGACCTCCTTTTAAAAAAAACAGACCCCCCCAAATTAACCAAAAAACCCTGTGTATTTTCCCCAGAGTTTTGCTAACGTTAAACTGTTCTGCCATTTATATCACGATCATCTTGCACATTTCAAAAACCCCATTTTCCAAACCGCAGTTCTGCTTTTAAAAAAAATTCACACTCTTATACAGGAAAGCGCTGACCAAGATTTTTTGTGCCGAATGTAATATTTTCTGAGTTCTGGTTTACCCAACTTTCTTCATCACAATAATCTATTCATTTTTTTAAAATCAAGCCTTCATTTTAAACAGGAAGGTTTATATTGGTGGACAATAGGAAATACCTCGCCTTTACCATGTGTCTCTCCTTAGTCAATCAACTTCCCGTTGATTTGAAGTGTAATGAACATTTTTTTTGAGAAAACATTTATGCAGTTTGTTCGTCTTGGTCAGAGTTATCTCTCAGGAAGCAACTTGGTTCATGTGATGATGCACAACAGAAAATTATTGCTATTTACCTACTAACAGAATTTAAAGAATTAAAAAAAAAACCTTACTAAGATGATCGTGGTAAGAGTGGCAACAGATATTGTTAGAACGCCAAAGGGGATATCACATTCAACCTGATCTCTCACCCCTTGCTCTGCCAAAATAAATAAGAGTATTGTGACGCCTTAACAACTAACATGCTTTTATTCTTGCATAGGTTTCTGATCTAGGCTAGAGTCCCCACAAATGTTTATGCTAGGATAAAAACTCCTTAAAGGTGGCACAGCCCTGACCTGGATGGCCCAGGCTAGCCTGATTTCGTCAGATCTCAGAAGCTAAGCAGGGTCAGCCCTGGTTAGTATTTGGATGGGAGACCACCAAGGAATACCAGGGCTGCTATGCAGAGGAAGGCACTGGCAAACCACCTCTGTTAGTCTCTTGTTATGAAAACTCAAAAAGGGGTCGCCATAAGTCGGCTGAGACTTGACGGCACTTTACACACACAAAGGTGGCACAAGACCTCTGTTTGTTTTTGCTGGGACAAATTCACACAGCTGCTCTCTGGAACTATTTCTTGTCCAGGTAGACCATTCTAGTGTCTGTGTGGCAACCTACATGGTCTCGTTGAGATGGTAAATCTGCGCCTTAGCCTGTACCAGATTGTAGGGGGAGTCATGCGATGGAACATCTTTCCCGAACAAACGATTCTTTTCCCAGAGGAAGCTGGCAGGAATTGGGCTAGAATCCTTCTCCACACATCCCAGAGACTGTTTCCAGCCGGACCTTCTCCCAGACATGCCAGTTTTTTAAAGGCTGGGAATAGTTTCCTTTCAATGTGCCTCATGCACACACACTCAATCTGCATCTGGAGCAGCGCAGGGTCAGGTCTACCCAGTAACAGAAACGAGGTATGTGAAGAGGCGTTCCCCCCCCCCCAAAAAAATCGTTTCTTTTCCTCCCGCAAGATGTAGCTGGTAGTTTTACTTTATTGAAGCTCCTGAGCTATTTATTGTTGCTTGTGTATATCTTTTTACCAGTCATTCAAATGCAGAAATGTATTTATACCAGAGCAAACGCAAAGAAAAGATCCATCTTGCTACTGGCTTTGTCATCTGATGTCCCCTTCACGAGAAACCAACCAACCTCGATTGCTTTTAGTCTGTAGGAAAGCGGAGTGTGATGGTGGCCAGCACTGAGGATGTCATGGTGGACTCGCATGTCCAGTATGCATTTCAGTACTAAATAAACGAAGCAATGCTTTTGCCGAACACCACTAAAACCATGGAAATATGAAAAAAAGGCAGTGAGAACATGGTGCCCTCTGGAAAGAAAAAAGGAAAACTTCTTTCCCCCAATAACCAAAAGAAAAATAATCCCAAACGAAATAAAAAGGCTCCGTAAATTGAACACGCAATAAAATGCAATAAAATTAACAAACCATTTGCAGTCCATGAAGCTTCAGTGTTTAGCTGGGGGGTGGGGGTGGGAGGGAAGGAAGATGTGGTGGGAGAGGGGAGAATCTGACCTTGCAGATTTTGAGTGCCCTCCAGAGAAGCCCCTCGCCTTTCCTTGCTTTAGTCTCCCGTCTTCCTGTTGCAACTGTGTACACGTTTGCGTGTGTGTGAGAGAGATCCTATTAAATGTACAATAGATGTCCTTGAACTCCAAGCGGCGGGGCCTGGAGACAGCGCCTGCATCGTCATGTGCATGAACTACGTTGTCTTGGTCTGTACAACGTCAAGCTCTGTAGCTTACACCGGCTCTTGACAGCACCCTGCGTGCGAGAGGAGTCACTACTGCCCCACCCCATATGCACACAGATTAGTGGGTGACTTCCTGTAGCCACTTCTGAGAAATAAAAGAAAGCCTACCATGGCTGGAGACCTGAATGGGTCACCCGGTATTTCTTTTTAACAGTTTAGTGCTTCTGACAAGCAGGCACCACCCCCTGCCCTTGTATAGCTTGTCTTAGAAACCCGCTAAGTATGTGGCGTATAAAAATACCCCCCCTTTCCTCCGGGGTGAGTTTGCAATCAAAGGTTCCTTGCGGATCCTAAAGGACAGTCGAGCTGCATTCTAGAGGAATGACTGTGGACCTTTCAAAGTGATCACAGAAGACTGACAAAAGTAAAACAGGCACCCTGCGAGGGCAATCTCTTATGGCAATGTGGATTAAGTTTCAATAAGGACATTGACTTAACGTATGTCGTTTTCCTTTCCAAAGCAACCGGTTTGCCTTGCACGCTGGCTTCAGCCAAAAACTCTCTTGCCATTTCAGGACACTGTGTCCCCTTCTCTCTCTCTCTCTTTTTTTTTAGAAGTGTGCCTATACCTATTTTTAAATTTAGTTTCAGCTTATATTTCACTGCAGAGGTTTTGCTTTTGTGGTTAGCTTATCAATTCAGCAGTGATCCATTTTGGGTTTTTTTGGTTTTTTAATAAAACAGGTTATCGGATCCAGGACGTCCCAAGCTCCTGGATGGGGTTTCATTGGGGTGGCGTTTTGCGTTGCTTTGTCCTTTGCTAGCATCGGCTCCTCCCTCATAAAGACACACTGCCAGGATATAAAAATCTGTTAATCATTCTCTCTCATCCTCTAAAGCCTAGAAAGCTTTTTCACCAAAGATGTCTTCCAGTGTAACTTGGTGGAGCCGTTGGAATCTGGAAATAAGAATAAACCCAAAACTAAGTATTCCAAATTATTCAGAAATCACTTTTTTAATAAAAAGAAGAAAAAAGAAAGAAGAAGCAGCGACATTACTTAGACAAACGCACAACACTGTGGTCATGTCCTACAGAAACAAATCGTGCAACTGTTCGTTTATCTGCTCGGGGGTGCTTTCAGTGTGACTTCACACACACACACCCCCGCATCGACTTAAAAGAACTGCACTGCCGATCCATACAATGGGTGCCTCCCGGCACCTGGATCGCAGCCAGTGGAAGCTGCAGTCCTACACGGGCAAACTGCGGTGAAGCCGTCCCGCGACGCCATTCTCCAAAGGCTGACAAGTTGTGCCCCTTCTCCATTGGTAAAAAAAGGTACATGAACCAGGTCAGGGGGTGGCCAAAAAGCTGCCTTGCCATTTCAGGACACTGTGTCCCCTTTTCTTGGTGTTGTTTTTTTAAGTGTGCCTACACCTATTTTTAGAGCCCCGCGGCACAGAGGGATAAGCTGCACTACTGCAGTCAAAAGCCCTGCTTGCAACCTGAGTTCGATCCCGACAGAAGTCGGTTTCAGGTAGCCAGCTCAAGGTTGACTCAGCCTTTCATCCTTCCGAGGTCAGTAAAATGAGTACCCAGCTTGCTGGGGGTAAAGGGAATATGACTGGGGAAGGCAATGGCAAACTGCCCCATAAACATAGTCTGCCTAGTAAACGTCGGGATGTGACGTCACCCCATTGGTCAGTAATGACCAGGTGCTTGCACAGGGGTCTACCTTTACCTTTTTACACCTATTTTTATTGTGCTGGTCGTTGACTGTAATAAAAATTATCTATCTATCTATCTACCACCTATTTTTAAATTTAGTTTCAGCTTATATTTCACTGCAGAGCTTTTGCTTTTGTGGTTAGTTTATCAGTTCAACGGTGTTCAAATTTGTTTTTTGTTTTTTTTTAAGTAAAACAAGCTATTGGATCCAGGATGTCCCAATCTCCTGGATGGGGTTTTGTCGGGGTGGCATTTTGCATTGCTTTGTCCTTTGCTAGCATTTCTCCACTAGTAAAAACGGTACACGAAGAACCAGGTTGGAGAGTGGGGGCGGGGGAGAGAAAAGGCCAGCGACGCTATGGCTGAGCCCGCACCATAAAGGCATCGACTGTCGTTTCATTCCCAGAGATGCAACTGCATCACACAGTAGCAGAATACAGATATTCCCCACCTCCTCGTGTAGGAAGTGGTACAGCCCTGACACAGGTTACCACCTCGCTGGGGAACCACACTAGCACCTGCTCGTTAGGTAGAGGTAGGGTGAGGCTGTAGCTAGAGATGGGCAAACTCCATTTGACCCACCTCCATTTTTACTCCTCCGCTTCTTTCCCCCTACGCAGTGCAGTTCCTAGAGGACTTATGGGTCCTAAAATTTCCTAACTTCACCACTGGCTGGAAGCAAGCCTTATTCCCACCCTAGGAGAGGCTCCCAAACAGCTATTACATTTGTGGCAATCTTGTCAGACACAGTCAGGGTGACGTTGCCCTCCCAGGGGCTGGATCCGGCTAAGAGAGAGCTTTGATCAGATCAGGCTCATTTTATGCTTTCCAAAAGGATGGAATTGGCTGTTGGTTTAAAGGAACGGAAGCCCAGCTTGCATGAGGGGTGGAAGCCGGCTTAGGAGCAGCCTTTTAAGCAGTTGGGTATGTATGCATGGAAATCAAAAGAAGTGGGGGGATGAGCATTCTCTTTTTTGTCGGCAACCAGGAGCAAGCACAAAGCATTCTACACAGTTCCTCAGGTGCGTTTAAATGCACATGATGCAAATGAGATTTAAGGAGGCTGTTTGGCTCTCGATCTGCCTTTAAACCACTCTGGCTGTCGATTAACATCCAGCATCTAATGCTTCGCCACTGAGAGGCAGCTCGTGCCCGCTACCAGCTAGAATCCAGCCCAAAATAAGCACTTTATTTAGTGCGCAGGTCAGCATCTCCCTTTTCTTAGGGCGATGCTGGACCAGAAGAATGTTGCAAAGTTAAAAATCCAAAGCGTCTTCGTGTCAACTTGCTTGTATAGCGGGCATTATTTATGGTCAGCTTTATTATTTTTAATTGCTTTGCTCAGACCAATCCCACAAAAAGCAACCTGAATGTCATCCCTCCCCACCCCCTTAATGGCCAAAGTCAAGTCCATAAGTTTGGGAAACAAGGTATCTTAAAAATGAAGCACTGCATACGTTCCTTGCTGCCCAGACCCCCACCCCCCACCCACCCCATTATGAGCACGCATCCACTGGAGTAAAGTTCTGAGTCGAAAGCAGAGGGGGGGGTGCATTCACCCCCTCCCAAAGGCATTTTCTTCTACCATCACATTTTGATACTTACAGTCCCACCGTTCAAGACAACTGCCATCTCAGTGGGCTGGTAGACGTTGCTTCTGAAGGGGGCGCTTGGACGGCTCCCCAAGCTGCCGTTGCGAAATCCTGCAGTTCGTAAAGCTGTGTTCGGGGGTGGGGTGGGGAGAAAGAGAAGGGGGAAACAGAAAAAAAAGAGAATTTTGCATTCTGGCAAGCAAGCGAATGTCTCACTGAGCATGCATGGGCATTGTAAAAAATATTAATCAGGGAATCTATTCTGACACATGATTGCTCTCTTTAAGTATTTGAAAGACTGTTGCTTAGAGGAGGGGAGGGAGCTGTACCTGTTGGAAGCAGAGGTTAGGACTTGGAAGTGCCATCAAATCGCTTCCGACCCCTGGCGACCCTATGAATCAATGTCCTCCAAAGTGTCCTATCTTTGACAGCCTTGCTCAGATCTTGCAAATTGAGGGCTGTGGCTTCCTTTATCGAGTCAATCCATCTCTTGTTGGGTCTTCCTCTTTTCCTGCTGCCCTCAACTTTTCCTAGCATGACTGTCTTTTCCAGTGTCTCTTGTCTTCTCATAATGTGGCCAAAATACGATAGCCTCAGTTTAGTCATTTTAGCTTCTAGGATCAGTTCAGGCTTGATTTGATCTATAACCCACTGATTTGTTTTTTTGGGGGGTCCAGGGTATCCGTAACACTCTCCTCCAACACCACATTTCAAAGGAATCTAGTTTCTTCCTATCAGCTTCCTGTCAGGACTTGCAGTAATGGGTATAAATTATGGGCGGAAAGGTACCGTCTGGATATTAGGAAAACATTTTTTACAGTAAAAGTTGTTCGATAGTGGAATTGGCTGCCTAGGGAGATGGTGAGCTCCCCGCCCCCACTGGCACTCTTCAAGCAGCAACTGGATAACACTTGTCAGGGATGCTCCAGGCTGATCCTGCATTGAGCTGGGGGTTGGACTAGGTGACCTGTCTGGCCCCTTCCAACTCTATGATTCTGTGATTCTACACTAGAATTCCTAGATAGGAACTAGGGGCCACACGTCAAGGTGAGAGCTCTTGCTCTGAAAGCAGAAAGTCCCAGGTTCAATTCCCAGCATCTCCAGTTGGAAGGAACTGCTTGTAGGTGTTGTGAAAAAGCTCCCACCTGAGATCCTGGAGCACTGCTGCCAGTCTCTGTAGACAATAATAAGCTTGATAGAGCAGCAGGTGGATTCAGTATACAGTGGGGGTTGTATGTATAGATGTAAAAGGTAAAGGTCCTGTGCAAGCACCAGGTCATTCCTGACCCATGCGGCTGATGTCACATCCCAACGTTTACTAGGCAGACTTTGTTTATGGGGTGGGTTGCCAGTGCCTTCCCCAGTCCTCTTCCCTTTACCCCCAGCAAGCTGGGTATAGATGAGCTCAGCTTAAACTATATCACAAGAGCATCATGTAAAGTGATCAACGTCAGCATCTTATGGTATGGATGGAGTTAAAGCTGCCATGGTAGGCCCTCAACTAATCTTCCAAAGAGCCCTTTCCTTCCCTAAGTTTCTAACACTATTTCATCCCGTCTGACGGTCCGTCTTCAGCTTGCAAATATTTATCATGAATCTTCTAAACATACAATATTCATACGGCGGCTGCTACCCAGCCTAGAAGCAACTGACACCATGGCAAACCTGCGTTTGCAACTGAAAGGGCAGTAAACACCCAGCCAGTGTATGCCCGCGATTCATCCTAACTTGCTCACGGACTTCCTGTTCATGAATCAGCTCTGAGGATCCCAAGCTAAAACCTTTATGTTCGAAAATTAAAACACGCCCCTTGCAAACAACGAGGCTTGTCCCCTTCTTTCAAATGTAGCCTCGTTTAAACTGTGCTTCTTTATTTGCTTTCTTAGGGAAAAAAAAGTCCTGATGAAATCAACATTGGAAACCGTGCAAACAAGGTAGCATGAATACCTATGTGGTGTAATGGTCAGAGAGTTGGACTAGGAGCTGGGAGACCTGGGCTCAAATCCTCACAGAGCCCAGGAAGGTTGCTGGATGACTATAGGCTGCAGCCAGTCTTTCTCAGCCTATCCTATCTCACAGGGCTGTTGTTAAACAGGGAAGGGGGGGACGTGTATGCTATCCCAAGTACCTTGGAGGAAATGCAGGACAGAGTTACTTCCAGTAAACAGACTCAGGGTCTCTTCTTTACAGCTGGGTAAATACGGAGTCAGTATTTGAAATCAAATTGTTTGAAAAACTAGCTACTATCAGGAGGACAGGGAGAAGATTCTTGGCCCTCTTTTAAGAAAGAACACTGGTTATCCTGAAGCTGTTAGAGTTGACATCCTTCTTAAGGATGAATTTTCTCAGGTAACAAGGTTAGTGGCCAGGCTTTGTAGAATAGTAGTTAATCATAGGAAACCTAAATGTAAACAGGAATGAAAAGTTGTAGAGTGGAGCGATTGCTTAAGTCGTATTGTTGACCAGGTGTTTTAACGAGGGTAACATTTTGTATAGTGTTTTAATTAAAATGTATTGTTTTATACTGCCCCTCTGGGTGGGGCAATGTTCCTGTAAATATTGTATGTTTGGTCAAAGGACCGTAATAAACAATTGTTTGAAACTAATTTAGAAGTTTGATGAGAGCCGAGGAGGAGGGGGGTGGGAAACGAAGCATCAATCTATATACAGGGAGTGCACACAGATCCAGAGCTAGTGTGGTGTAGTGGTTAAGGCATCGGACTAGGACCTAGGACCTGGGTAACCCAGGTTCGAATCCCCACTCTACCATGGAAGCTTGCTGGGTGACCTTGGGCCAGTCACACACGCTCAGCCTTGGCCCTGGCAAGTATTTGGAAGGGAGACCTCCAAGGAACCAGGGGGGTGACGTGGAGGTCGGCAATGGCAAAGCACCTCCAAAGGTCTCTTGCCTTGAAAAAACTATGGGGTCGCCATAAGTCAGCTGCGACTTGATGGCAAAAAAACCCAACAACAACAGACCTGCAATGCACCCCTAAAGGTAAAGGTCTCCTGTGCAAGCACCGGGTCATTCCTGACCCATGGAGTGACGTCACATCCCGACGTTTTCTAGGCAGACTTTGTTTATGGGGTCGTTTGCCAGTGCCTTCCCCAGTCATCTCCCCTTTACCCCCAGCAAGCTGAGTACTCATTTGACCGACCTCGGAAGGATGGAAGGCTGAGTCGACCTTGAGCCGGCTACCTGAAACCGACTTCCGTCAGGATCGAACTCGATCATGAGCAGAGCTTTTGACTGCAGTACCGCATCTTACCACTCTGTGCCATGGGGCCCATTTCCTTTTAAAAGGTAAAGGCCCCCTGTGCAAGCACCGGGTCATTCCTGACCCATGGGGTGACGTCAATCCTGACGTTGACTAGACAGATTTTGTTTACGGGGTGGTTTGCCAGTGCCTTCCCAGGTCGTCTTCCCTTTACCCCCAGCAAGCTGGGTCCTCATTTGACCGACCTTGGAAGGATGGAAGGCTGAGTCAACCTTGAGCCGGCTACCTGAAACCGTCGGGATTGAACTCAGGTCGTGAGCAGAGCTTTTGACTGCAGTACTGCAGCTCGCCACTCTGCGCCACGGGGCTCTTAACGCAGCCCTAAGCAGTGCTTTATCCTTCTAAATCCACTGAAGTGAGTGGTTTTAGAAGTGGCTGATGCCGCTTAGGAATGTACTGTTAGTCTAGCTACTGGGGGGGGGGGGCGGGAAACTGAAATGTTGTGGAGCTAAGTTGCCTTCCAAATTATCAGAAGCAGATGGAGAGAAACAGAGGAATACTGCTCTGACAGTCTAAATAAATAACCCCTCCAATGGGTTCAGTGCAGGTGAACAGTGAATAATCTTTGTGGAGCTCTTCTGCCACCACCGCTCACTGAATTCCTGCTTGTAATCTGATTGGCTGCCTTGGGGAAAATGATCCCTAATGCGGTCAGTTCCCAGAAACGTGTCTTGATTGTTAGTCACTCGTGAGCTGAAATTTGGCATTAACGTTTAATTTGGGATACAGTTGGGCAGTGGACACAAATTAACCATGGGCAGCCCAGGGCTATGTGCTGTCCTTAATCCACTGCTCTGCCTGTGGAAAGCAAGATTATGCCAAAGAAGGAGACCATCTCAGGAGAAACGATGGGCATCCCTCATGCCATGGGTGTCAAACTCCTTTGCTACGAGGGCCGGATATGACATAAATGTCACTTGGTTGGGCTGGGCCATGCCTCGACAGCCCAGATCGAGAAGAAAAAGAAGAGTTGGTTTATATATGCCAACTTTCTCTACCACTTAAAGAAGAATCAAACTGGCTTACAATTATCTTCCCTTCCCCTCCCCACAACAGACACCCTGTGAGGGAGGTGGGGCTGAGAGAGTTCGGAGCAAACTGTGACTAGCCCAAGGTCACCCAGCTGGCTTCATGTGCAGGAGTGGGGAAACCAACTCGGTTCACCAGATTAGCCTCCGCTGCTCATTTGGAGGAGTGGGGAATCAAACCTGGTTCTCCAGATCACAGTCCACTGCTCCAAACCACCACTCTTAACCACTACAGCATGCTGGGGGGGGGGGCTGCTTTGCGGGCCGGATAAGAGCTCTCAAGGTGCTAGATCCGGCCCGTGGGCCGTATGTTTGACACCCTTACCTTTACACTATAAAAAGGCATCTCTTAGAATGGAGCATCACATCCTCATCAAACAGTTCTTATTCCTGCCTTCAAAAGTCTTTGAAACTTTTGATTTGGTAGGCAACCCTGCCTTTATGACTAGCAGGGTCAGCAAGAGCAAGCAGAACAACCTTTTTGATACCACTTCTCTCTTGCATCAAATCCCTCCTCAAAACTGCTCTTTCCATGAAACCTTGTGCCGAAGTCCAAATCCCACCTCAAAACACATGTGCACCGTTACCTCCAATCCAATACTGAAACTAAGCCAAAGCAAGTATAACTACAACGAAAACATATTCTTCTCCTATTATCTGTGCTTCCAACTTCTTCCTGTGCCTCTTGCTACGCTGCAGGGCAGATTTTAGACGGCAAACTCCTGCCATTTTGTCTGTTACTCTGTAAAGTACCACACTTGACGGCTGGCAACATAAACATCGGACTCTGCAGCTCAGTGTTTCCTGGGTCTGGAAATCTTGAAGATTGCCGCTTTACAAACACCTCTCTGTCAAGTAGTACCTTCTATCTGGGAGTATAACTTGTTGATAATTTATAACATATCTCTTTAAATGTAATTACCCATATTCTTCTTGAATCATAGTTAAAAAAGAAGGCACTAAGATTCCTAAGAATGCAGTCCTGATGACTTTAAACGTCAATGCACTATATACAAATATTCCCCATAGTGAAGCCTGGCTTATAATTGAGAATGTGTTAGATAACAGAGACAAGAATGAACCACCGACTCGTTTTCTATTAAGTTTGTTTGGTATTGCAGTAGAAAATAATTATTTTAGATTTCAAGAAGATTACTATGTACGGGTGAAAGGTGTGGCTATGGGCATCCCTGCTGAATTAGCAACCTGAATATGGGTAATTTCATTTAAAGAGATTTGTTATAAGTTATTAACAAGTTATACTCCCAGATAGAAGGTACTACTTGACAGAGGTTTGTTTATTGGACATCTTAGTACCTTCATTCCTCTTTATGATTATTGCTTTACAAACACATGACAGGGCATCTTAGGGACCCAGAGGTATGACCTCACTTGGGTCAAGTCTAGGCCTGTGAGCAAAAGACCGAGGGAGTCAGGGACAGGAAATGTAATCTAGACACCAAGAAGTATATAATAGTGAGGAACAAGCCAAAGGTCAGAGCCACGGAGAAATCTTCACCATTGAGTGACCTCGCCTGACTGTCCTGCCAAGTGGTATGCAAAGAGAAACGGGAGATGCGGCGCTCATGCTCCTCTCTCCACACACACACAGTCACAGCAGGGACTTTCCGAAAAGCAGCAGATGAACGGTTGGAAAGGAATGGTTCACAGGGGGTTGGGACCCACCCTCGAGGGCCCCAGCAACTTACGGGCTGAAGGCCACCGATGTAAAGTTTTGTGTCCGTTAAAATGAAGTAGTAAAGGTAGTCCCCTGTGCAAGCACCGGGTCATTCCTGACCCATGGGGTGACATCACATCCCGACGTTTACTAGGCAGACTTTGTTTAAAGGGTGGTTTGCCATCGCCTTCCCCAGTCATCTACACTTTACCCCCAACAAGCTGGGTACTCATTTTACCGACCTTGGAAGGATGGAAGGCTGAGTCAACCTTGAGCTGGCTACCTGAAACCAACTTCTGTCGGGATCGAACTCAGGTCGTGAGCAGAGCTTGGGCTGCAGTACTGCAGCTTACCACTCTGCACCATGGGGCTCCTTTATGAAGTAGTACACAACAATAATTAGAAGACCAACACTTCATAACATGTGGGGGAGAAGGAAGCAGCAAGAACGGTTGCCGCATTTTACCACAAAGCTGCAGAAGGACTCCACCTTTGGCAGGGGTTCTCCCCAAGAGCCCTTCTCCCTTTATACTTGATTTTGTGGACAGTGGTTAATATTAAGCTCCAGACGCATTTCTGAAAGACAAAAACCATCCAACTGTGCCAAGGCAACCTCCGAATGAACCAGCATTCAGTCACATTTTCAGACTCATGGGATCCGCGGGTTGTTTATTTGATCATCTGCCCGAGATAAACTCATTTCCTCAGCGGTCGCTCCAAACTCCCTGCCATCCAGCCACCATGTATTTTTTCACAAAACCTTAGTCAGCTATGTTACAAAACCAGTGCGTTGAGATGGCTGCTCTCTCACATACGACAACAGCGAGGCAAATGAGAAAAAATATATTATTTTGTTTTACATCTCTCCATTAGCACTCTACTCCCCACCCACCCCACACCCCTAAGGCAGCTTCACAACTGCAAAAATACATACACATTTCAATTATGTCATTCTGGTTAGATCACAGAATCTCCACCAACTGTCCACTTCTGAGGATTTTAAGAATTTGCCTCTTCAGCTTAACACATTCAGAAGTAGAACATGAACACATGATGCTGCCTTATACTGAATCAGACCCTTGGTCCATCAAAGCCAGTATTGTCTACTCAGACTGGCAGCGGCTCTCCAGGATCTCAGGCAGGGGGTCTTTCATATCACCTACTTGCCTGGTCCCTTTAACTGGAGATGCCGGGGATTGAACCTGGGACCTTCTGCATGCCAAGCAAATGCTCTACCACTGAGCTACTTCCTTACATACTTCCTTACACTCTACAGAAGGAGACTCATGTCCTTTGCAACAACTTTCAAATGTTATTAGGGCCAAGTCACGGAGGGTTGTTCCTGGGGAGGCCAGGGCTGCCAGCAACATCCATTTCAGGCAGAACTGCTGCGGACTGCTCATTTTAATCCATCAGTTCCGTTGTTCATTGGGCTTCCGGGGCAGGCCTTGTAACCCAAAGCGAGAGCTACCTTCTTAAAAGCCGTAACCCTGCCCCAGGAGTGACAGTACTGGAAAAGATAAAAATAGGGTT
The DNA here is from genome assembly GCF_029931775.1 of Euleptes europaea. NCBI lineage: Eukaryota > Metazoa > Chordata > Lepidosauria > Squamata > Sphaerodactylidae > Euleptes > Euleptes europaea. The sequence continues at coordinate 9,959,239 of NC_079332.1, forward strand.
GCCAGGTCCCTCCCTTTACCACTCAAACTAAGAGATATAAGGCCTCTCGCGAGGCAACACTTCCGGTTCTAAACCGGAAGTGACACGTGCGGTATGCACGCGTGCATGCACATTTGCCCGCTGACCCTCAGGTGGTCAGCGGACAGAGGGGGCAATTGCCAGGGGTTTGCCCGCCACCAGTGGGCACCTGGCAACCCTAGATAAAATAATTTTGTGGTACCTCAGAGACTAATGGATTTATTTTGGCAGCATCTTTTGTGACCCTGGGGATGCATGACTCACACCTCGTCAGATGCCCTTCCCCTCCTAGCCTGCCTGGCCAGGCCAGCTTCTTAGACTTCATCAGAAGCCGGGCATTCTGCAGAAGGGAGGAAAAGTGAATAAGGGCCCTTCGGTCACCCTGCCTAGACCGCTGTCCACTGGTCCCTCCTGCCCTCATTCTAATACGGGCAAGTCATTTTACAGATGGAGACACAAAGAAAACAAGCTCCCTTTCACCAAGCAGCAGCCAGGAACAACAGTCGTGTACAGCCGCTGTTAACCTTGTCAGATTATAATAGTGTATTTTTAATGTTTTATTATAAACCCCCTCATAAGGTTTTTTTAATGCACAGCATGAAGAAGAGCTGTTTTTTGTATGCCGACTTTCTCTACCACTTAAGGAAGAATCAAAACAGCTTACAATCGCCTTCCCCTCCCCTCCCCACAACAGACACCCTGTGAGGGAGGTGGGGCTGAGAGAGTTCAGAGCAAACTGTGGCTAGCCCAAGGTCACCCATCTGGCTTCATGTGTAGGAGTGCAGAAACCAACCCGGTTCACCAGATTAGAGTCCACCACTCCCAACCACTACACCGTGCACATAAAGTCTCTGCCCCCATTTTAGCCTATTTTACTACCAAACAAGGACACTCTCGTCTCTCCTCGTCTTTGTCTCAAAAAGCAAAACCGGAGAGTGCCACTGGAGTGACCAAAAAACCTTACCTGCGTTGTGTTCATCCATTGAAAAGGCTTTATTTTCCATGTAGCTCCGAGGAAGCTGAAGGTCGTCCTCAAAAGCTGTCTCGCGCATGCGCGGTTGTGAAGTGTCAAAATAATTCGGTGTGTTTTCTTGTTGAGATGGAAGAATGGAGCAGTGGACCTCTGGGATAGTGTGAAAGATCACAAATACCCAGCCACTGGACACCAGGGCTATTGCAAGCGTAGGGTCACGCCATTGGTCTCTTCTCCCCAATTCCTTGTTGCCGTACAGATACATTGTCAGCCAAGCGACCCAAATGAGAATTGAGAAAAAGCTGGCAATAATGAGGCATACTCCATTCTTCTTCCACTTCTTAAACTTTCCGCATACCGTGAAGAAAGAAAAACCCATGGTTACCACCATCAAAAACATGACGTAGATGGAAGCCATCGCAAAATCCATCGGCTCGTAGCTGCACGCCAATTTCCCATCTCTCACAATGGTCAGTATCAGCCACTCAGTAGCAATAATGACTTGGACCAGGGCAAGACAGACAGCCACGCCGGCCAGCTGCCATCCAGATGGGCTTTTGCCATGCCGCACTAGTTTCCGTAGCCTCCAGGCCTGAGCGAGCAAGCATGAGAAGCACAGTGCGAAGAGGACCCCCCACAGAAACCGGCGGGCCGCGCATATCGTCTCGTCTTCCTGGATTATGAATGCAAACGCCAAGCCAAAAAGTCCCAAGGTCCCGAAAAGGAAGAGGAAATGCACCCCCAGAGGACTCTTCTTCTCTTTTTCCTTGATGAAAGGCAACCTCACCAGCAAGATCAGCATCAGCAAAAACGTTGTCAGCACTCCGGCCCCAGCCACAGCTTCCACTACTATCCCCCAGATAGCATCCAGGTCACAAAGGTAAATGTACTGTGGAAGAAGATCCAGTCCACACCCTCTCGAGGTACTGGAGTTCTCGGATGACCCATAGCCAACCACAAAGAGGAGGAGAAGCCCAGCAAATGGAAAGGTGGTCATTGTTCCGTCTGAAACAATACAGCAAGGAGGTGAAACGGGGGCAAGACAATATGAAGCGAAGCGTAACAATAATAATGTTAACATTACTAAGGTTAATACCATTAAAACGTCCATCATAGAATAATTAATAAATAATCATGATATGAATGATATTCTTTGCCATTGATCAAATTAACTATAATATCATTAATGGTGGTGATATCATAAATATAACTATCTAGAAGAAGAGTTGGTTTTTATATGCCGACTTTCTCCACCACTTAAGGGAGACTCAAATCGGCTCACAATCACCTTCCCTTCCCCTCCCCACAGGTAGGTGGGGCTGAGAGAGCTCTAACAGAGCTGTGACTTGCCCAAGGTCACCCAGCTGGCTTCATGTGTAGGAGTGGGGAAACAAATCCAGTCCACCAGATTAGCCTCCGCCGCCCATGTGGAGGAGTGGGGAATCAAACCCGGTTCTCCAGATCAGAGTCCACCACTCCAAACCACCACTCTTAACCATTACACCACGCTGGCTCTCTATCTACTTATTTTTATCTCCAGGGAGCTCAGGGCAGGGTGCGGGATTCTTTCTGGGGGTGGGGGACGAGACAGGGAGGACAAAATTCCAGCGGCCTATGTGTACTTCTTCTTGCAGGACTCAGCTTGTGCTGAAAACAAAACCCTGGCAGTTGTGAAGCCTGGACAGAAGCAGAGATGGATCCTAGAGGGGGTAGACATGTTAGTCTGTTGTGGCAAAACCAAAATGAAATCTTGTTTTGGGCTCTTCCAACATGCCTTCTCTCCGTGGAGGATACAACCAACTTTTTGTATCCCCCCCCCATTTTCCTTTCCCATTACACATCTTTATGTTGTTGTGAGCTTGCATGTTTGTTCTGGGTGAGCAAAGAAAATATTTTAAAGTCTTTTTTTTCCAGTTGTGTACTTTTTCAGAGACTGGTGTCTCACTTCATTCAGTGGGGTTTATTCCCAGGTAATTTGTCTCTCATCTGTATTTAATTTATAATGCGCTTCAGTATTCTGGCTAGGAACGTTGGCTGGGGAATCTTTCCAACTCTGCTTGCTCATTATTATTATTTCTCACACCTTATCCTGTTGCAGTCTGCACAGCATAAATCATAAGTAAAATCTGTTATTTTGTAACTCTACCCCTTTTCCTTTACTGTTTCTTACCTAATGATTATTTTTCTGTTCATGGTAACAGGAAGCCAAGTGATTTGTTTTGTTATGATATTTAGTTTGGATCCGGGACATATGGTGGGGGCAGATAGAATCTTTGCCTGGGGGCCCATGGTGGCTGTCAGCAACCCTTCCCATTTGTTCCTCACAACAAACCTGTGAGGGAGGTCAGCCTAGGAGAGCGAGTGATTGGCCCAAAGAGGTTCAGAGCTGAGTCGGGGATTGAACCCAAGTCTCCTAGCCTTACATTCTAACTACTACACCATGACACTGGGCATTCAATTCCCCACCCCTCCACATGAAGTCTGCTGGGTGACCTGGGGCCAGTCACAGTTCTCTCAGAACTCTCTCAGCCCACGGGGAAGCAGGCAATGGTAAACCACCTCCGAACGCCTCTTGCCTTGAAAACCCTACGGGGTCGCCATAAGTCAGCTGTGACTTGATGGCGCGCGCACATAGCCGCACAAGGTGTTAACATCTCCCGATACCCAACAGTTCTCTGTGGGATCTGTTTCCCCACAGTGGGGAAAACAAAAGATAAATTGTACATTTCCCCCTGGTAGGGTGAACGATAGCTTAAGGACAGAGGAAAATTGAAGGCTGGGGAAATGATGCATTCTCCTTGCACCATAGTCCCAACGCAATACAGGCACATAGCTAGTTTACAAAATTGTCTACCTTAATCACTCAGCGGCGCAGAAGCTATTATGTAATTTATTTATTCAGGGTTTTTTTTAACGTACACCCTACCTTCTGATCGGCTCAGGGGGGGAAAGCCAAAACAGCTTACAAGAATGAAAGTAAGAGCTTGAAGTTCAGCCCATTATAATAATACAGCGAGGGAAAGCGACGGGACTCCTCTGGTTGTTTGGCAATTACAAATCATGAGTAAAAGGATGGGAACTGGAAATAAAAGAGGCCTTTGTTCCAATATCAACTTTTTATGTAATGTGTACACCATCCTGAGACAGCTTAGCCGAGTTATTCGGAGCTTTGCCGCTGGCTCTCCGTCAAAAATCAGGCTCACCAAGCTCTTGGCCTTCTTTACAAGCCATGCTCAAGCAAGGAGCTCTCGGTCTGTGTTTCTTTGCCTTCTTCCCTTCCCCTCGCCTGGTCAGGGCTAGAAAAACCATCTCCAATTCCTGCTCCCAAACATTCCAGATTCCATCAGGCCTACTCAGGGATAGTTCTCATTTGCACTTTTTATCGTTCACTCCTTTTCCACTTTAGCCAGCCTCCTCAGGCTATTTGAAGGACCTCTTGCCCAAATGGAGGTGAGAATAAGCAAAGGAACAGACAGGAATGTTTGCAAATGGAAATTCGCCTGATAAGAGGCAGACAACAAAGAAACCTTCCTTGACATCCTCATCAAAGTTCGGTTTCATCAAGTACAGAAGGATTATGCAAACCTAACCCTGGGCTGAAATAACTAACCTTATTGCATCTTCGTATGGCCTGAGGTCCCTGCTCCCACCTCTTGGCCTTCCTGCCAGTCTTCTGCAAGCCCAGCTGCAGGACTTCTTGTTGGCCTTAACCAAGAGCCCCTCCGCCATTACCCCTCGTCTTATTCCTACCTGCCCCAAGAGCTTTCTCTTGCAGGTCTAAGGTACCCTCTCCCTAGGGTTGCCAACTGCCAGGTAGTAGCAGGAGATCTCCTGCTAATTCAACTGATCTCCAGCAGATGGAGATCAGATCACCTGGAGAAAAATGGCCGCTTTGGCAATTGAACTCTATGGCATTGAAGTCCCTCCCCTCCCCAACCCCGCCCTCCTTAGGCTCTGCCCCCAAAATCTCCCGCCGGTGGCACAGAGGGACATGGCAACCCTACCTCTCCCTCCTCCTAACCAACAGCCTCATTCTCAGTACCACTGCAGGCTGCAGGTAGAGGGGGTCTGATGTTTTTTTACAGGGAGTTGTCTTATCGGTTGATCAGCCAATGTAGCGTTGTCTTATGTGGTGGCACCGCAGAAACATCCCGCATGCAAAACAGAAGAGTTTATCTTGTTCAGCATTGCTGAAGCCCTCAAGCTAGGTGTCGAGAAATCTAACCCTTGCTCTTCGGTCCCTGTCGTGGAAGAAAAAAGAGGAGAATAAAACCCAACCTGAAAACAGAAGCTGAGTACCCAAGGTTGGGTAGAAAGTATATGTGTGTGTGTGCGCGCGCGTGTGCATAAATATTGAAAATATAATTTATTAGAAGCGCTATGTAAAGGTTAAAAATATTTAAAAACATTAAAATAGCACAATGGCATTTCCTAGGGTTGATATCTGTAATATTTTTAACCCTTACATCTTCCATTTACCCCCAGCAAGCTGGGTCCTCATTTTACTGACCTCAAAAGGATGGAAGGCTGAGTCAACCTTGAGCCGGCTACCTGAAACCAACTTCCGCCGGGATCGAACTCAGGTCGTGAGCAGAGCTTGGTCTGCAGTACTGCAGCTTACCACTCTGCGCCACGGGACTCTTCAATTAGTTCAGTAATACCTCAATAACTTTCTTACAGGATCTACTGCTCATGTTTTATGTTAATCCTCTTTTTTCTATCTGTCAACAGTTGGAAGCGGTCCTCATCTACTCTCACTGATTACTCTTTGATTAGATCTTGTGTTAAACTGGGTGTTCCTTTTAACATCTTCCCCTTTTTAGCTGTTTGTAGCCTCTAATATAAATTCACTGGCTTTATGGATGTACACTTCATGCATCTAATGAGAGCTCAAGAAAGGCTAAAATTTTTACTGTTTTCACTGAAAGATGCATGCTTTTGAACCTCGCCAGCAGTTCTTTCGGCAGAGGTTTCAAACAAAAAAATAAGTGACGAATGCCCGGCTTTGTTGCTTAGCTCGGGTTGCTGGGTCAGCTGAGATGTTTTCGGAACGAGGGATCATCATTGTTAACAAAGCCTTGAGGAATGGCACCTTTTATGCAGACAATATCTCCAGTCTTCTTGAAATAATACTGAAGTCCGGGCCAGATAGCAATAGAGCCAGCCAATTTCTTCTTTCATTCAGTGTTGCATGTGTGCCAACTGTCCCCATTTATCAGGATCAGTCTCCCTTTGCTCGAGCTAGTCACTGTTCTCATTTGGTCTCTAACTTTGCTTTTGGGGGTGCCTGCTAATTTTTTTTAGAAGAAGAAGAGTTGGTTTTTATATGCCGACTTTCTCTACCACTTAAGGGAGACTCAAACTGGCTTACAATCACCTTCCCTTCCCCTCCCCGCAACAGGCACCCTGTGAGGTAGGTGGGGCTGAGACAACTCTAACAGAACTGTGACTAGCCTAAGGTCACCCAGCTGGCTTCGTGTGTAGGAGTGGGGACACAAACCCCGTTCATCAGATTAGCCTCCTCCGCTCATGTGGAGGAGCGGGGAATCAAAGCCTGTTCTCCAGATCAGAGTCCACCACTCCAAACTACCACTCTTAACCACTACGCCACGCTGAGATTAGCATGAGATGATACTGCTTTCATTCTTTGTAATTCAGCTCCCTTTCCCAGGGTCTCCGGAAGCTAGATCTTCGAGTAGAGTACTATGGACGCACCTGGCTAAATGCATATAAAATTTAAGCACATTAACATTTATGTACCACGCAGTGCACAACCTGCCATATTAATGCATTGCAGCTGCTACGGAACACGATCCCCAAAAGCAAGCAGTATAGTCCCCTTGCTGAAGCTATGCGGGGCTTGGTCTGATCTGTGCCTGGAAGAGATCCCACCCGGGAAACCCTGTGATGAGCTCCACAGAAGATAAGTGTTTTGGAACTGCTGTAGGCCCTTTGTGGGTTTTGTAGTGTACCTAAACCAAAATAACAAAACACCATTTGGCTTTTAAATATTGAAGAGTAAATCGGACACAGAACTTTTGGCAGCTTGCAGTAATGGAGGGGTGGGGCTCCAGCAGAGATTAAATTAGAAGCACGTTCTCCCCCCCCCCCACAATCTCAAAGATCATTGGAAGGCCTGATGAAAATAACTCAACAAAAGGGAAGTGCTGATAAGAAGAAGAGTTGGTTTTTATATGCCAACTTTCTCTACCACTTAAGGAAAAATCAAACTAGCTTACAATCACCTTCCCTTCCCTTCCCCACATTAGAGGAGAGAGAAGGCTTCTGATGATGGACATCAAGGAAGTGGAGAGGCAAGGGGTTTGGTTTTTTTTTAATCCTCTCCATTTTCTTGTCCCAGTAATGTGTGTTTGTGTGTGTGTGTAAAGTGCCATCAAGTAACAGCTGACTTATGGCAACCCCGTAGGGTTTTCAAGGAATTAAGACGTTCAGAGGTGGTTTGCCATTTCCTGCCTCCGTGTCGTGACCCTGGTATTCCTCGGAGGTTGCCCACCCAAATAGAAGAAGAAGAAGAGTTGGTTTTTATACGCCGACTTTCTCTACCACTTAAGGCAGAATCAAACCGGCTTACCATCACTACTAAACAGGGCTCAGTAGGGCTCGGAAATTCTTGGAGATTTGTGAGTGGAACGTGTGTGTGGGGGGAGTTTGGGAAGTGAAGGACCTCCATGGGATATACCGCCATAGAATCTACCCTCTGAAGCTGCCATTTTCTCCAGGGAAAACTGATCTCTGGAGTCTGAAGATCAATTATAATTCCAGGAGCTCTCTGGAAGTTGGCAACCCTACCAAAGGCATGAGGCCTTGGGGGGGGGGAGCCAGCCAGTTTCCATCATGCTAGGTCAGAACTGGGCCTCCTTGCTGCCACAAACCCTGGCCTGAATTCTGCAAACTTGGATGGGTTGAGGGCTGGCTGCTCTTATCAGTTGATAAACTGCTTCTTTACTGGTCAGAACCTTTTTTTTTTAAATGACCACTTCACAAAAGAACCAGCTCAGATTAAGATCCGCATATTGTATAGAGCTGGTGACTCACTCAAACTCTGAGGATAGGGTAGGAGTGAGGCTGTGTTTTCCCCTCCTCAGATAACTTAGGAACTCAGCTTTAAATTCTGGAGGGATGAACAAAGAATTCTTTTACACCAGCAATATTTTAGTGACATGATCCCAATCAAACACATGGGATCTCAGCTACAGCACTCTACTGCAAAGACGGCTCTGCTTTTTTGGAAGCAGGATCCTCTCCCTGCTGCAGTTCCAGAAAGCAAACCCCCTCCTCTCCCCCAACATGTACCAGTGTGCCAGAGAGTCGCTTGCGAATCAGGTTTCCACTGGGGCTTAGCCCGATCGGAGGAGTATGCTTTCACAAATGATAACCAAGCAAATGACAGCTAAGTGGAGATCAGGCTGCTGAAGAGAAATCGTTTCAGAATAATAATTAATAATCAGGGAATGGGTGCAGAAACGCTGCTACAGTTCCCTCTTAGTCTGCATAATAATGCCGTGCACAGAGCTCTCCACTGCTGCCGCGAGAGGAATTATGACTCTGCTCCAACGAGGAGAGGTGGAGTGAAAAATACCACCATGTATTTTTAGAAGACTGGAGGGCCGGACCTGGATCCTAGTTGGGCATATGGTTCCATGGTGCATGTGTGTGTGAGGGAAGACTAGTTCAGCAGTGAAAAGACACATCAGGCTTTTTCGTCGTTGTGTACTCAGACACCTCTCCGCCATCATGAGGACCAGCGAATGAGATTTGGATTCGGAACCAACGAGAACCAAGAGCAGCCTGCAGTCTGCCATTGCTCTGCATCAGGCCTGCCTTCCTTGTGACCCAGAGTCTCGGTCGATTTCCTGTTTTGCTGCTAGCAAACAGCAGAAGGGCACATCTCAGCACTCAATAAGTCATCCTCACAAGGCTGACAGTCGGGGATTTGGGGTCACGGCCATGCGAGTTTCGCCAGCAGTTTTTATCAGGACCAAACTTTAGCCAAAGCCTCCACTCGTTCTGAATGCCGTCGTGCGGCCATGGGAATCTGCACCATAACAACGACCCTGCAATCTTGGCCTTAAGCGGAGTCAGATCATTGCAGCAGCTCTCCAGGATGTCAGGCAGGGAAAGGTTCTTTCCCGACACCCTGGACTAAGAACATAGAAAAGGCCCTGCTGGATCAGACCAAGGCCCACCAAGTCCAGTATTCCGTCCACACAGGAGCCAACCAGGTGCCTCTAGAAGCCCACAAGCAAGACGACTGCAGCAGCACCGTCCTGCCTGTGTCCCACAGCACCTAATATAATAGGCATACTCATAAGGACAAAAGAAAGGCCCTGCTGGATCAGACCAAGGCCCACCAAGTCCAGCATTCCGTCCACACAGTGGTCAACCAGGTGCCTCTAGGAAGCCCACATGCAAGACGACTGCAGCAGTATCGTCCTGCCTGTGTTCCGCACCACCTAAGATAATAGGCCTGCTCATAAGGACATAAGAAAGGCTCTGCTGGATCAGACCAAGGCCCATCAAGTCCAGCAGTCTGTCCACACAGTGGCCAACCAGATGCCTCCAGGAAGCCCACAAACAAGACGACTGCAGCAGCATCCACATGTGCAGCAGCTGGAGGAGGTGGAATGGGCCATACCACTGAACTTAGTTAGCTTTTTCGCGCTCCCCCACGAAAAGTAAGAACTACCACGTCAAGGAGAAAGGTTCTAGGCCCAGCTGTTTGCATACTGTGCTGGTTGTCCATCTACAGGGATTATGAATGTAGGAGCAATGTGGAACAACCAACTCTGTGGCTGCAGTCTGAAATGGTCCTAGCGCCCCATCGTGCTTGTATAGGCCAAGCTTGATGTACCAGGGATCAAATCCGTGGCCTCATGCATTCACAGCCACCATGCAATGGGAGATGATTCTGCCTGATAGCAATTGAGCCCACTGGTCCATCTAGGTCAGTCCAGTCTAGCAACTCCCCCACATCCAAGGCAGGAGCTTTGCTGCCCCGTCTGCATGCAAAACATCGGCTCTGCTACCGAGCCATGGCCCCCTCTCCTCTTTCCACCTCCCCCCCAAATGCAGGCGAGTTTGTCTTGGGGCCAACTCTACACTAGCTCTACATCTCCACCCTCCCTTTCTCCAACAGACCCATCACCCCAATTTCATCCGATGCTGTTAAGAGAACACATTTTGCTGCAGAGAGTCTGGGTCATCCAGCACCCTGGATTCTCTTGGGCCTTCACGCTTTGGGAATAGGTGCAGAAATGGTTACCAGCCCCAATAGGGGCTCCAAACAGAGGAAATCCTGTCCTCCTTGAGGATAAACTAGCACAAATGCTGGTTCAGGGGAGCGCTCAGCCCCCAAGCTTCTGGCTTGTTTTCAAGAGCCCGAGATGTGCAAGAATCAGCCATTAACAGATCCAGCTGCGACCAGTGCCTTCTCTCTTGCGAAAAGCCTCCCCCCTCCCCACCACGCTCTTCCCTCCCTCCCTCCATGCACGCCACACAAACATTTCAAACACCAGACTCATCATTCACGCCAGACACAGACCCTGAGGGCTTCTTCTATGCAGTGCCCCTAGAAACATCTCCAGAACGAGGGTTTCCACAAGATTGGTCTCCCCCTCCCACGAACACCTTGAAGTTCCCACAGGGTTTTGTTATTCCTTCAGCTCAAAGTCGCCTTGTAAGATCACCCTGTTGGTTGCATGAATATGCAAATGAGCTACAACCCATGCAAATCCACCACCCCCACACACATTTAATCCTCTCTACAACCTCCCTGTCCTTTTAAACCCTCCTCCCCTTTGCAGTTTATTGCCTGGCTCCCCTATGACTTATTGTCAAGCCTGCTTCCCGACTCCGCCAACACATCTCCCTGTGCCTGGCCGTTGACTCCCCATTCCTCCAAGGCTGGATGCCTCCCTTCCCCCCTTCCCTGCCTGTCCTATATCCAATCTAATCCCCTCTGCGGAGTCTTAGATTCAGCCTGCCGTCTGCTGTCAACTACCGAGCTAATTCCGCAGAGGGGAGGTGGGGCGGAGAGAAGCCTTCTTCCAACCTTCCAGAGATCAATAGAGTTTGAGCTGCATCTGGGCTCCCAACAGTCAATCTGCCATGTTTGTGGGTGGAGCATTTCCCCTCCTGGGAAAGAACTTAATGGGTGAACTTAGGCCACCACGCACACCTGGGGCCTGCAAATCTCCAGGCCTTCGGTCATACTCGTTTCTCCACCCTCTCGCACGTCACTTGTAGAGAAAAAGCAATCCTGTGTCATTCGAAAGCTTGCCCTTTGCATTTTGGGCACAAGAAGTCACACGGATAGGGACTGTCCCAGTTGTCCTGCACTTCAAAGACCGTGGCTCCGATTCTGCTCACCTGCATGGAAGTAAGCCCCGTTGGGTCTTCATTCTGAGTAAACCCAGATTGTATTGCACAGTGCATCCCTAGAGGCTCCCCTTCAAACCTTTGGACCTCAAATGTATCGGAGGTCCTTTGCTTACGCGGGGGACCCAGTTTTGGCTCCCTTGCCTTCTTTCCCGATCCTGGAGGACGATTTCCCTCAAGCCTGGTTCAGCTCAGACCACTGCAGCCAGCCTGCGTCCTCTCCAGCCCTTCATTTGCAAAATAAAATGAAATAGCAGCGTTGCCCACCAACCAAGGAGCTTCAAGTAAGCAGCTGGCCCCGGCGTCCTTTCTTCCTTTTGTCTCAGGGGTCGGAAGACAGGAGAGGCGCCTGCAGAGTTCTCCGAGGGTCCCTCCTCCCCGACGGAGGCACAGCATCCCCCCCATTTTTAGCCCCTGGGGCCCTGCAGCAAAGCAAAGCCCCCAAGATGCCCCTGCCCTCTCCTCCCCACGAAAGAAAGATGCCCCCAGAAGGCACGCTCCGTTGTCCGCTTGACCACTGCTTCCCAGTTGGACTGGCTGCTCCGACGTTTGGCAGATGGACCCCGCTGCTCTGGGGCCGCTCTCACTTGCCTAACCTTGACCCCAAGCCCCCACCGCCACCAGGTCCCTCCCATAACAACCGGCCTTCCATCTGCTCTCTTCCCAACTTCTCCTGCCCCGCCAGAGCTTGTACTTCGCCTTCAGGAACCCAGAACAGACTCCAAACTCCTGAATAACGACACAACAGAGAATCGCCGCCTTTGTCCCAATCCAGTCTTAAGAGAGGGGCCCTTAAAAACGGAACGACTCTTGCGGCCCCTTGACCGCTAAGGACGAAAGGAGGATAGGGTCAGGGGACCCCCTTGGCCGCGACAGACTAACCGTCCGGGGTGGGGGGGCTTCACGGCGAGCAGGCACCGGATCGCAGCCGATGCACGAAGCCCTCGCCAAGGACAGGCGCGCCTCCTAACCGGGGCTCTCCAGCCTCTGCAGCCCTGCTTGCGAGCTGGGTCTCTCGCCAGAGCGGCCCCGCTTCGCCCCAGATCGCAACCCCCCACTTCATTCCTCCCCCTTGAAATGAGAAGGGGAAATCCATCCCCCCCCCACGTCTCCCCCTTGAAATGAGATCCATTCTCCCTCCCCCCAAAAAACATCTCCCCTTGAAATGAGATCCATCCCCCTCCCCCCAAAAAACATCTCCCCTTGAAATGAGATCCATCCCCCTCCCCCCAAAAAAACTTCTCCCCCTTGAAATGAGAAGGGGAGATCCATCCCCCCTCCCCCCAAAAAAGTCTCCCTCTTTAACTGAGATCTATCCCCCCCAAAACAACTTCTCCCCCTTGAAAGGAGAAGGGGAGATCCATTCCCCCCCCCAAAAAAAACGTCTCCCCCTTGAAACGAGATCCATTCCCCCTCCTCCCCCCAAAAAAACGTTTTCCCTTGAAATGAGATCCATCCCCCTCCTCCCCCCCCAAAAAAAAACTTCTCTCCCTTGAAATGAGAAGGGGAAATCCGTCCCCCCCCCCCTCCCCCAGAAAAACTTCTTCCCTCGTCTGTCCGGCGGGTTCAGGACTCTCCCGGGCGCGTTGCAAGGGAGAGGGAGCGCCTGGCGCCCCAGCGACAGCGCCGGCTGGGGGACGTGCCCGGACTCACGATGCTTTCCCGCCGCCGCCGCCGCCGCCCCCCCCCCCCGTTCCCACCTCTCCCGCCGATCCCCGAGCGCAGCCCCGCATGGCTCACCCGCCGCTGCCCGGCCGGAGGGCTCCCGGGGTGGCGCCGCGAAGCGCGTGCGGCCGCAGTCAGGGCTGGGGCTGGGGCGCGGGCAGCCGGCCGCCCCACAGACCCCCCCGCCGCGCTGCAGCCCCGACCCGGCTCATGCAGCGCGCCAAGGAGGGCCGGCCGCCTGGCTGACAGCTCCCGCCCTCCCTCTCCGCCGGGCTCCGGCTCCACCCACTCGGCCGCCCGGCCCCCGCCCTCCGTCGCCGCTCCCGCGGCCCGCAGCGCCCCCGCCGCTCGCTTGGCACTCCGCAGGGAAACCTTCTGGGGTCACATAAGCACATAAGAGAGGCCCCTGCCCGATCAGACCAGGGTCCATCAAGTCCAGCAGTCTGTTCCAGCAGCACCATCCTGCCTGTGTTCCACAGCATCTCAAATAATAGGCATGCTCCTATGATCCTGGAGAGAGGAAGGAAGGAAGGAAGGAAGGGCCCTGCCCGGTCAGACCAGGATCCATCCAGTCCAGCAGTCTGTTCACAAGCAAGACGACTGCAGCAGCACCATCCTGCCTGTGTTCCACAGCATCTTAAATAATAGGCATGCTCCTATGATCCTGGAGAAAGGAAGGAAGGAAGGAAGGAAGGAAGGAAGGAAGGAAGGAAGGAAGGAAAGGAAGGAAAGGCCCTGCCCGATCAGACCAGGGTCCATCCAGTCCAGCAGTCTGTTCACAAGCAAGACAACTGCAGCAGCACCATCCTGCCTGTGTTCCACCGCACCTCAAATAATAGGCATGCTCCTATGATCCTGGAGAGAGGAAGGAAGGAAGGAAGGAAGGAAGGAAGGAAGGAAGGAAGGAAGGAAGGAAGGAAGGAAGGAAGGAAGGACAGGCCCTGCGCAATCAGACCAGGGTCCATCAACTCCAGCAGTCTGTTCACACAGGGGCCAACCAGGTGCCTCTAGGAAGCCCACAAACAAGACCACTGCCGCGGCAAAATCCTGCCTGTCTTCCACACTACCTTGACGGCACTTAACACACACAGTATCATAGGCATGCTCCTCTGATCCTTGAGAGAAGGAAGGAAAGGGGGAAGGATGGGAGGAAGGAAGGAAGATAAGAACAGCCCTGCTCGATAAGACCAAGGTCCATCGAATCTAGCAGTCTGTTCACACAGTGGCCAACCAGGTGCCTCTAGGAAGCCCACAAGCAAGACGACTGCAGCAGCATCCTGCCTGTGTTCCACTGCACCCCTGCTCCCCTGATACTAGAGAGAATAGGTACGCATCATGACTAGTATCAATTTTTACTAGCCGTGAATATCCCTCTCCCCCATGACCATGTTCACTCCCCTCTTAAAGCCTTCCAAGTTGGCAGCCATCACCACATCCTGGGGCAGGGAGTTCCACAATTTAACTATGTGTTGTGTGAAGAAATACTTCCTTTTATCTGTTTTGAATCTCTCACCCTCCAGCTTCAGCAGATGACCCCGTGTTCTAGTATTATGGGAGAGGGAGAAAAACGTCTCCCTGTCCACTCTCTCCAAACTATGCATAATTTATAGACCTCTATCCTGTCTCCCCTTAACCGCCTTCTTTCCAAGCTAAACAGCCCTAAGCGTTTTAACAGCTCCTCATAAGGCAGCTGCTCTAGTCCCCTGACTCTAGTCCCCTTCGCAAATGTCGGTGGAGGGATACCAGCCACACTGGAGAGAGGCTTTCTTGGTACCAGGATCTGGATTAAATGTTGTTCATCTTTCATGTTCCGCTGGACTTGGCCAGGGCTGGCTAGAGCCACCATCAGCCCTGGACAAAATTTCCCCCTGCTCCCCCTGATCTAAACCAAATATAACAAAACAAATCACTTGCCTTTCTGTTACTTCCAACAGGATAATAATCGTCACTTGGCAATAAGCCCCATTGAACTGAGACAACAGTTGCAAACGGTACAAAACTGCGAAAAGACTTACAAAATATTTCTCACAACTTTAGAGGACACACTCCCGGGTCTGCCTTGTCACACTGAAGCTCTTCTCCAGTAAAGCATGTCCTAGATTTCCTGCAAGCTCCTTTTTGTATGTAGCAGAGGAGAAGTGTTCCTTTGTGTTTTTTTAATAAATAAATAAATATATAAAAATGTTCTCAGCATGGGGAAGGGTTGGATTCAAGGGCACAAGCTGCGAATAATTTACTTTGACAATTTCTCAGAGAAATGTCCCTAGAACTGGTGTGGCCGAGGGATGGGGTAGAAATATTCAAAATCAATAAATTGTCGCTGTCTGAAGCGCTGCGCTGCAGCCTGTGGTGCTTTACCTGCTGCCAGATGAAGAGATCTCAGCTTGAAACGTTTGCGCCTAGATCTATTGGAGGAGGAATCTCAAAAGAGGCCTGCCAGGAATAAAGTCCATTAGTCCGTCTTCTTTCCCTGATTTCCCCTGATTGGCCAACCAGGCCATGGAGGCAATGGTCTTTCCTTAATCATTGACCCCTGTCTACTGTTGACAAAAGCTTTTCATTCAGTCTTTCAGAGATTAAAAAAAACAAAACTACCTTCTGCCAATATTGCTCTACAGTTTTGGCCAGTGTGTATTTTGTAGATTAGGTGTGTAGAGTGGGTGGGACCCTATGAATCCATGTCCTCCAAAACGTCCTATCCTTAACAGCCTTGCTCAGGTCTTGCAAACAGAGGGCCGTGGCTTCCTTTATAAGAGTCAATCCATTTTATGTTGGGTCTTCCTCTTCTGCTGCCTTCAACTTTTCCTAGCATTATTGTCTTTTCCAGTGAGTCTTGCTTTCTCATAATAAGACCAAAGTACGATAGCCTCGGTTTAGCTTCCAGGGAGAGCTGAGGCTTGATTTGATTTAGAACCCACTGATTTTTCTTTTTGGCGGTCCATGGTATATGTAAAACTCTCCCCCAGCACCTCATTTCAAACGTATCAACTTTCTTCCTGTCTCCTTTCTTCATTGTCCAGCTTTCACAGGGTTGCCAACCTCCAGGTAATAGCTGGAGATCTCCTGCTATTACAACTGATCTCCAGCCTACAGCGATCAGTTTCCCTGGAGAAAACGGCCGCCTTTGCCAATTGGACTTTATGGCATTGAAGTCCCTCCTCTCCCCAAACCCCACCCTCCTCAGGCTCCACCCCAAAAACCTCTCGCCGGTGGTGAAGAGGGACCTGGCGACCCTATTTCACACCCAAACATAGTAATAGGGAATACTATAGCAGGGTCAGCCCTGGTTAGTATTTGAATGGGAGACCATCGAGGAATACCAGGGTTGCTGTGCAGAGGAAGGCACTGGCAAACCACCTCTGTTAGTCATTTGCCATGAAAACCCCAAAAGGGGTCGCCATAAGTCGGCTGCGATTTGACGGCACTTCACACACACACACACACACACACACACACACACACACGGCATGAATTAACTCGATCTTGGTTGCCGGTGACTCATCCTTACGCTTAAGAACCTTTTCTAATTCTGTCATGGCTGTATGTACAAAATACATAGATGTGATTATATCATTCCACATGACATCAAATACAATACACAGATGGTTCCCAACCTTTTTTTTGGCCAGGCCCCACCTAAGCATCTCTAAAATCCTGATTCCCCCCCCCCCGTGACATAATTCCTAGCGGTTTTCCCCCCCTCTCCATTGTCATAGGAACATAAGAAAGGCCCTGCTGGATCAGACCAAGGCCCATCAAGTCCAGCAGTCTGTTCACAAAGTGGCCAACCAGGGGCCTGTCACCAGCTGACCGCCGTGTACATTCTGATTTTAATTTTAAAAATGTGTATGTCACAATATATATTTATATACTGTATATGAGGCCCCTAGAACCATAAGAAATCGATTCACCAGGCCTAGCCGCTGCGGCTCTAAGGGAACCAGGGCTGGACCGACAGCACCCCCAGTGGCAGCAAAGTGTCACTACAGGGAGGAAACGGGGACACACCTTACCAGGTTGCTGCCGCTTCCATCACCAGGGAGGAGAGTAACGGTGCGATGCTGCGGAGCTTTCAGTCCGAGCCAGTTAATTGAAATGAACTTGGATCAGACTGGAGTAACTGCACCTAGGATTGCGCTGTAATAAACCGGCCCCAAGAGCAGTGGATAGCAAAGTGTACGGTAGCCAGTCCCGTGTCCTGGCGCAGACTGATACGTTTCAGGTTCCGGCTTTTATATGACGGCTTAGTTTTTCCAAGCTAGGAATTAATGTACTGAATTACTAAAGTTTCGAACTGCAGAGCAATTTTGTGGTTAAAATGCCACACAATCGATATGATTTTTTTTTTTTTACTGTGTAATAATCCGCAGGATGGGGAGGAGAGGCTGAGAGCCAACATGGTGCAGTGGTTAAGAGCGATGGTTTGGAGCGGTGGACTCTAATCTGGAGAACCGGGTTTGATTCCCCACTCTTCCACATGAGCGGCGGACGCTAATCTGGTGAACTGGGTTGGTTTCCCCACTCCTCCGCATGAAGCCAGCTGAGTGACCTTGGGCTAGTCACAGCTCTCTTAGAGCTCTCTCAGCCCCACTACCATCCAGGGTGTATGTTGTGGGGAGAGGAAGGGAAGGTGATTGTAAGCCGCCTGATTCTTCCTTAAGTGGTAGAGAAAGTCAGCATATAAAAACCAACTCTTCTTCTTCCTCCTCTTCTTCCTCTTCCTCTTCCTTACATGTTTGATCCTCAGTGCATTCAGATGAAGAAGGAAACTGGGGTTGCTGAAATACAAGTTCCGTGGAAATTGTCATTAGTTTGCTCTGTGTTGCCCAAGGGTATTTGATGCCTGAAAACACTTTTAGAATCTCCTTCACGCTTGCTGCTGTATACTGTGCTTTGAAGAGTAACCATTTCTATTCCCCTGGGAGCTTTACCTGTGCCTCTTGTTCTTAGTTCTTTTAAAAGGGGGTCAGAGTTCGGGCTTGAACGAAGACAGGAACTAAGAAAAGAAATCGCCTTGAATTTCTCATTGTTATATTCCGGACTTGAAATGTCTTTTGAAAATTGCTTGCCTTACATTTTTTATCCTTCCCTTCTTCAAAGGAACCCGGGGCAGTTTACCTAATTCTTCCCCATTTTATCCCCAAAACTTTGTGAGGTAGGTTAGTCTGAGAGAGCTTGTCTGGCCCAAGGTAACCTGAGATGAAGAAGAGGAGTTGGTTTTATACCCCGCTTTTCTCTACCGAGAGGAGTCTCAAAATGGCTTACAGTCACCTTCTCTTCCACTCCCCCCCCCACAACAGGCACCTTGTGAGGTAGGTGGGGCTGAGAGAGTTTTGAGAGAACTGTGACTGGCCCAAGGTCACCCAGCAGGCTTCATGTGGAGGAGTGGGGGAATCGAACCCGGATCTCCAGATTAGAGTCCACCACTCTTAACCACTACACCACGCTGGCTCCCAGGTGATGGCAGCAGAAGGATTTGAACCCAGGTCTCCCAGATCCTAGTGAAACGGCTGTACCATACTGGCTCTCCTTTCTCCATGGGGCTCAGGGGAGAGAGCATGGATCTCCTTTTTATCCCCATAACCACTCTGTGAGATCAGTGGAGTTGAACGAGAGGTTGGCTCAAAGTCATTGGAGGCTTCTCAGGTCCCCAAACTATCCCAAATTCTCTCACTGTGGAATGCGTTCCTCAGGCTCTTTGGCAAGGCACTGTTTTTATTGCAAGTCACATTTTGCAAGTCTTAGGCCATTTATGCTTGGTAATTAGCAGCACTTTCCAGACTTAAGTGCCCCACATATTTTTTTTAGTTTTTCAGGCTGAACCATCATTCAGGAAGTGACTGCCCCCTTTAACACAATCCCCCCCTCCAAAGCATTTACTGAAATAACCATGAAAAAGCATAAACTCGGCTTAGCTATGCAAACGACCATTGCCAATGGCTATGCAAACAAAGCAGCAAAGGAGCAGGCAAGTGGATTGTGTGTGGAATTTCCCCTTTTGCATCAGTACCATGAATAGGCATTTTAAAGGTCGCATTTTAAAAAAGAGCTTTGAGCGAGCATCAAAATTGACCCTGCATAAATGGCCATAATGAGAACATTTTAAATTAATACCTCATATATTCAGCACAATTCAGAGGTTAACAATCTGCTCTAAACTGGGGAGGGACTGGTGTTTCCGTGTCCTCTTTGGAGATAGATGGTCCAAAAGGTTGAAGCACAGGCAGGGTGTAATTTTAATTACCAGAATTCTGGAAGGAAATGTGTGTGCGGGGGAATGCTAAAGAGGGCTTCAAAAATAGCCCACCCTTCATAAAACAGCCAGACCGTGAAGTTTGATAAAATGCTGTAATGTAATGGTATTGATTGGAGAAGAAACCAAAGAAAAGAGGCTGGGGAAACAGCTTATTTTGGAGGCTGCATCAGAGACACAAAGAAGATGTGAAGGAAAGCAGGCTTTAAAAACATGACGTTTTTGTTTTAACTGCCCAGTTCAGAGCAATGCGGGTTCTCAGATGCCAGGAAGAAGAAGAAGAAGAAGAGTTGGTTTTTATATGCTGACTTTCTCTACACTTAAGGGAGACTCAAACCGGCTTACAATCACCTTCCCTCCCCCTCTCCACAACAGACACCCTGTGAGGTAGGTGGGGCTGAGAGAGCTGTGACTAGCCCAAGGTCACCCAGCTGGCTTCATGTGTAGGAGCGGGAAAACCAACTCGGTTCACCAGATTAGAATCCGCCGCTCATGGGGAGGAGTGGGGGAATCAAACCCAGTTCTTCAGATCAGACTCCACTGCTCCAAGCCACTGCTCTTAACCACTACACCACGCTGGCTTAGGTGTGGCAGATTTAATTGGGATGGCTAGGAACCAGTTTTGCTTCATCTCTTTTTGCTAAATAAAATCATGAGGACTAGCTCCTCTTTGCTCAAAGTCAGTCATTTCAATTTGTAATGCCGCTATATGGCTCTGCATCATTAAGAGCCATTCCAACATTTGCTGCCTGGACCCACAGCATAAGGGCGAGGGGCGTTTGAGCGTTACAGTGTCGTTCGAATCCCCAGTCTGCCCCGAAAGCTTGCTGCGTGTCTCCTTGGGCCAGTCACACTCTCTCCGCCTAGCCTACCTCACAGGACTGTTGTTGTGAGGATAAAAAGGAGAGAGCCGCTTGCGCCCCCCTGAGCTCCTTAGAGGAAGAACATGATGGCGAGGGGCCATGGCTCAGCGGTAGATCATCTGCTTGGAATGGAGGCGGTCCCAGGTTCAATCTCCGACATCTGCAGTTAAAGGGACCAGGCAAGTAGGTGATGTGAAAGACCTCTGCCTGAGACCCTGGAGAGCCACTGCCGGTCTGAGTAGACAATACTGACTTTGATGGACCAGGGGTCTGATTCAGTAGAAGGCAGCTTCATGTGTTCATGTGTTAAAAAAATGTACATGCTAGATAAATGGACCCAAACGATGCTGTTCAGCATTTCCCACTCATGGGCTTGCACGGAAAGAATCTGTGTTTGTTCAAAGCTCAATGTTTGCAATGATTCTGCTGTGTCCCAGAAGGGAATCTCTAGGCTGGAAGAGGCTGAAGTTATTGTCAGAGGAGAAAGTTATTTTACAGAGAGGGATTCAGACCCCCCTCTGGTCTCCGGTTTCCTTAGCAACGACACCCAGTGGCTCTAAAGAATGAGTCCTGACGGGCCAGAGAACGTGCTTTTACTGTAAGCGGGACTGCCGCTCCATCAGGACGAGCTGCCTCAAAGCTCAGGGCTGGCGTGTGTGTGAATCTGCCTGAGCTACAAAGGCAGGTCTTCTTTTCGTGCAGGAGCACTTAGGGGAGGAGCTGCACGTTGAAATCTTGCAGGGCTGGGGGCAAGAATCGAGGCCTCAAAAGATTAAAGAGACCCTGGGCTGGGTCCAAAGTTTCTCGTTGTTACCCGAGGAAAACACGAATTGGAAGTAGATGCAGGGAGCTAGAGATGAGCCAAGGGTCAGGGCGAGATATTCATTTTTATTTTCAGTCCCATCGATGGGCCTCTGCAAGACTGGACAGGAAGAGGGGAGGGAAGTCTGAATGCAACGTAAAGAAAGGGAGTTCATCTTCAGTTAGTGGTGCTGGTTGGAGGGGGAAGGGCTAACCCCTACCCCCAGCTTGGGGTGCCAACTTCCAGGCAGTGGCTGGAGGTCTCCCAGAATTACAACCGGGCGCCAGACAATAGAGATCAGTTCCACTGGAGAAAAATGGCTACTTTGGAAGGTGGACTTGTATGACATGATACCCCCCCTGAGGTCCCTCCCTTCTCCAAACCCAACCCTCCCCAGGCTCCACCCCAAAAATCTCCAGGTATTTCCCAACCCAGACCTGGCAACCCTGCCCTCAGCACTGATCCGATCCCCTGTGCCCTTCCGCGGCAGCCATTGGCCTTATAAACAAATCTCCCAGCTCTGTGTCTGCATTTGCCCTCGGTCCCTTTGCAGTTACCACTTTCGTAGCCCCTCTATGACCATATGTTGGGCTGTTAGGCCCTCTTGGCTGCTTCTGCATGGCATGTGTGTTCCTTTTCATTCCAGGGCTCTGCCTGGATTGCCTTCAACCCTTTACATCTCATCTCTCATCGGAAGTCCAGCCAGTTTTTGCCCCCTTTTGGGTTTTCTGGGTTGAGATGAGTTGGATCTTTTGATTGAAAGGAGCTGACGCTCAACTCATAGCTTCGGAGGGCCTCAAAGCCCAGCAAACTCTTAAGCTGCCTGTGTGGGTGTCGCACGTTTCTGGCGCACTGACCTGTTTATAAAAATAAAAATGCTGATTATGGAAGAAAACCGGGAAGCCGTTTGCAAGCTCGGGCATGGAATAGGAATGACGATCCTGTAAATGTGCTGCTTTGGTTGGGTCTTTTGGGTGGAAGGGGCTAAACCGAAGACTGCAGCAGTTTGTCTGATTTAAATGAGGCCCACAACTTATTAGGGGTATAAAAAAGACATTTGTGTCACCGCTGAGAGCGTTGTGGTTATAAAACCAAGTTTTCACTGAATAGGCTGTGCCGTTGCAGACTGCAGGGAGGGGCTCGCATGATCGGAATGCTCACCTTTAAAAACAAAATTCTCTGCACATAGAAAACTAGCGCCTCAGGGCAAGGTTTCTATCCTTGTCTTCCCCCTGCAATCCTGGTGTTTTTTAGATACAGGGATCTTCTTTTCTACGGAGGTGCCTTTTGTTATGCAAAGCCCTCTCACAAACAGAGAGCATTAGCCATTTTGTGTTGATTTTCTTTGGTGGCAGGATGGTCAAGGTGTTTCAAAACATCATGCCCGAAGCCAAGCCCAAAGAATCTGATAGTCAGAAACCTGCTTCCGTATAGCTAAAACTGAAGCTCTCCTTTTGTGGTCTGACCACACTATAAAATATATAGAACGTAAGATAATAATAACTAACATTATTAATTATTTCTGAGCTGGAGGGCACTTTAAAAACATTACAGCAGACAGAAACGTAGTTACAGATCTAGTAGTTTCTTGACAAATATCAAGCTAGCAGAAAAGACACTACCTTTGGCTCAAAAGCAGGTTTCTGAAAATAGGTGTAATCCACAAATATGGAAAGATCCGAACTTCTATATCCCCACACTAAGGTTGGTAGGAATTCTAAGAGCCTCCATCCTATTCATAGGGTGGAAAAGTCTGCAAGCATTCGTTTCAGACATCCAGCCCTAGTAAGCCCTAGAAGCCCACTGTGCTCAGAATAATAACTCATGGTCAATAGTATCAGTTTTACATGTAGAACAACTACATATGTGGCCAGAGAATGGTATTCCCCTGTCATGCCCGTTCAATTCGGCGATCCTCAAAGGCAGATTTAGGAGATTACCAAGATCGGAATGGGGAAGTCCCTGCAAGTCGGGTGACGTTGAATCTACCATGCGTGCCTTTTCCAGGGGCTCTTTTGATCAGGAAATCCGATACAAGCTAATTTCCCCTCTCCTTAATCTAATAAAGGATAGCTCCGAGGAAGGGAGACTGAGGGGTCTCCTATGGGAAGGATCAGACCAGAGGGTGAAGCAAGTAGCTAAATTCTGTGCCGCAATATATAAGATCCGTCAGACAAAGCTGGGGCTCGGTAACTCAACTTAAAATGGAGAATGTTTTATTAATCCGAGGTCTGTTTAAATTATACAAACTGTCTATGAATTGTATATCCTACAGTTTTAGTTGCTGTATATTCTCCAGTTTTAATTCTGTAACTGATATGAATGTTTTAATGGCATTTGCCGTATTAATACATGAATCTGAATCACAAGTCGGCTGTAGATGGAGCATTCAATCTGCCTAACACGCATGCATGACGGCTGCTTGGTACAATAAGGTGTCTTAGGGCGAAAACGCATGGTCGCTTGAGCCTCCTTTATTCCCTGTTTCAGCCAGGATTCAGCCAGGATCGAAGGCACATTCAGCGAAACGCATGCGTTTGATCCTGGCTGAATCCGGGCTGAAAGGGAATAAAGGAGGCTCGAGCGACCATGCGTTAGATACAGTGGAAGGTGGACAGGAGGGGATATTCTGAGAGCCAAAGGGGAACAAATGCGCAGAGCAAGACATTCAGTGCAAATTTTTATCAAACTGAAATACTCTCCTCTTCACCTCTCTCAGTGCTTCACGATGGCCCTTATCTTAGACCGTGGTAAGAGGGAGACCCAGATACTCCCACTTTTGCTATCCACCAACTTCACCCAGGTACTTTTATAGGTATCTTCCCTCAGCCAGTGCAAAAGGCATCTCCGAATGTCTGATGCCGGGAAAAGAGATGTAAAGTCTTAATTTGAAGGCACACAACCAGGCACTGGATTCGAATGAATGCTGGGTGAATTCCTTTCTCAGGGCTGTTCCTGTAACATTGGACGATACACCAGCAGTCAGGGGAGGGGCGGTGGCTCAATGGTAGAGCATCTGCTTGCCTTGCAGAAGGTCCCAGGTTCGATCCCTGGCATCTCCAGTTAAAGGGACCAGGCAAGTAGGTGCTGGGAAAGACCTCTGCCTGAGACCCTGGAGAGCTGCTGCCGGTCTGAGTAGACAATCCTGACTTTGATGGACCAAGGGTCTGATTCAGTATAAGGCAGCTTCCTGTGTTCATGTGATGTGTTTAGCAATATATCCCTCAAAATCTTTAGGGGAGGGGTTGTGGCTCAGTTTGTAGCGCATCTGCTTGGCATGCAGAAGGTCCCAGGTTCGATCCACGACATCTCCAGTTAAAGGGACTCAGCAGGTAGGTGATGTGAAGGACCTCTGCCTGAGACCCCGGAGAGCCACTGCCGGTCTGAGTAGACAATCCTGACTTTGATGGACCGAGGGTCTGATTCAGTATAAGGCAGCTTCATGTGTGTTCATGTGTTCAGTGCGATGGAGATATGTTAAAAGCAGGGGATCAATGTATTCTGAAGTATATTTGCTTGTCTTAATAATTGGATTGGTTGGTTTGGGGCAGTTGTTTTTTTAACTAATTTAGAAACATTTGGAGCAAGGCATCCAAATACCCAGAGAAGTTTAAGCCTTGGGTATCCTCAGCCTCCTGAGGTGGTGCTTTTAAAACGGGTTCAGGGCCCTCGGTCGGGAAGCCCGGGCAGGAATCCTTGGCCAAAAAGCCGTCTGCGCGGCCTCAGGGGCTGGCCCTCTGTCACAGCCCTTCGTGTGCAGCCTGCAACCCCGATGCTGCGTTGTCTATTTATTTAGCGTGCTTTCACAGCCCTGAGCGGTGTCGGGATGCAAGGGAAGCGGGACAGCAGGTGCAGCAGGGATGCGACCGCTGCCTGACCTTCCCACTCCTGCCTTTCTGGGACACCGTTTGAATGAGCAGAGACCACACGGGCTTTCCTTGGGTTTTAGGGAAGAATCCCCGCCATGCACACAAAAACAGGAACCTCCACCTGGCATGGTCGGTCACTGTGTGAACAGACTGCTGGACTTGATGGGCCTTGGTCTGATCCAGCAGGGCCTTTCTTATGTTCTTATGTTCTTATGCCTTCCGACTCTTTCTGTTCCTTAATTTTTTTTGGGGGGGGGAATTCTGGAGAGGCGCTGAGAGCAGCCATGCGCAAAATATCGCTCCTGACAAGAGAGCCGTGTGTCGAGAGACAAGTGCCCGAGGCGGCCGTGGTTGCGTAAGGTCTCTCTTGGTGCGGGCCTGTTGCATAAAATAATCATAAGTGGAAGAGGAGGGAAATCAAAGCAAAGACACATTCAGCTAACATTCATACACCCCGATCTAACGCTGCTGTTTGTGTACCACGAAACACTAAGCCTTCCATCCTTCTGAGGTCGGTCAAACAAGGACCCGGCTTGCTGGGGGTAAAGGGAAGATGACTGGGGAAGGCAGTGGCAAACCACCCCGTAAAACAAAGTCTGCCTAGTAAACGTCGGGATGTGACTTCACCCCGTGGATCAGGAATGCTTGCACAGGGGGCGTTTACCTTATTTCAAGCACTGGGAGCCAGTGTGGTGTAGTGGTTAGAACACTGGACTTAGGGTTGCCAACCTCCAGGTGCTAGCTGGATATCTCCTGCTATTTAGGGTCGCCAACTTCCAGGGTACTAGCTGGAGATCTCCCACTATTACAACCGATCTCCAGCCGATAGAGATCAGTTCCCCTGGAGAAAATGGCCACTTTGGCAATTTATTTTATGTTATTTATTCTGTGACGTATAGCCCGCCCGCCCTGGCCGAGGCCAGGCTCAGGGTGGGTAACATCATTTCAAATTGATCGATAGTAATACACAATAAAATTAACAACTTGAAGTTAAAACAATAAAATCCCAATTAAAATAATCCTCAACTCACAAACGCTAGATGGCGCCTAAATTACACCCAAATCCAATTGGACTCTATGACATTGAAGTCCCTCCCCTCCCCAAACCCCGCCCTCCACAGGCTCCACCCCAAAAATCTCCAGGTATTTCCCAACCCGGAGTTGGCAACCCTATCTGGACTAGGTAGGATCTTGGAGCCACCAGGTTCAAATCTCCACCCTACTGTGAAACTTACTGGGTGTCTCTGGGCTAGGGTTAGGATTAGGCTGTCCTCTATGCACCTCCTCTAAGCGAAGCAAAGAGGGTCATTATGACAGAGAGCGAGCCTTCGTGGTCTATGGATTCCCCTATGGATTCCCCTCCCACACAGCCCCCAAAGCAGCTTACAGCAATAAAATTGCAATGGATATACAGTACAAAAATCAGAGTTTAAATATACAATGGCAAACTGCGTTGTGGGCTGGTTCAAGGGTTGCCAACCTCCAGGTGGTGCCTGGAGATCTCCTGCTATTAAAACCGATCTCCAGCCGACAGAGATCAGTTCACATGGAGAAAATGGCCGCATTGGCAATTGGACTCTACGGCATTGAAGTCCCTCCCCTCCCCAAACCCCGCCCTCCTCAGGCTCCACCCCAAAAACCTCCCGCCAGTGGCAAAGAGGGACCTGGCAACCCTATCACTGAGAAGTGATCCAGAAGGTCCCTACAGTGTGACTTTGCTGACTGTTTGGATCAGCTACCTGCCTTCTACTAGGGTTGCCGAGTCCCTCTTTGCTACCGGCAGAAGGTTTTTGGGGCAGAGCCTGAGGAGGGCAGGGTTTGGGTAGGAGGGGACTTCAATGCCATAGTGTCCAATTGCCAAAGCGCCCATTTTCTCCAGGTGAACTGATCACTATCGGCTGGAGATCAGCTGTAATAGCTGGAGATCTCCAGCTAGTACCTGGGGGTTGACAACCCTACCTTCTGCCCTAGCATGGCATCTGATATTTTCCAGAGCCCTTCCATAAAGGTAGCAACTAGTGCATAACTGAATATTTCCAGCCTCCCTCCCCACATGGCTTGGGGTGGCTGTGTGAAAGCCCCTTTAGTTCCTGGGCTCTGACCTGACCTAGATTCCAAGGGAGGTCGATTAAAAGAGCCGGCTGAAGGAGATTGTTGCATTTGTAAGCAAACTAAGGTAGACCATTCTGGTTTGTGTGGGCACACCACCACCTGGTGGCGAGATGACATCTCAAGGCTGCTTCCTGCATTCATCTCCCCCCCTCTATGAGCTGTGCTACCATTTATCTTTCTCTGGAAATTATAAAAGGCCTGTTTCATGGGCAGGGGCAAACATGCCCATGATAAAGAGGGTCAAATAAGCAGTTTTTATTTTTTTTCTCAGCTCATCTTAAGAGAGGCCTTATTGTTATTTTGCTGGTTCTGATTCCCTTACTTTGTTAATGCTGCTTTTTATTGCTCCCTGATGGATATTGACTCTGGAGCGTTTAATAGTTTTCTGAATGACTGTGATGAGATGGCCTCATTAAACATTGGGGGGTGTTCAGCTCAGTGCCTGGTTTGGCAGTGACAAACGAGAAAACCAGCCCTGCAGTGTAGAGCCATCTTCTCTCTTACACAGAGCCATTTTCCTGCTGTTTCTGAGCCACTTCCTGGACCTTAGCGAGGTCTTTTCTATTGTCCAGAGCACAGCCAAGTTAAGACTCCTCTAGTCTAGACCTTTCTGCCTTTCTTAGAAGCTCAGAGACTGCTTGTCTCTCCGGAAAGGAGCGTATCTTATTGTCTCAGTAAGAGATAGCCAGGAGACTGGTTTATTGCCCTTGAAGGTCAATTGTTAGTTACAGAGGAGTAGGGTCACTGTAGGGCTGGCAGGTCCCTCTTCACCACCGGCAGGGTGGGGCCTAAGGAGGGCGGGGTTTGGGGAGGGGAGAGACTTCAATGCCATAGAGTCCAATGGCCAAAGCAGCCATTTTCTACAGGGGAACTGATCTCCATCGGCTGGATGTATCAATCAATAGAGTACTTAATGAGATGTGAAACGTCTGCTTTTTTTCTTAAGAAAATCACCTACGTGTTGTGCTGGAGCCCTGAGAAAATGCCACTGAATGTGTGTGTGTGGATTCCAGTTTAGTATTCAAATTTTAGGGAGTTCTTGTTGTTTTCCTGTGCCACTAGATGGCACTATTGGCCTACTTTTCCTTGTGTAGGTCTCTAGCAGTAGAACAACGTGTGCTTGCACAGGGGACTACCTTTACCTTTACCTTTGTGTGTGTGTGTGTGTGTGTGTGTGTGTGTGTGTGTGTGTGTGTGTGTGTAAAGTGCCTTCAAGTCGCAGCCACCTTATGGTGACCCCTTTTGGGGTTTTCATGGCAAGAGACTAACAGAGCTGGTTTGCCAGTGCCTTCCTCTGCACAGCAACCCTGGTATTCCTTGGTGGTCTCCCATCCAAATACTAACCAGGGCTGACCCTGCTTAGCTTCTGAGATCTGATGAGATCAGGCTAGCCTGGGCCATCCAGGTCAGGGCACCTTTACCTTTAGGTGATGGTTATGCACATCATCACAAGAGGCGGCATTCCCTCTGGCGTGCGAGGCAAGGGGGGCCAGGCCTTTTCTAAAAGGCCTCGGCCACTGTGAGTTTATAACTGCTTGCCTTGCAAGCATTTAACAATATTGTCATGTTCCCCCCCCCCCAAAAAAACCCTCTCTACTTGATTAATGAGGGTCACATCCTTTAGAGATCGGAACTGTTTGAATTGGATTACTCTCGCTGATAGACTAAATATTGGAGCCCTGTTAATATTCTAACGCACACAGAGAATTTTTTTTGGGAGGGTTGTTTTTTGGTTTTTTGGTTGTCAAATGAACAAAGTCGTATTTCTCCTTCAGTTGATTTGAGTCCCAGTGAGGACTCCCCCCCTTTGAAATAGACATCAGCTGCTTATCAGAATGTGGGTGATTTTTTTTGCAAGAGTCCTGAATAGGAACCTGCCTGGAATAATCATGCCGGCTTGTTGTGCTAATGAGCGGGAGGAGGCACGAAGAGCAGCAGGTGCATCTGGGTCTCCAGCTCGCCTCCGTCCCCACTGGGTATTTTCTCTGCTGATTCATTCTTTATTGACAATTCCCCTTGCAGGTGGTTCTCAGAGGATAATCAAGGCAGGGAAACGTCGATGGGGGGGGAAGGAGAAGGAGTTTTGAAGCTCGGAGGTGACACCGAGGGCCAGCGCTGGTGGCGTTTCCTCGGGCGCCGTGACAGTGCCATCCTAAGGAGAGTGTTGCCTTTCTAAGACCTTTGCCTTCAGTGGGCTCAGAAGGCTGTAACTCTGCTTAGGACAGAACTTCTGGTTGCAGAATCAAGGGGAGGGGCTGTGGCTCAGTGGTGGAGCATTTGCTTGGCATGCAGAAGGTCCCAGGTTCAATCCCCGGCATCTCCAGTGAAAGGGACCAGGCAGGTAGGTGATGTGAAAGACCACTACCTGAGACCCTGGAGAGCTGCTGCCGGTCTGAGTAGACAATACTCACTTGGATGGACCAAGGGTCTGGCTCAGTATAAGGCAGCTTCATGTGTTCATGTGTGAGGTGGCCCCCAAGGTTGTTGAGCATTTGCTCCTGTTTTCCCATACCCCGTGGGGCTAACAGCTACTTACATAAGAACATAAGAAAGGGCCTGCTGGATCAGACCAGGGTCCATCCAGTCCAGCAGTCTGTTCCCACAGTGGCCAACCAGGAGCCTCTAGGAAGCCCACAAACAAGACAACTGCAGCAGTATTGTCCTGCCTGTTTTCCACAGCATCTAATATAATAGGTACGCTCCTCTGATCCTGGAGAGAACAGGTATGCATCATGACTAGTAGCCATGGATAGCCCTCTCCTCCAAGAACATGTCCACTCCCCTCTTAAAGCCTTCCAAGATGGTAGCCATCACCACACAAAGACATACAAAAAGCCCTGCTGGATCAGGCCAAGGCCCATCAAGTCCAGCAGTCTGTTCACACAGTGGCCAACCAGGTGCCTCTAGGAAGCCCACAAGCAAGATGACTGCAGCAGCAAGCGGTCTGTCTTCCACAGCACTGAATATCATAGGCATGCTCCTCTGATCCTGGAGAGAACAGGTATGCATCATGACCAGTATCCATTTTAACTAGTAGCCATGAATACCCCTCTCCTCCATGAACATGTCTACTCCCCTCTTCAAGCCTTCCAAGTTGGCAGCCATCACCACATCCTGGAGCAGGGAGTTCCACAATTTAACTATGAGTTATGTGATGAAATACTTCCTTTGGCCGCCATGCCCTGTTTGTAGGCATTCCGGTGGCACCTGGTTGGCTGTTGTGCACATCGGATGATGGAGAAGATGGACCATTGGTCTGCTCTCGCAGGGCTCTTCTGATGTTTCTGTGACCTTGCTCTGATCCACCAAAATCCTTCCTAGGGCAAGACAAGACATGATCTGGGAGAGCCAGCACCAGAATCTCCTGTGCATTTGTGTGTGTGTGTGTGCGCATGCATCTTTTTAAAAAACATCAAGGTTGCCATCTGTAACAGCTAATTGGATTAGGAATGGTGAGAAGGAATCCTTTTCTGTGATGTTTCCCCCATCTAAATTGCCCCATCCAAGGTGGTTATTACCCCTTATTGGAGGGTTCCAAGTGCCAATGCTGAGCTGAGTCAAACAACCGAAGTGCACACAAGAAAATAACACAAGTGCTTTGAATGGTTCAAAACAGTAAAGGCAATTGATTACAGATGTAGGTATAAAAACGGACAAAAGAAGAAAAAAATTAAGTGGCAGATTATGAGCACATCACGAGTATTTTTAAACATGCAAAGATGGTTTGATTGCATTCGTCCAGGCAGCGGTTCCTACTGCCCCTTTTTGCTAGCACGAATAAATAAATATCGCAAGAGTTTCCGATAGACGGGTATTAAATGGTTCTGGGTGGAGAAAGCATTGATCAGGCTATAAGAGTGGCAGTTGATTCACTAATTGCTGGTTAAGATCACCTCACCGGAACGCTGGAGGGTGTCGACTCCAATATTTTGTGGGATAAGAAGGTGGAGGTAATGGCCCTTCAAGGCCAGGGGCACAGAAAGATCCCATCCACGTCCCACTTAGCCTGCCTCTTTGAAGTGAGAGAGTTCAAAGGCTCTTTGCTGAAGCCACCTCCGACTGGTTGAATCTTCCACCAGGCAACGGTTCTCTGCCTTTCTGGAGCTCCCACTTGAATAGCGTGAGGATGAAAGAGGAGTCGGGTCAGGGGAAGCTCTGATAACCAGCTGGTGTGGAGGGGGTCAGGCCTTTTCAAGAAGCAGAACTGTCCCGAGCTCTGAGCAGTTGGCTTTAAATTTGGCATGAATGCTGAGGAAAAAAATGAACATTGAGAAAAGGAATGAAGGTTGTGGGAGGGGCCGTGGCTCAGGGGCAGAGCCTCTGCGTGGCACGCAGAAGGTCCCAGGTTCAATCCCCGGCATCTCTGGTTAAAGAGACTAGGCAGGTAGGTGATGGGAAAGACCCATGCCTGAGACCCTGGAGAGCCGCTGCCAGTCTGAGTAGACATTACTGACTTTGATGGACCGAGGGTCTGATTCAATATAAGGCAGCTTCATGTGTTCATGTCTTTACTTATGTTCTGTGGAGAGGCTGCAGCTCAGTGGCAGAGCCTCTGCTTGGCATGCAGAAGGTCCCAGGTTGAGTCCCTGGCATCTCCAGTTAAAGGGACTGGGCAAGTAGGTGATGTGAAAGACCTCCACCTGAGTCCCTAGAGAGCCGCTGCCGGTCTGAGCAGACCATCCTGACTTGGATGGACCGAGGGTCTGATTCAGTAGAAGGCAGCTTCATGTGTTCATGTGTGAAAAAATGACTCGTGTGGGTCTTGCATCAATGCACCAAACTAAAATCCATGCAAGTTTTGTCCCCAAACCTTTTTTTTTAACCCACCCCTTTTTCCATGTAGCTGTTCAAGGCAGGTCAGGCTTGGCCAGGAGAGGAACCGACCACTGCATCTGAGGATTACCAGGGGAATACTGGCAGGAGAATGCCGCTGCAGTGGTCTTGCTTGTGGGCTTCCTAGAGGCACCTGGTCGGCCACTGTGTAAACAGACTGCTGGACTTGATGGGCCTTGGTCTGATCCGGCATGGCTTTTCTTATGTTATGTTCTTATGCACGGTGGATTTGATACTGCTGTCAGATTTACTTATAGCAACTTTTGTGAGCTGAGACTGTTTTGTCGTAGCAGTGATAGTGTGGCCTAGGGGTTACAGTCAGGCCCGCCTCCTTCTGCATTCACTTTGTAGAGACGGAATCAGAAAGTGGAGGCAAGGCAACTGGGCCTTAGAGAAGGAAGGGAGCTCTCTCCAAGCCAGGCCACCTGAAGCGGCTGAGTGTTGGTCACGAGGGGGGCCTGGCCTTTTGACGCTGACCTGGAATGTGTTTAAAACAGCTGGAGCAGTTTTGACAAGGGTTCCCCCCCCCCCAATTGCAGACAGACGAAACCAATAACAGCCACTAATTGCAGATGTTGCTCTGGCAGCGGGAGCCAGCCTCTCGCCAGGGATTGAGTCCTCCTGCCGCTCCCAGGCAGCCAATCGGGGACTTTGCCATTAACCTCCGGAGTGTTTCCGCTCTGCAGGCTCTGCGGGGCTCAGCAAGCCCTGCCAGAGCTGCGTGCATTGAGAGGGTGGAGGGAGCAGCTATGAGAAGGTGGGGGCGAGCTCCCTGGGAAGTGCATGCTACCGTGTGCCTGTTCACGTCACTCTCCCTGCCCGGTGGCCCTGGATGGATGAGCAATAAGCAGGACGGCCCCTGCTCTCCTCCTCAGAAGCATGAATGCTGCTCGGCACGCTGACGTGCTTCTGGACTATGCAAAGCACCGCATACAGTGCCCATGCTAAAAGTCGGAGGAAATAAGTTCTGGATAGGGTTGCCTCTCCCCCCAAAAAGTGTAGATGACGGGAATAGGGTTGCCAACTGCCAGGTAGTAGCAGGAGATCTCCTGCTAATTCAACTGACCTCCAGCCAATAGAGATCAGATCACCAGGAGAAAAATGGCCACTTTGGCAATTGGACTCTATGGCATTGAAGTCCCTCCCCCCAAACCCCACCCTCCTCAGGCTCCGTCCTAAAAATCTCCTGCCGGTGGCGAAGAGGGACATGGCAACCCTACTGGGAAAGGCACTGGCAAACCACCCCGTAAACAAAGTCTGCCTAGTAAACACTGGGGTGTGACGTCACGCCATGGGTCAGGAATCACCCGGTGCTTGCACAGGAGACTACCTTTACCTTTCAGGTTGCCAACCTCCAGGTAATAGCTAGAGATCTCCCACTATTACAACTGATCTCCAGCCAATAGAGATCATTTCACCTGGAGAAAATGGCCGCTTGGCCACTGGACTCTATGGCATTGAAGTCCCTCCCCTCCCCTCTGCCCTCCTCAGGCTCTACCCTAAAAACCTCCCGCCCCAAAAACCTCCCCCCCACGCTGCATTCACCATCTCTGCCTCCTCCTCCTTGTCCTGTCTGCCTCCGCAACCTCACCCTGAATCTGTAAGCGGGTGCCTCGGCACCCAATGTGATTGCTTTGGCAACCCACAATGCCAGTCAAATTCCAAACAGATCCCTGCCCCCTTCCATGGCTGTGCCTTTGCAGACATCACCACTAAGGTTTGGGATTCTCCCCCCCTCCCCAAATTTTTTTTTGTGTTCAATTTTTAGAATTTTTCTTCTGGGTCCCCCTGAGTTTGCAAAGCCCTAAATGATAGCTGCGTCTGGCCGCATTTGCAGTCCTCACAGAGGGCCGGCCCTTGGCTATTAGCAATACTGTATTGTATTTATTGACTGTTCTACTGTAGACCAGCCCTCTGAGAATGTGCAGAAACAGTGGGAGTTTGGGCATCCTCCCCCCACAACCAATGTAAGCTGAGCCCTGCTGGATCAGTCCCAGAGGCCTTCTAATCCGTAATGGGCCAACTAGATTTAGCATACAAGCAGGGCATGAAGGCAACAGCAGCTGGTATCCAGAGGTCTCTGAATGTGAGGACTCCATCGAGTTATCACAGCTAATGTCAGATCAGCTTCTGGGATCAGTCCAGCATCCTGTGTGTCCCCATAGCAGTCAACCAGATGGCTCTGGAAAGGCCTGTAAGCAAGCCATCCTACCCATATGCCACCCCCATTGCAACTGGTAATCAAAAGCACACAGGTATCAACCCCCTCCTTTGTTTAAGAATGTCTTTTTAAATAGCAATGCATATGTTTGAACACATGAAGCTGCCTTCTACTGAATCAGACCCTGGGTCCATCAAAGGTCAATATTGTCTACTCTGACGGGTGGTGGCTCTCCAGGGTCTCAGGCTGAGGTCTTTCACATCACCTACCTGCCTAGTCCCTTTAACAGGACGTTATTGCCAAATTCCAAAAGACCAACATTTTTGCATCTGTGGAACATCTGCTCTGGAGGACTTATACCACTACTTATTTGAATGCCCTCTATATGTGGAACCCAGGGCTAAATTTCTTACCGGGTTGGTTTCTGGCCTAAACACTTGTCCTAGTGCCGAGAAACTAGTATTTCTGTTAAAAGATACCAATGGGTTTGTTTCTCATAGGACTGCCCTGTATGCTCTGGCAGCAAAGAAAATAAGGTCCAATAAGGCTGCTAAGGGAGCTGATCCTTCAAGTTGATTTTAATGGTCGCTAGGTCCCATTGGCTGATTGGGACACCACCACAATTTTTAGTTATTATTTGTTGTTGTTGTTTTTGTATGCATCGATTTAGCATAGTTTTATTATGTATATTTATTATTAATCCCAGAATTTTATTAACCTAGTATTTTCTTTTATTATCTATCTGTGGTATCCTTGACATGTTTGTAATGGCCTATGGCTAAATGCAAATAAAACCATTGTAGAAGGATTGTAGTCCCTTTAACTGGAGATGCCGGGGTTTGAACCTGGGACCCTTCTGTATGCCAAGCAGATGCTCTACCACTAAGCCACGTCCCCTCCCCTTTGGTAGCAAGTTTATTCCTTTGGCAGCAAGTTCTGATTGTTGGCGACTGGAGAAGCCGTGCGAAGTAAGCTGAGGGGCAGAGAAGAGTCGCACTTGATTATCAGTGCCTGGGTGTTCTTGTCCACTATGATTTCTCCGTTCCCTCTCTGTTCTGCCTCATCACCTAACCCAGACACACCAGATCAATAAGTCTTCCCTTTGGCTCCTTCCCATTGATCTTGTATATAATTTTCATCTTCCCTAGACTTCAGGTTTAATGAGACGAACTTTAGAGGACTTTTAGATTCTCTTTATTTATCCCCCCCCCAAAAAAGAACGGAACCACCAAAATAACAGCCCATTTTCCCAATCATGAACAGCTCCACTTAGAAGGTGCTTTGAGGAAGCCGTGGCCTGGAGGCTGATGAGAACTTTTTTTTTTGTTTTCCTTCTTTCCCCCCTCTCTACATTTTGGTTGAGAGTCAGATGGCCTAGTCCCCCCCACCTCTTCTTTCTGAGACTGAACAAATTATAGATGTACTTGCCCTGGATTTGAATAAGATCCTGGTGGCAATCGTATGCCTTGTAGCAATGGCGGTTAGCCATGGAATCGAAACCAGGGATGAGTGGTCTCAACTCTTCCATCCCTGCATCCTCGATGTGGAAAATGTGCAGATGGCGGGTGGGGGCATGACAGAGAATTCTATAGTTACAGAGCATTATAAAATGGTGCGGCGGAAGTGGGATAGAGAATCTCTTTCCTTCTTTCTTCTCTGAAACTTAAAGGGGGGAAATTAGGGGGGTGGGAAAATCTGCTTCCTCATAGAGCTTTTAGAAGTCTGTGAGTGGGGAATATATATATTTGGGGGGGGGAGGTGTGCGATTTCTACATTATTTCTCCTCCCCCATGATTTTTCTTGCAGGCCCTATCTTTTAATAACAATAAATCCCTGTCCATGCACACCAAGACACTACCCACAAAAAGGGTCAGTCACATTTGTTTCTGCCATGTTAGTATCGCAATTAACCTGAGGGGTTCAATCCACCTCTCACCCGTTACATCCATTCTCTCCAGAAGGCCTCCCTACCAGCGTGGAGAGAGCCAGCGTGGTACAGTGGTTAAGAGCGGTGGTTTGGAGTGGTGGACCCTAATCTGGAGAACTGGGTTTGATTCCCCACTCCTCCACATGAGCGGTGGACACTAATCTGGTGAGCTGGATTTGTTTCCCCACTCCTACACACAAAGACAGCTGGGTGACCCTGGGCTAGTCACAGGTCTCTTAGAGCTCTCTCACCCCCACCTACCTCACAGGGTGTCTGTTGTGGGGAGGGGAAGGGAAGGAGATCGTAAGCTGGTTTGATTCTTCCTTAAATGGTAGAGAAAGTCGGCATATAAAACCAACTCTTCTTCTTCCTCCTCCAAAATGAAACAACCCACACAAAAAAGAAATCCTCAGAACACAAAGCAAAATATCATGTACATGACAGTTAAGATTTGCCGGTGCTGGAGCTGGGATTTGGGGTGGCTTGCCCCCCCTTTTGCAGGCCATCCTTCGGCAAGCCCGGATGCTACTTCCCCACCTGGTTAGGCGGCTTATGAAACCTGCCCCACCAAAGTCACATGTCCATCATCAGCAAGTCCTTTTACCATCCTGCTCCTCATCTGACCATCAAAATGAAGCTAAGATGTCCGCCTCCTCTATCACTGCAATGAATGAACAAAAGAAGAACTTTCCAGGGGCAGTGGAAAGGGGAGGTAGAATGAATTATTCAAACCCCCAGTGCTTTGGAGATGCTAACAGGTCATAATCTTTGGAGGCCTCCCTGATTAGGTTATGGTGTTATCAGCCAACAGGTCTAATTGGATCTCTCCAGTCGTGGGGGATCAGATTCATCAGGTCGCCCAAACTCTTGTTTTCGAGCAACTCAAATGACCCAAATTGCAGTAATATCATGATTATGAGAGACTCTCTCTAAAAAGGCTATTACTAATTCATTTTAATGGCTTCTAAGAGCTTCAGAGAAGTGCGGCGCAATTTACATAGGTGTAGGCGAACGAAGGAACTCTGGCTGGGAAATTTCACTTGAAGGCATTCTGGAGAGTTTGTACACCTCCACCTTAGCAGAAGGGGTAATCCTGTTTCTGGTGGATCAAGAGTAGCAAGTAAGAGAAAACGTAACCTAACGTCTAACAAGGTGAGGGCAACTGACTACAAGTGAAGTACGGGACCCTGAAGAAATGGTAAATATTGCAAAAGCTAGAAGTGGGAAATGAAGATAAGTGGAATTACTTGTAAAAAGGAGCAACGACCTTGGCTGTCTTTTGGTTGCTACATGGGAGACATGATAGAGGTCTATAAAATTATGCATGGTTTGGAGAGAGTGGACAGGGAGAAGCTTTTTTTCTTTCCCATAATACTAGAACATGGGGTCATCTGCTAAAGCTGGAGGGCGAGAGATTCAAAACAGATAAAAGGAAGTATTTTTTCACACAGCGCATAGTTAAATTGTGGAACTCCCTGCCCCAGGATGTGGTGATGGCTGCCATCTTGGAGGGCTTTAAGAGGGGAGTGGACATATTCATGGAGGAGAGGGGTATTCATGGCTGTTAGTTAGAATGGATATTAGTCATGCTGCATACCTATTCTCTCTAGTATCAGAGGAGCATGCCTATTATTTTGGGTGCAATAGAACACAGGCAGGATGGTGCTGCTGCAGTTGTCTTGTTAGTGGCTTCCTAGAGGCATCTGGTTGGCCACTGTGTGAACAGACTGCTGGACTTTATGGGCCTTGGTCTGATGCAGCAGGGCCTTTCTTATGTTCTTATGTTCTTAATGTCAGGTAGCTAAGACTGAAGGGGTATGATTGACCCAACCGGTGAGCTTCTTGCCAAAGAGGGAATTTGAACCCACATCTCCCAAACCCTAGTCCAAGACACAGATCCCCAACGTGGTGCCCATCAGTAGGTCTCCTGGCAGCTATTTTCTTCTTCCCCAAAGGGAAATCGTGAATCCTGGCTTTCCTGTACCTTATTGTGGCAGGAGATGCTTCAAAAGAATCAGGGTGGTTCACCATTGTATCCGCAGGGAGTGTCTATTCAGATGCCTCCGTCACAAAAGGATGCTTGGCTTGCAACCTCCCAACCGTTATGACTAGACCCAATACCCCATTGTGGCCATGGGTTGTGGGGCCCATAATAGCTATTCTGTGATAGTTCCTAATCCCTGTTCCCATTCCAGAAGTGCTCACAGACTTAATGGGAATTGGGACACCCCCCCCCCTCTGATCTAACCACTTCACTATGTTGCACATATGCATACTGAACAATTTATGCACAGGCCAATAGAAAATGGGACATAGTCACACGACATAATTTCGAGGAGTAACTGCATAGGGTTGCATTCTTGGAGGCCGTGACCAGTGGAGACCCAGAGGCCTCTGAGAGACAGGCTCTGCCGGTCTCTTTCTCTCTCTTTCTGCCCAAAGATGGCAGCTGTGGTTTCTCCAGTGACTGTGATCGCAAAGACGCCCGCTCCACCTCTGCAGTCAAACAGTGTGGGAGAATTTGACATAGGGCGACAGCCCTTGGGAGAAAGAATCCGGCGGCTGAGTGTGCTTTTCCCATTGGCCCGCCCAGTGCGGTGGACATGTTTGGCTGTTCGCAGCCTTCCCGGTTCTGATAAGGAGCCTATTTCACCGTTTCTGTTTTCCTTGTAAAGCTTCAGCACGTTGGAGAGGGGAAGCTTTAATTATGCCTCTTATTTCAAAAGCAAATAATGAAGCATGGGCTGTCTTGTCTGCTTTTCTTTTCTTTTTTTCAAAGCCCTTGATAAGCTCCTTCGGCCGGCTCTGTCTATAGGAAGCAATAATAGAAGTTTGAACAGTAAAAGCATTCCTCCTTTGAAAAACGTGCTTGACCTCTGCTACTTGAGAACGCAGTACCTGGCGAACACATTCTTTGCCCTCTTCAGCAATGCCCCACATGTCAAGAAGCACTTGGAGCTGGGCGGCTTCTTCCTCCCCTTGCTCCATGCTGGGCGACAAGGGAGAAAGTCAAAAGGGCACCTTAAATGTGTCCAGGAAAGGGAGGGGCCTCGCACTGTGGTCCAAGACCTCCGTTGCATGCCGGGAAGTACAGGAAGGTCCCCAAGACAATCCCTGCCTCTCGTGTGAAAACTAATCTTGGAAAGATTGTCCTGTGCCTGAAACTTGCAGGAGAAGAAGAAGAAGAAAAGAAGAAGAAGAAGAGGAGGAGTAGGAGTAGGAGTCGGTTTTTATATGCTCACTTTCTCTACCACTTAAGGGAGACTCAAACCAGCTTACAATCTCCTCGCCTTCCCCTCCCCACAACAGAAACCCTGTGAAGTAGGTGGAGCTGAGAGAGCTCTAAGAGAGCTGTGACTAGCCCATATCATTTCCATGTAGGAATTCTGTTAATTTGGCCATCCTCATATACATCCATAATTTCCCTTTCCGGTCACGAATTGAAGGTTTATTCACTTGCTTCCAAACTTTAGCTATTACAATTCTTGCAGCAGCAAAACTATATTGACAAATGACCCTATCGTTACTACCCTTTTTTTTTTTATGGGATTCCCAATAAACAAAATGCAGTAAACCACTGGTCTTAACCACTACCATGCTGGGGAGTGGACATGTTCATGGAAGAAAGGGGTATTCATGGCTACTAGTAAAAATGGATACTAGTCATGACGCATACCTGTTCTCTCCAAGATCAGAGGAGCATATCTATTATATTAGGTGCTGTGAAACACTGGCAGGATAAATGCTGCTGCAGTCGTTTTGCTTGTGGTCTTCCTAGAGGCACCCGGTTGGCCGCTGTGTGAACAGACTGCTGGACTTGATGGACCCTGGTCTGATCTGGCAGGGCCTTTCCTTCCTTCCTTCCTTCCTTCCTTCCTGCCTGCCTGCCTGCCTGCCTGCCTGCCTTCCTTCCTTCCTTCCTTCCTTCCTTCCTTCCTTCCTTCCTTCCTTCTCCCTCCCTCCCTCCAGCATCAGAGGAGCATGCCCATTATGTTAGGTGCTGTGGAACACAGGCAGGATGGTGCTGCTGCAGTTGTCTTGTTTGTGGGCTTCCTGGAGGCCCCTGGCTGGCCACTGTGTGAACAGACTGCTGGACTCGATGGGCCTCGGTCTGATCCAGCAGGGCCTTTCTTATGTTCTTATGTTCTTAAACCTTGGGTGAGCCACAGGCAGTCGAAAGGACTGGTGGTCTGCCTGTCTTTGATATAATGAATGTACACCCCCCTTGCTGCGCATCTGTAGTCCAATCGTCACGAGCAAAATTTAACTGTGTGAACTCAGCTTTCGCTGACTTGCCAGGCTCACAGTGCCATCCTAAGCAGAGTTGCACCCTTCTAAATCCATTGAAGTCAACGGGCTTGTGTGTCAGGGTGCCGTCAAGTTGCGTCTGACTTATGGTGACGTTCTGAATCAATGACCTCCCAAATGTCCCATCATTCACAGCTTTGCTCAGGCCCTGCAGGCTGAAGGCATTGGTTTCGAAGGGCGTTGTGTTGTTTAGGAGGGCCCCGCTCGCCGAAAGCGGGAGATGTGAATCAGTCTTTGCGTGAGCTCCCGAGGCCGTCTTGCAACGCGGCGAAGAGAAGGGCAGGCGAACCCGACTGTGCAGACGAATATGAGACAATTAGGAAGATGAGAGGGAGCAAAGGGCGAGCCTGGATTAATTCAGGGAGGACGTGGAAGGAAAATATTGTGACAAGACCAGCCACTAAAGAAGCACAGCGTGTGCCTCGGAATAATCTGTGCAGAACAATCAGTGCGAGCAAATAAAAGCCAAGGGGAGAGGTGGCAGAACCTTTTATGTAAAACCAATGGCTTAGAGCAGAAGACGACGAAGAAGGGTTGGTTTTTATACCCCACTTTTTTCTGCTTTTAAGGAGTCTCAAACCACCTTACAATCGCCTTCCCTTCCCCTCTCCACAACAGACACCTTGTGAGGTATATGGGGTTGACAGAGGTCAGAGAGAACTGTGACTGGCCCAAGGTCACCCTGCTGGCTTCATGTGGAGGAGCGGGGAATCAAACCCAGTTATCCAGATTAGAGTCCACCACT
Organism: Euleptes europaea; assembly: GCF_029931775.1. Taxonomy (NCBI): domain Eukaryota; kingdom Metazoa; phylum Chordata; class Lepidosauria; order Squamata; family Sphaerodactylidae; genus Euleptes; species Euleptes europaea. Next base: position 10,000,166 of record NC_079332.1, read on the forward strand.
CTTAACCACTACCCCACCCCGCCTCCCCAAAAGAGCTCACTTCATAGAATCATAGAGTTGGAAGGGACCACCATGGTCATCTAGTCCAACCCCCTGCATAATGCAGGAAATTCACAACTACCTCCCCCTCCACACACCCCAGTGACCCCCGACTCCATGCCCAGAAGATGGCCAAGATGCCCTCCCTCTCATCATCTGCTTAAGATAATAGAATCAGCATTGCTGACAGATGGCCATCTAACCTCTTCTTAAAAATCTCCAAGGAAGGAGAGCTCACCACCTTTCGAGGAAGCCTGTTTCACTGAGGAACCGCTTTAACTGTTAGAACATTCTTCCTAATGTCTAGACAGAAACATTTTTGATTTAATTTCAACCCCTTGGTTCTGATCCGACCTTCTGGGGCAACAGAAATCAACTCGGCACCCTCCTCTATATGACAGCCCTTCAAGTACTTGAAGATGGTTATCATATCACCTCTCAGTCCTCTTCTGTTTAGGCTAAACATACCCAGCTCCTTCACTGGAGTTAGAGGAGCAGATTTTGCTGGGAGTACTCCAGCATATCAATTCCAGTCAATAGGGGAGGGCTTAGTGGGAGAACATCTGCTTTACTTGCAGAAGGTCCCAGGTTCAGTCTGCAGCATCTCCAGCTAAGGGATCTGAGCTAGCAGGTGTAGGGAGGAGATCGGGGGGCCCACTGGGCCACTACGCAGGTGACTGGTGTCATTAAAAAAAAAACAAGAGGGAAATCAGCGCATAGTTTGTGTATTGAGCTTACAAAGAGCTTCTTTTTAAAGAAAAAAGCAAAGATCAGTTCTTTTTCAGGACTAAATGCAGGCTCAGCTTATTGAGAGCCAGCATGGTGTAGTGGTTAAGAGCAGTGGTTTGGAGCGGAGGAGTCTGATCTGGAGAACCAGGTTTGATTCCCCACTCCTCCCCATGAGCAGCGGAGGCTAATCTGGTGGACTGGATTTGTTTCCCCACTCCTCCACACAAAGCCAGCTGGGTGACCTTAGGCTAGTCACAGCTCTCTTAGAGCTCTCTCAGCCCCACCTACGTCACAGGGTGTCTGTTGTGGGGAGGGGAAAGGAAGGTGATTGTAAGCCAGTTTGAGTCTCCCTTAAGTGGCAGAGAAAGTCGGCATATAAAAACCAACTCTTCTTCTTCTTTTATATTTCTTTAGAAACTGGCTAAACTTAAATCCCAAGGGAGAAGAGCCCTCCTAGTCTACCCCCATAAACACTGCTGATTTGGGAATCCGTTTAAATGTCAGATGGGTCGAGAAAGGAAAGCAGGCCGCCACGGTAGTCACAGAAATGAAGACATTTTCAGGCTAATGTGTGCCATTCTGGAGGCAGCCGGTGGGAGGTAAGCAATAGGAAAACCAGGAGACCCGGCAGCACAGTGGGCGATCTTGGCAAAAGATCTATAGCCAAGCTAAACCATCGAGGAGGCGAGAAGCCCCTTGCCGTGCCCTGCTTTAAGGATGGCAGGTCCCTCAGCCCCACGGCTAAGAATCCATGGTGACAGCAGAATCAGGCCAAATCAATTGGGTGGCGGTGGAGTTGGCGGGCGACTCTGCCGCCAGCCAGGGGGTGGGAAGATGGAGGTGCAAAGAAAGAGCAGGCCTCTTCGCTTAAGTCCATTAGAGGGAACGCGCTAAGCCGTAAATTAGTCACAACGGCAGGCACTGCAGCAGGGCCACTGGCTGGGACTGAAGGAAAGCAGCCGCCGCAGCTGGGCTTGCAGGTGCCGAATGGCAGGAAATAAAGGAAGACAGGAAATGAAAGAAGAAATTAAAGAAGAGGGAGATAGTGAGAGGTTGGGTTCTGTACATATTAATAAACAATGATCTTGGATAAAAAATATTGAAAACGAAGAAGAAGAAGAAGAAGAAGAAGAAGAGGAGGAGGAGGAGGAGGAGGAGGAGGAGGAGGTGGTTTTTATATGCCGACTTTCTCTACCACTTAAGATAGACTCAAACTGGCTTACAGTCACCTTCCCTTCCCCTCCCTACAACAGACACCCTGTGAGGTAGGTGAGGCTGAGAGAGCTGTGACTAGCCCAAGGTCGCCCAGCAGGCTTCATGTGTTGGAGTGGGGAAACCAACCCAGTTCACCAGATTAGCCCCCACCACTCATGTGGAGGAGTGGGGAATCAAACCTGGTTCTCCAGATCAGAGTCCACCTCTCCAAACTACCACTCTTAACCACTACACCACGCTGGGTTTATGTGTGTGAGAGACAGTCTTTTCGTCATAAGCCCCTCTTCCTAATCCCATACGTGGGGAGGCTGGGTGTGGTGCCTCAGGGTTGAAGTGAAAACACTCTGCTCATGTTCAGAGATGCCCTTTTTTCACCACCAATCTGTGTCTTTTATAGCTGAATCCCAGCCCTCGGAAACAGGTACTGGGACTGAGCAACGATGCCCACGGCTCAAATTAATTTCAACTCAGCAGTTCCATTTCCCCTCTACCCTTTTGTTGCACCCATGAGGACGACAGACTTGTTTGACATAAGTAACTGAAAGTGAGAGTTCTGAGGGCTTTGCCCAAGATGTTGGATTCCATAGTGGAGACCACGTGGTATTTATTCATCATCATCTTTACCCATATAAATTTGCAGGCTTCCTCCCCCCATTTTTTTTTTTTTTGCGGAAACAAAATGCCCCCCATTCTTTTCTAGACTTTGGAGGAACAAGGTTTCCTAACTGTACCTACTTCTGACCTAGACACCGATCAGAAAACATCCATGTGGGATTTGATTGTATGTGATGAGTGTTTTGCCAGAGGCTAGGATTCTTTAAGGGATGCTCTAGACTAGAGCCCCGTGGCGCAGAGCAGTAAGCTGCAGTACTGCAGTCAAAAGCTGGGCTCACGACCTGAGTTTGATCCCAAAGGAAGTTGGTTTCAGGTAGCCGGTTCGAGGTTGACTCAGCCTTCCATCCTTCCGAGGTCGGTAAAATGAGAACCCAGCTTGCTGGGGGTAAAGAGAAGATGACTGGGGAAGGCACTGGCAAACCACTCCGCAAAACAAAGTCTGCCTAGAAAACGTCGGGATGTGATGTCGCCCCATGGGTCAGGAATGACCCGGTGCTTGCACAGGGGACTTTTACCTTTTACCTAGACTAATCCTGCATTGAGTAGGGGGCTGGACTAGATGGCCTGTATGGCCCCTTCCAACTCTTTGATTCTATGATGTGGAGGGTCAAAGAAGCCCACAGAGGCAAGATATCTTTTCAGCACAAAGGGCAGAGGTAAAGGGTGGATTTGCCCCTCCAAATCCTAATTAATGTTCCACCACAGATGACTTATCAGAGAATCCAAGAGTTGGAAGGGGGTCTACCTCACCTAACCTCTACCTCAACTAAGGTCTCTTTCAACCTTGTTGTTGGGGAGGTAGTTGTGAATTTCCTGCATTGTGCAGGGGGTTGGACAAGATGACCCTGGTGGTCCCTTCCAACTCTATGATTCTACCCACCCCCACCCCCCGTTCTGTACAGGGAGTCTAAATAGAGCATTCCTGAAAGACAACTGTCCAGCTTATTTATTCATTTAAAACATTTATTAGCCTTCTTTCTGCTTTGCAGAACTCAAGGGAGCTTACAGTGTAAATAAAATAACAATGATAAAAATAGATAAAAGACCGCATGAAATACCCCAGTAATGGGTTCCATTTTCAAACCGGTTTTGCAGTTGAGAAGTTTCTCCGAATGCCTACCTTTTTGTCGTTGTTCACCCTGCACAATACTCAGAGGAACAATGCTCAGTGTTAGTTACATGCTGTGTGCTTCTGATTTCCAGAAGATCACATCTTTGGTGATTTCCAGATCTGACAGACATCTTTGTACAACTAAGCAGACACTGATCTCCTTTTCTTTCCTCCTCCTTTCAAAAACATCCTTGAATCTTGGCACTTTAGCAGCAGGGGATGTCTTTTGGGGTGTGTCTAAGCATCATAATTCCTAATTTCCTTCTGCAGACAGTAGTGTCTCTCGGGTAGAGATCTATACTATTGAACTTCTATAGTCTAGCCTGTGCTGAGTTAAATGAAGTGTTTTTAGTTTTCGTTTTCGCTGAATTTCCTCTCTTTGGCTGACTATTATGAGAAAAGGGGTGGCGTGTAAGTATGTTAGTCACATGAAGGGTCAGTGTGGTGCAAATGAGACTGAGGTTCAAATTAGGGTTGCCAGGTCCCTCTTCGCAACCGGTGGGAGGTTTTGGGGGAGGAGCCTGAGGAGGGCGGGGTTTGGGAAGGGGACTTCAATGCCATAGAGTCCAATTGCCAAAGTGGCCATTGTCTCCACGTGAACTTATCTCTATCGGCTGGAGATATGGGTTGCCATAGAGTCCAATAGCCAAAGCGGCCATTTTCTCCATGTGAACTGATCTCTGTCGGCTGGAGATCAGTTGTAATAGCAGGAGATCTCCAGCTAGTACCTGGAGGTTGAACTCAAGAAACGACAGCACAAGACCGAAAGGCCAAACTATCTGGCACATAAACTCCAAAATTTGGATATGCTAATAATCTATATTGTTAGAGAGTAACAAAGTACAACCGCAGTTCACATGAAACAAGAGCGTAGACATATGTTTAAGTCAAAAACAAACAAATTACATAAAACGCGATGCGTTTAGCAAGTCAGAAGCAACAGAATTCATAAGACACATTGGGCTTCCGGTAGATATTCCCATTTCATGATGGCTTTGTCAAGCTTCAGATTCTTCCATATGCTTGAAAGTTCATTTTTAGGACAAAGGTGTGTACCTTCCTTGTATCAGCGGACGGCTAGCTAAGACGTCTTACCTGGAGGCTGGCAACCCTGTTTCAAATCCCCGTTCTTTGGGCCAGTTACTGTTCTTTGGTCTACCTCACAGGGTTATTAAGAAGACAAAAGGGGGGGGAGAAAGATGTTCACCGCCCTGAGCTCCTGGGAGGAAGGTTGAGATAAAAGTGTAACACACACCCCCATGCCATCACAAACCTGCTCAGCTAACCGTTGAAGCACAGAACAGCTGTGAGCTTCTGCCCCATCTCCCCTGATTAGCTGCCTTTAGGAAAGATAAACCCTTTACTAATTCCCTGGAGCTCCGTCATTACATTATTGCCCAGTCCTCGGGGATTAGGCTGCTGGTTTTTTTTTTTTTTAAGGGGAAATCATTGAATGGATACATTTATGCACGCCCTTTGCACTCGATCGAAACGTGTTGTGCGTCTGCCACCCAGCACAAAAAAGTAAAATGAGAATCGGTTCTTGATGACGTTGGAAACTGCTTTGATTCCTCCTGAAGTCAGGCGGGGTGGGGGGGACACACACTCTGTTTGGTGGGCCTGCATCCCATCAACGCCGCAGCTCCGAGTTTACATCCTGGTCCCAACGCCAACCCGCTCTCTGTCTCCTGCTCCTTTTCGGGGGGGGGGGGAGCCCTGAAGATCAAAGTCCCCAGACTGCCATTTGATCTCTCTCTCTCTCTCTCTCTCTCTCTCTCTCTCTCTCTCTCTCTCTCTCTCTCTCTCTCTCTCTCTCTTACACCTTTGTAAACAAGCACCGAAGCAAAACACATGGTTTTTTAAAAAATTGCTATCAAATGAATTGCTCATTTTATGTATTGTTTATCTTTGATTTCTCTCCCAGCCTTTCGAAGAGATCAGGGAAGGGACAGTGCTAATTAGAATTATTGTCAGTCGGTGCTAGGGCTGTGGTTTAATGAGTGGAAATTTTCCTTTCCCACACAGACTAATTAGATAGAGGTAGAGGTAGAAATATTGTCCACTTATGTTTCCTCATAGTGGTCTTCCGTTTTCTAGACACTATTGCAGAGGAAGAATAATCTCAACCCAGCTAGGGTTGCCAACCTCCAGGTACTAGCTGGAGATCTCCTGCTATTACAACTGATCTCTAGCCGATAGAGATCAGTTCACCTGGAGAAAATGGCTGCTTTGGCAGTTGGACTCTATGGCACTGAAGTCCTTCCCCTCCCCAAACTCCTGCCCTCCTCAGGCTTTGCCCCAAAAATCTTCCGCCGGTGGCAAAGAGGGACCTGGCAACCCTAAAACCCAGCAATTGTGTAGTGCCCATAGGTCGTAGAAGAAGAAGAAGAATTGGTTTTTATATGCCAACTTTCTCTACCAGTTAAGGGAGACTCAAACTGGCTTACAATCACCTTCCCCTCCCCACAACAGACACCCTGTGAGGTAGGTGGGGCTGAGAGAGCTCTAACAGAGCTGTGTCTAGCAAAGGTCACCCAGCAGGCTTCGTGTTTAGGAGCGGAGAAATAAATCCAGTTCACCAGATTAGCCTCCGCCGCTCATGTAGAGGAGTGGGGGAATCAAACCCGGTTCTCCAGATCAGACTCCACCGCTCCAAACCACCGCTCTTAACCACTACACCACGCTGGCTCTCATAGATGAGGCAGTGGGCACAGGGCCTATATAGGCTGGCCCACAGCAGTAGTAGCCACAGGCTTTGGCTATCCGCTGCCTTTCCGTAACGTTGATTAGCGTGACACCCTTCCGGACTGGAAGAGCAGTGGCATGGTGGGACATCAGCAACCCCCACCCTCCTCAGCACTAGGGTTGCTGTAGGACCAGTGCTGGCTATCTCTGAGCAGCGGAGTGAGAACCAGAGCAGATAGCCCTAATAGACCAATGCACACAGCTCCCATCAGCATTGGCTGACAGTCTGTGCAGAGGGGGTCTAACTCAGACTGAGCAGCCAAGGGTCAACCTAGGCTGCAGAAGGACACCATTATCTTCCCAAAGACTCCTGTTCCATTTTGAGTCTGGCACTCAAGTTATTAATTGCACTAGTATCTTGTGGAATGTGCAACTTGTTCTTCACACCATGCAATAAACTGTGTGCTGAAGGCCTTGAAAGTTGTGCTTTTTCAAGGGCAAGCCCCCACTACAGGCTGATTTGCGGTGCTCTCCCTGTTGAGAGTGGGAGGGACTGTTGCTCAGAGGCAGAGCCCCTGCTATGCATGCAGGAGATCTCCGGTTCCACCCCCCACATCTCCAGTCAAAGGGATCAGGTCATTGATGATGGGGAAGACCTCAGCCTGTGACCCTAGAGAACCGCTGCAAAGAATAGTAGACAATATGGGCCTGGGTAGACCAATGATCTGCCTTGCAATATGGCAGCTTCATACTTAAATTAAATCAAAAGAGTTTCCATCTAGACATTAGGAAGAATTTTCTAACAGAGCAGTTCCTCAGTGGAACAGGCTTCCTTGGGAGGTGGTGAGCTCTCCTTCCCTGGAGGTTTTTAAGCAGAGGCTAGATGGCCATCTGTCAGCAATGCTGATTCTATGACCTTAGGCAGTTCATGAGAGGGAGGGCACCCTGGCCATCTTCTGGGCATGGAGTAGGGGTCACTGGGGATGTGGGGGTGAGGTCGTTGTGAATTTCCTGACTTGTGCAGGGGGTTGGACTAGATGACCCTGGTGGTCCCTTCCAACTCTATGGTTCTATGTGTTCATGTGCATGCATGAACCAGTGTCTCCATAGGCAGAGCTAATGAACCATAGGCATGAACTAATGAACATAGGCATGAACCAGTGTCTCCATAGGCAGAGCTAATAGCACCCTCAAACTTTGGACCTGTACCTTTGGTGGGGGGAGTGACCATTTCCACCGCAGTTTTCCAGAAGGTGCAATCAGACGGCGTGTTGCCACCCTTCTGGTGACTCCAGAAGATGCATTAGTCCTGGAAGCCCTCTGAGGATACTGTAGCATGAAGCCTGGGGTTTGAACTGCTACGTTGGTCATAGTCTGCAATTGCATTTTTTATGCATTGTTTATTTGGAAGCTATCAGAGGGGCATGACTTTCCTTCCTTTCCTTCCTTGCTCCTATGGCCCATAGGTCCTGAGCAGTTATTTCTCTGAGGGAAATATGATGGAGAGATATTTGGCCACGGCCAATATTATATTTGGATCTCTATCCATCAGCAATAAGGGGATTATTTTGTCTCCTGTTATGGGGGCAGGAATTCTCACCAATATGGGGGCGATCCATTTATCTCGGTGGCGTTTAAAGAGGGGGCATTCCATCATCTTATGAGATAAATGTGTCAATTTTCTTTGAATTGCAGGGACAAAGTCTGTCAGAATATGGTAGATTTCTATATCTTCTGTTTAATACTGTGGAGGGTGCAGCATTTAAACGGGCGATCGTAAAGGCTCTTCGGAAGGATTGTCAGGTTGTAAAAGACCTGGATGGCCCAGGCTAGCCTGATCTCGTCAGATCTCAGAAGCTAAGCAGGGTCAGCCCTGGTTAGTGTTTGGATGGGAGACCACCGAGGAATACCAGGGTTGCTGTGCAGAGGAAGGCACTGGCAAACCACCTCTGTTAGTCTCTTGCCATGAAAACCGCAAAAAGGGGTTGCCATAAGTCGGCTGCGACTTGAAGGCACTTTACACACACAAAAGTATAGTGGAGTGATCAAAGTGGGAGGAATGCCAAAGAATTGAGTTGAGAGGGGCGTGACTGTGAATGGAAAAGCAGTCTCGAAATTCACTAGATAAATAAAACAAAAGACAATAGAACTGTCCCCTAGAAGAGGTGTATCTCCCCCTGCAGGTATTTGAAAGTCAGAATAAAGGAATCTTTTCCGGAGAGCATTTGGGCTTTGGCTGTCCTGTAGCTTGTAAGACTCCTTGCAGCTGATTTTGTATATGTTTTCTTCTTATGTTAGGGTTTGGGTTGTGCCGTCCTTTGCCGTTGCTATTCTTCTGGTAGCGTTTGGTCACTTGTTGCAATCAATTGTGTGGGGATCGTGGATGGCATGGTGGGCCGGGGACTATTTTAATCGAGGAAAGAAGGCAGCAAACAGCCACTTGGCAGGAGGGAGATTGGCCTCTGGCAGTGATAGCAATCCCCTTTCCAGAGGGATTTACATCCCAGCACGTTGGCTGTTGATCCCATTGCTGCACGGCTGTTCCTGACACCTGCCTGGACAGAATTAAGTCCCTGGTTGCTTCGTATTCATGCAGCACGCTGGACAGAGTTCTTCTCTGAGGCCTTTTGGGTCCAGTTTATTTGGAGGACACACTGCATAGCTGTGAATCGGTGTCTCCCCCCGCCCTCCCTTTATTGCTGCTCGTGCCCGTGAGAAGATAAACCAAACAGACCCCTCGCTGATTCATTTTAGAGAAGGGAGAAATTAAAAGGCTCCAGTGTGTGTAGCCGTAATTAAATTCCTAATCAGTGACAGCACATTTAGCAGAGATGGATAGGTTTTTAATGCTCAAGATGAATGCGGGACAGACGTTGTCGCTGCGAGAACGACACCGTTGCGGTCACGTAGGTTGTGAAGCAGGAACGGCCGTTCGCCAGATGTGCTCTTGAGGAAATGTAATTATTGCTGCCCTCCCCTATAGGGTTCAGTTTCTTCCCTTGATTTCTAGCAGTGAAGGGGGAAGCCGAGGATAAATCCCTCCTTACAGGATCAGTCATTAATCCTTTGGGAGCCAATTACATTAATTCACTTAAATGTGTATGCTATTTGAGAAGAAGAAGAAGAGTTTTTATATGCCGACTTTTTCTACCACTTAAGGAAGAATCAAACTGGCTTGCAATCACCTTCCCCTCCCCACAGCAAACACCCTATGAGGTAGGTGAGGCTGAGAGAGTTCGGAGAGAACTGTGACTAGCCCAAGAGTCCGCCGCTCATGTGGAGGAGTGGGGAATCAAACCCGGTTTTCCAGATTAGAGTCCGCTGCTCATGTGGAGGAGTGGGGAATCAAACCCGGTTCTCCAGATTAAAGTCCCCCGTTCTTGAGGAAGAGTGGGGGAATCAAACCCGGTTCTCCAGATTACGGTCCAGCGCTCCAAACCACCACTCTTAACCACTACACCACACTGGCTCTCCAGCAAGACTGGATCCGTCCCCTCGCCCCAGGGATTGCCTTTGAATGGTGTCTGGTGATACGATCATAAGTGCCGTCCCATCATCTAATAGTTGGCCCTGCTGCAGCACTTGAGGCCCTTCACGGATATGGCAGCCATCCTTCCAACAGCCCTGTAAGGGCTTCATCATATGGCAGCATGAAAAAGGTGGTTTGCCAAAGGATGGCGTGCACTGCTCTGAGCTGTTAGGAGGAAGAGCAGGATAAAACGTGACAGAGATGTCCGCGTATATCTGAAGGCCTTTCTGTGGAGTCAGGGGATCTGAGTACTCGGAAAACCCGGCCCTCAGCCAGAAAGAGCTTTGGCTAGACATCCAGGCAGCATTTTAACCACTGTGAATTTGCATCTGGTATGCTGAAGCCGGGCAGTGCCTTCTCGAAATTAGGTCAGGACGGGGTGCAGATTGCCACTCGGCTGTCTGTCTTTGGAATTTTGGAAAACATTGTTAGCACAGGAATACTGCAATAAAGTAATCATAAAACAGAGGTGAATGAAGGTGCAGGGGAGGAAAATAAGATTTGTTGTGAATGCAAAATTTAGCCGCTCATCATAAACAAAATGTCATCTGGCTAGCTTCCTGACTACTGTTCGTATTTGACTGTCCCTTGATATAGGTATGCCTTTATGTTGGTAAGAGCCCTGTGGCGCAGAGTGGTAAGCTGCAGTACTGCAGTCCAAGCTCTGTTCACAACCTGAGTTCCATCCCAACGGAAGTTGGTTTCAGGTAGCCAGCTCAAGGTTGACTCCGCCTTCCATCCTTCCAAGGTCGGTAAAACGAGGACCCAGCTTGCTGTGGGTAAAGGGAAGATGACTGGGGAAGGCACTGGCAAACCACCCCGCAAACAAAGTCTGCCTAGTAAACGTCGGGATGTGACATCAGCGCATGGGTCAGGAATGACCCAGTGCTTGCACAGGGGACCTTTACCTTTACTTATGTTGGCACACCTAAATGCCTTACCATCTAGAGTCTTGCAAGGGAGGTATCCTAAGATACCCTACTCTGATAGAGTGTGCGACTGCGGTGTGGGTAGTCTCTATCACGTGACCTCTGAATACAACTATTTTACTGAGGCTGGAAATCTTTTAATTTTTCCTTGGCTCCAAAACATAGATCATGCGGAGACATGACCTCTTTTATTAGAAGGTAATAGTAGACCTATCACTCATTCAATTGCGAAATTTTATGCCCTTCCTTGTGATTGGTTTTTGCAGCCGTTCAGATGTGGTCTGGTTTTTTATATTTTAGTAATCTGATTAAAACTAATAAGTTAAGAAGCACTATGAGGTAGAGAACACAGCGAGAGAGAGAATAAACAAACACCACTGAGACAAGCCATAGGGATGTCAGCACGTCCCTGCCCGGATGGATGGTGTTTTGATTTTTGAGAAGGGATGCCAATTAAGACCGGGGGTGGGTACCAGGTGCTGTACAGAGAATCTGCCCTTCCTTGTGCTTTAGCCTGGCATTTCCAGTGTTTGCTTTCCTCTGCGTTTTGTTTTCCCTTCTCTCAATTGAGTGCCGAGCAGCCGCGAGAGAGGACGAATGCCGTACAAGGGATTATTAGGAAAGCTAGCTTGCTGGGGGGGTAAAGTGTAGACGGCTGAGGAAGGTGATGGTTTACCACCCCGTAAACATAGTCTGCCTAGTAAATGTCTTGATGTGACATCACCCCATAGGTTAGCATGGCATTTTACCTTTGGTATAGATCTGTGCTGTGGCCGCCCTTGGAATACCGTGCATAGTTCTGGGGTCTCCATTGGAAATCTCCATTCTGCCATGAAGGTCGCTGGGTGAGCTTGGACCAATCATGGTCTCTCCCTTCCCTCTCCGTGTATTTGTGAGGATCAAAGGGGGGGGGGAGAGAAGAGCCCCTGTATGTTGCCGTGAGCACCTTGGAGAAAAGGCAGGATGAAAATGCACTAGGCGGGTAGAAGGATAGACAATAGGGCTGTGGCTCAGTGGTAGAGCATCTGCTTTCCATGCAGAAGGTCCCAGGTTCAGTCCCCGGCATCTCCAATGAAAAGGAGCAGAGAACAGGGGATGTGAAAGGCCATTTCCTGAGACCTTGGAGAGCCACGGCTGGTCAGAGTAGACAAGAGTGACTTTGATAGACCAGTGGTTTGACTCAGTATAAGCTCGCTTCGCGTGCTCAAGACGGAAGGCCGGGGTTCCAGGGCACAGGTGTGCTGACATTACAGTCCAGCCCATCAGTTGCAACCTTTGGCAGACACCCTGCTCAGTATTCTCTTGTGGCCAGAGGTAATCAAAGTGAGTAGCATCTAAAGTGTCTCACTAGAGACATGATCTTTCCTGTTGTGGCACCATTGCTCTGGAACGTCTTCCACACAGTGGTTTACCCAACACCTGGCATTAGGCCAAAAAAATCACTTTTTATTCTTCTGCACGTTTGGATAATTGTTTCCTCTCCCATGGAGGTTTAAAAAAAATATCAGCTGATCTGTTGATGGATTTAACCTGCTCTCTTATAGATTTAGACTCTTAAGTGCTGTTAACCATGGATTAACTTGCCTTTAATGCCCCCCCCCAATATTGTCCTACACCTCTTGTTTCATATCTTTTTTTCCCGTTCTTACTTGGCCCCTGTGAGAATAGTTTATGGAGAGCGTGGGATACGAGGCCATTAAATAAATAAACAATAAATATTGCATTGCACACCACAGAAGAAAACGAGATCCATGCCCCAAGAGGAAACAGCCCAGCCAGTAGATGAGCATTGTTTCCAACTTCTGATGGATCAATGAAGATGAATAGCGTAAACCCCGTCAGGAGGCATAATTCCTTTCTGAACCGATCTAGCTGCTCCCAGTTAGAGCCATAACTGACGACAGTCAGACAGTCAGGCGTAGGCTGCTCAAGTGAACTGTTCCCCTCTCCATGCATCTACGCATCGTGGGTTAGTCGGCCTGCCTGCTGGGAAAAGCCCAACAGCTTTGTCTTGCTGGTATCCTGCCATGGTTGCCTATCTGGATGGAACTGGCTGTGGTAGGATTAGGAGGTCTCCAGATGTCTGGGCTGATCCCCAGAACCTTGGTAGCGAACAGCCTGTTTCTTGAAAGCCGCATGGCTATGACTGTGCTCATTCACAGATACTGTACGGTTCACTTCCTACAGGCACGTGGAAGTTAATGGCATGCATCCTATGCAATGTGTATGGAATCTATTTACTTAATGCTGTTCTGCTCATACAAGGGGAGGGCCATGGCTCAGTGGCAGAGCATCTCCTTGGCATTCAGAAGGTCCCAGGTTCAATCCCCGGCATCTCCAGTTAAAGGGACTAGGCAAGTAGGTGATGTGAAAGACCCCTGCCTGAGACCCTGGAGAGCCGCTGCCGGTCTGGGTAGACAATACAGACTTGGATGGACCAAGGGTCTGATTCAGTATAAGGCAGCTTCATGTGTTCATGTATTCAAGGGTCCCAGTTCAGGCAAGCCATTCACAGTCCTGTAAAACTGCCTGTCCTTAGATTTCACCAAGCCAGTTAATCTGTTACAACATCCTATGAGAAGATGAGCTATGTAGATCTGGGGCTCCCAATGTGGGAGAATTGTGGAAATATTTATGCCCGGTGTGTGTGTGTTATAGCCTAAATAAACTGCAAGTAAACAAATACAGTTTACCATTAAAAAAAAAATGAAAAATTATTATTAGTATTGTAGATTCTTGGCTGCAGCCAAGAAATCAGAAGGAGATTGAGACTGGGAAGGGCAGCCATGAAGGAGCTAGAAAAGATTCTGAAGTGTAAGGGTGTGTCAGTGGCCAGCAAGATTAAGTTAATTCATGCCATCGTATTCCCTATTACTATGTATGGGTGTGAAAGCTGGACATTGAAGAAAGCTGACAGGAAGAAAGTAGATTCCATTGGAATGTGGTGTTGGAGGAGAGTGTTATGGATATCGTGGACTGCCCAGAAAACAAATCAGTGGGTTATAGATCAAATCAAGCCTGAACTGACCCTAGAAGCTAAAATGACTAAACTGAGGCTATCGTATTTTGGTCACATTATGAGAAGGCAAGAGTCACCGGAAAAAACAGTCATGCTAGGAATAGTTGAGGGCAGCAGGAAAAGAGGAAGACCCAACAAGAGATGGATGGACTCAATAAAAGGAGCCACAGCCCTCAGTTTGCAAGATCGGAGCAAGGCTGTCAAAGGCCGGACATTTTGGAGGACTTTGATTCATAGGGTCGCCATGAGTCGGAAGCAACTTGACGGCACTTCACACACACATTGTAGATTCAGCTTCTGCCGGCCACTTTAAGCAAGGGTATTGGAAATCGGCTCATGAAACCCCTTTAGTAAATGAAATCAAGATGGCATCAGTAGTTACAGTGCTATCCTAAACTGTCACCTTTTCTTTTGTTAAGGAGACTTACCTAACTAGGAGTGGCCCCCTGTCCCCAAAGTCCTCTTCCTCCCTTCCTTCCCAGAAAAGACAGATAACATAACTGAGCAAAACGGGGCATTTCCGCCCCCAGCACATACTTTTTTTGAGTGCCAGCCAGCGAAAAGAACAGTGGCGGCTGGTCGCGGGCATCATCATCTCAGGACTGTCTGGATAAACCCCAGCGGTTTTATATTCATTATAATTACACTTATTGATTTTTTTGGATTCAGGCGTTCATTGCTATAGCTACCGAACAGAGATGGCTTTGTTGGTGGCTCCAGCGTGCTGCCTTTTTGTGCAAGAGGGAGAGCGAGAGAGCCCTGCAGCGGGGACGTGCGGGGGCGTCGCTTCCTGGTGGCGGCAGATGAAGCCAGGTGCAAAGCCCCCAGGTTGTGCATGAGCGCCAGGGGTGGGCGCATCGTTATGGAGCCCTGGCCGATGTTCTTTGGAACGCTGGAGGTGTCGAGGGGGTGGGGGGGCGCCTGCGGCTCTCGGAGGGGAGAACATGAAGCTGTCCTCTGCCCGGGCCAGAACACGGGCCTACTGAGTCAACAGTGTGATATGGCGGCTAAGAAGGCTAATTCAATTCTGGGCTGCATCAATAGTAGTATTGTGTCTAGATCAAGACAAGTAACACTACCACTGTATTCTGCATTGGTCAGACCTCACTTGGAAGACTGTGTCCAGTTTTGGGCTCCACAATTTAAGAAGATTGTTGACAAGTTGGAGCGTGCCCAGAGGAGGGCGACCAGAATGGTCAAAGGTCTGGAATCTATGAGGAGAGACTTAAGGAGCTGGGTTGGTTTAGTCTGGAGAAGAGAAGGTTGAGGGGTGACATGATAGCCATGTTTAAATATTTGAAGGGATGCCATGTTAAGGAGGGAACTAGCTTGTTCTCGGTTGCTTCAGAGACTAGGATACAGAGTAATGGATTTAAACTAATAGAAAAGCGATTCCACCTAAACATTAGGAAGAACTTTCTGACGGTGAGGGCGGTTCGACGGTGGAATGCACTGCTTTGGAGGGTGGTGGAGTCCCTGTCTTTAAGCAGAGGTTGGATGGCCATCTGTCAGGAGCACTTTGATTGTGGGATCCTGCCTAGCAGGGGGTTGGACTGGATGGCCCTTGTGGTCTCTTCCAACCTTGTGTGTGATTTTGTGATTTTT
Organism: Euleptes europaea; assembly: GCF_029931775.1. Classification (NCBI taxonomy): domain Eukaryota; kingdom Metazoa; phylum Chordata; class Lepidosauria; order Squamata; family Sphaerodactylidae; genus Euleptes; species Euleptes europaea. The sequence goes on from NC_079332.1 coordinate 10,015,642, forward strand.
GTGACTCCTGGAGGTGGTCTGGAATGGAAATGTAAGCGTGGGCTCTGCCTCCAAGCGAACCTTGGGGAGCGACTATGGGAGGGGCCGTGACTCAGTGGAAGATGCTTGGCATGCAGAAGGTCCCAGGTTCAATCCCTGGCATCTCCAGTTAAAGGGACTAGGCGATGTGAAAGACCTCTTCCTGAGACCCTGGAGAGCCGCTGCCGGTCTGAGTAGAAAATACAAACTTTGATGGACAAAGGATCTGATTCAGTATAAGGCAGCTTTGTGTGTTCATGTGTTCATGAGACTCATCGGAGGCTGCTCTGTACAGGCACAAACCATCAGTCCAGCTAGCCAAGTTGTGTCTTCTCTGCCGGTCGGCTCCTGTCTCCTGCAACCAGAGATAATGTTTAATCGGAAATTTCAGGGACTGGACCTGGGACCTTCCACATGCAAGGTGTGGGAGCTCCAGTGCACTTTATGGCCTTTCTCCTGAATCCACATCCTGCCTTGAAGCCTGCTGGTTGTCCTTAGGTCAATCACAGTGTCTCACAGCCTAGCCTGCTTCATAGGTTTGTTGAGAGGGTGATAAGAGGAAAGGTGAGCCATGTTTGCCACCCTGAGCTCCTTAGAGGATGGAGGAGATTAAAAATTCATGAGACATATGGATCATTTTATAAGAAGAAGAGTTGGGTTTTATACGCCACTTTTCTCTACCTTTAAGGAGTCTCAAATAAAGGTAGAGAATATGCCAATAAAGGTATTTGAAATTTGAGTCTCAAAGCAGCTTACAATCACCTTCCTTTCCCTTCCCCACAACAGACACCTAGTGAGGTAGGTGGGGCTGAGAGAGTTCTGGGACCGGCCCAAGGTCACCCAGCTGGCTTCAGGTGGGGGTGTGGGGAATCAAACCCAGTTCCCCAGATTAGAGTCCACCGCTCATGGGGAGGAGCGGGGAAACAAACCAAGTTCTCCAGATTTAAGTCCACTGCCCATGTGGAGCGGGGAATCAAGCCCAGTTCTCCAGATTAGAGTCCACCACTCTTAACCACTACGGCCAACACCTGTTGAATTAATGCTAAGTGCTAGTCTGCTCGCTGTTGGCTCAGTTTCTTGAACTCAGCACATTTCGGGTTTTGTGTATAAGCTCAGAGGACAACCAATCCTAGTACAACAGTCTAACCTCTATACCACCGTGCTTCTGTAGATCATGGGCTCACAAATAGACCACATGATTTATATGCATAAGGAGATCTGAACTCCCCCTCCCCATACTGTTTGGTGAACGCTGGTTGTGTAGAAGGTGTTGGGAGAGACCCTTTCGCTGGAGAGCCTCAGCCAGTTGGAACAGACAATCCTGAGTTAAATGGCTGTGGGGGGGGGGCACAGCTTCCCGCATTCATATGTATATCATATTTTGAAGCTAGGAACAGGGCAGCTTCCTATATATTCCTAAAGCAGAGCACATAAAGAGTTGCTTGAACAGCAATTCCTGTCTGCATGGGGAAGGAACTCACGGCATCACCCACAAGCAGCCTTTAATATTTGAGTTGTCCTTGAGAGGTCTGATTCTATGACCTTAGGCGGTTCATGAGAGGGAGGGCATCTTGGCCATCTTCTGGGCATGGAGTAGGGGTCACTGGGGGTGTGGGGGGGAGGTAGTTGTGAATTTCCTGCATTGTGCAGGGGGTTGGACTAGATGACCCTGGTGGTCCCTTCCAACTCTATGATTCTATGATTCTAGGTGAGAGCAAAGCCCTTGGAATGATAGTCATTCTCCTATCACCACCCAAATCCATGCTCCAAATTGCTTATCGAGGGAGATATATTTTTTTCCAGGGCATTAGGCTTTACCTAATTGGAGGCTGCCCTTAAATCCTGCCTTCTTGCTTCTAAGTGTGCGCTTTCCTGCCCTGATCTGCTCTGGCAGCCTCATTGTTGATTCCTCCCCATTGTCTTTAGCGTTTCAAGGGGATGGAGCACTTCAGCCTCTCCTTTGTTGTGTCTGGAGAGTGCAGCGAGCTCTCAGATTAATTGCAGGCTGTCATGGCGGCTGAGCAATCAAATCCCAGCCTCGGAGAGGTAATAGCATGATGATTATTTAACAATCTGGGAGTGCCGAGCCAGCTTTCCGTTGCTTCGGTTTGGTGGGCTTTAGAGTGTGCGCTGTTTCTTTCCCTTTTTTTGAAAAAAAATTGAGTATTAAAAAGAAAAAAAGTCAGCAATGAATGTCTCTAAGTACATTGAAGTAGTGAAGCCATAAATCATTTTGACAAGTCAACAGCTAATGGGTTTGCAAAGCTCTGCATGCATCTGCAGAGGAAAAGGTAGGATGGTTATAAGATGTAGCTACAGCTTATAATATGTCTACATGTTGCGCTGAATCCAGGCGTAAGGGCCACTTGACCTCTTTGATGGAAAGGTGTGCCATGGCTGCCCATTCCAAAGAACCATGGGAACTGTAGTTTTAGGAGAATGCTCAAACTTCTGTCATTCCCTACCCTCCCTCTCCAAGAAAGAGAACCTCTTATCATTCCTTGACAACAGCATTGACAATTTGATCAGTTTGATCATAGATACACACAAAGATGGCGCACTGCTTTAGGTGGTAGGTGATGTGAAAGACATCCTCTTGAGACCCTGGGAAGGGAAGGGAAGGGAAGACTGACAGTGATAGAACAAGAGTCTGTCTCAGTAAAAGGTCGCTTCCAGTGTATGTAGCAGGAGATCTCCCGCTATTACAACTGATCTCCAGACGATAGAGATCAGTTCACCTGGAGAAAATGGCCACTTTGGCTCCGCCCCAAAAATCTCCTGCCGATGGCAAAGAGGGACCTGCCAACCCTAGCATACGTGTAAATGGGCAATAGATTATTGGAATCAAGCAGTGGGAAATTAGATTGGATGGGGCAGTCTGACTGTCTATCAGACAGAGATCTTACTGTTAAATTGTGTAGCTGTCATGCAAAAAATTATTTAAGCAGTAGCTTTACATACGATTACCACAGCCAGACTGGTCTTTTCTGGGAACTGGAAGCAGGGGGAAAGCCCCCAAATTCATGGCTGGTGGATAGCAACAAAATAGAGGTACTTCCGGATTAGACTTATTATGGTCAAGGGTTATGCAGAGAATGGAACAAAGCAAAACGTGAGATAGAGCTGCTAATTTCACAGGGTTTTTATAGTTTGGGTAGACATGCTTGTGTCGCCCCTATTACGTATATCTTTTTGATTGCATTGGATAAATATTTAATTCAGACCTTACCTCCAGCTCTCCTGGAAGGCAGGTATCTCCGCACTCCCTTTCATCAACGACTATGCCCATGCAAAACAGAGAAAGTGGAAGTAATAGAACATGTTCTCCTGCAATGTACCTTCTACAACGACATAAGATCGCAGTACATTCTCCCCATATTGTCATCCTTTCCTGGGAGATCGGAAGAAGCCAAAGTTTCCCTTCTCTTAGCAGACTCCTCTCGGGAGATAACCACTCAAGTAGCCAAATTTTGCCTCTGGTCTAACAGGATTCGTAAACCACTGATGAAAAACCTTTCCCCATAGAAGATCTTTCCTCCTCTTCTTCAAACCATACCTTCCAGAACCATCAACTGTTATTATTGTATTTCATTATTTTAACCTAACTTTGATTTTTATTCAGAGCTGATATTGTATCGAAATAAAACTTGATTTATAGAATAGGTCTTTCCCCAAAAAAGCATTCCATAAACGAATTGTAATCTACATGGAGGAGAGCTTCCTTTTGTCTCTTCCAAAACCACCTTTCGTTTGGGGAAGCCGTTCGAGTCCTGTGCAATCTCATCAGCCTCGAAAGAGTCTGCAGATGGAGGGCGATAACCATCTGTCAAATAAGCCCGGCTGCACCTCTGAAAAATGACACAGTAATGAGACAGCCTCCACCGGTGGAGAATTTATTAGAATACAAACAAGTACTGCCAAACACAATATAGTCTCTACTTATGAAAATATCAATCGTTACAGTTTGAATAGGCAGTAAATTACATTTGTACGTACTCGATATTGTGTCGTTGTTTTAAAAAAAGCATTGTTCATACTGATTGGACTTTTTTTTTTTAATTGAAGACATGTACAAATCATTTGTCATAAGGCCTGGAATAATATATGTCCTCTTTCTCGTGTGTCTGGAGGCATTTGAAATAAAAGCTGGACTAGGCCAAATGCGGGTTCCCCAGTTCCGTCCCGTTGTCATTCCAGAATGTTGCTTTGTTTCGCTGGTATCTAATTCCAGTACAACTGGATGATTTTAGAAATTAATTCTGGCATTGGAGCATGCTCAGTACGCTGCTAGCTTCTTCACTGTGCTGGTATCCTTCACCCCCCTCTACGTGCACAGACACATTGCTAAAAAATAGTGCAAAAAATTAACCTTGATGTGGTTTTGCACAAATGACTTCTTTTTCTGATGTGCACCAGGAAAATATCCTTCCGAGGTCGGTAAAATGAGTATCCAGCTTGCTGGGGGTAAAGTGTAGACGGCTGGGGAAGGCACTGGCAAACCACCCCAGAAACATAGTCTGCCTAGTAAATGTCGGGATGTGATGTCACCTCATGGGTCAGGTATTACACTCCCAATGGAAAGGTATTACACACCCAATGGGTTTGGAATTTTTCCACAGACCAGCATGGCTCAGTCCCTTCGGTATCTGTCGTCCTGAAATTAAAAATGCCGCCCAGAAGCGAAAATAAGACCAAGCTCTTCACAGCCATGCATTGGAAATTGAAGATGATAGGTTCCGTCCCCGGCATCTCCCATTAAACGGGTCTTGGGATCTCACACCAGCCACTGCCTAAGGAGGCCAAGGCCTCCTCCAGTCAATGGAAGAAAACAAATAGGATAATGAAACCTTCAAGCCCCGCCCTGGAATAGAGACCCCCAGTGTAATGTCCCAGCCCTGAACTGGTTAGCCCAGGCTAGCCTGATCTCGTCAGATGTCAGAAGCTAAGCAGAGTTGACTCTGGCTAGTATTTGGATGGGAGACCTCCAAGGAATACCAGGGGCATGGCACGGAGGCAGGCAATGGCAAACCACCTCTGAACGTTTCTTGTCTTGAAAACCCCACCAGGGGTCTCCATAAGTCAGCTGTGACTTGACGGCAAAAAAAAGTCCCAAAGCAGACATTTAAGTGACTTTCCCTAGCTCTCCTGTTTGCGCACTGCCCACAGCCGTTTAGGGTTAACAAATCCTGCATTAAACGGACTGATTCAGTATAAGGTCCTTAGTAGGACAAGGAAACAGCAATTGCTTCCCGCATACAAAGTTTAAATAGATTCCCCTCCCTAAAAAAAAATCTAAACATTCAGTTGCTTAGGTGTAGTTATTCATATAGAAGAGTGAAATGTTAAATATAAATGTTTGGTTTTTTTAAAAAAATTCAGTACCAGATGCATTTTCAGAAACAAATATATGTCTATTGCACTTATACAGTTATGTAACATCTTCACCAAGCATTGTTTCAAGCAAACTCTCTGGGTGGGAGATCTCTTCAGTTGGCGACCCCATCCTGAAGACCACAGAATGACGGACATGCCAGCTTTGGTTAAAAGTCAGTTCTCAATATAGAGGTATAAAATGCGGAGGATGAATACATTCGTGAGAACAGGGACAGAGAGAAGATATCAATATAAATCAAACATGTAGTAAAGCATCTTTTTGTGCTCTCATTTGGAGGTGATTGTTTTGACGGCGATTAAGAATTGACATTTCTTTCTGACTTTTTTTATTGACATGATTTTTAAAGATGTAAATTACGGGCGGGGGGGGCACTCAATTCTTGAATTGTAGGCAAACGTGTGTCCTGACCAAATATCTTGGATGGGTTTTTAAGAGTCTCTAGTTCACAGCACCTTGTTGAAATGATATCGGCTGCTCCAAAATTCTCTGACACAGTGAGCTTCCTATAAAAATGTGCTGGTCATCAAGGTGGTGAGATAAGGGAGGCCAAGTCGGCTGAGCAAGAGAGGTTTCAGAGAGCATGATTGGGACTGAAACTCTAGATATTTGGTCCTGAAAAGCAGTGGCAGGGGGGACTATTGATCTGGATTGTCAGCTATGCAGTTAGCTGATAGTAGACTCTGGACTTTATACCCTACACCCTTCGTCATTAATGTCAGGCGTTCTAGGAACTACATTTCCCAGAATGCACAGGCGGGGAAGTAGAAGAACAAAGATGGAAGTTCTCTGGATGGAGCTTCTCTTGCTACAGCCCGCTTTTGTGGCCCACTCTGTTGAGACAGGTGGACTGGTCCCTGGGCTTTCACCCCAAAGTCCAGCGCTGATGGCATCACTATTAATTGGGGCCAGAGCACTGGGGAAGGGAGGGTTAGCATTGCCCTCTATGACATTTCTCCATTGAACCCCTCCTGTTTCATTAAGCCCCAGTAGGGAAAAAGACAGGCACAACATGTGTACCTGTCTTTCCCCCCCTCTCAGGGCTTAAAGCAATGGGGGGGGGGTTTGACTGAGAGAAACAGGGACAGGAGGAGATGTAACCCCTCCCATCTCCAGTAATGCCACTCTTTTTACATACCAGCCCCCTTATGTCTGCTCAGGACCACATCTGGTGTTCCAGTTGTGGGATATCAACATGATGTGTCATTTGGCCCTCATACCAGTTATTGTGGCTCTCTCTTTGAAAGGGGACACTCATTCAATTAAGAGCTGCAGTATATCTGCCCCCTCCGTTTGCCATCAGTCTATATATCGATGCGGAGGGGTTGTAAAATTAATTTTGTGACCTGGTTACACCTGGTGCCAAGGGCCATCCAGCCCTCATAATTCCATTGCCATTCCCATAACAGCCCCTGAAAGCACAGCGTCAGCCCTACGGAGGTCTGCCCATTGCAGATCTGGGCTCATGACACCCTAGACAACTGGAATATGTGAAGAAACAATGCTCTCAGATGCTTACAGTTTTGCCAGAATCCCATGCATGTGACGGCGCATATGATATGGAGAATTATATTCAGATTCTTTAAGGCCAGTATTAACTGCCCATCACACACTGTTTCAACAGCCAAGAGGGAACAGATGAAAATATCCCTTGTTCTCCTTCCTCCTTGACATTTTCTGAACTGTGCAGTATTGCTTCTCTTGGGTTATAAAGCTGGGTATTTTGAATACTTGCCCGCTTACAATAGTTTTAAACATACCGCCCCAATGACACAACTCTTGGGAACAGAAAAGTCTCCAGTATATTACTTCCATGAACAGATTCTACTCTTAATAATGAATGTTCAAATGGTACGTCTGGGAAATCAGATACATTCACAACCCTTCCAACCCATTCTTCTTACATTCATGGGTTTTTCAAAAGTGTATAATTAAAAGCTAGACCAAGAAAGACCCAGCTAGTTCTTATTTTTCTTAGGCTTCAGGGGGACTTATAGATTCCCATATAAATCACAAACTAATTCCATGTCTCTAGAGTAACAAAGCACCTTGGAAGATGGGACGCTGGACTGAAAAGGGCCTCGTTGAAACAGATGCCCAAATAGGTTATCTTTGTTCTCGGCTCGGGGGGGGGGGAACAAGCCTCCTTCTCCTCCGGAAAAATGGTCTTGACGTTGCATCTTCAAAAAGTGTTCACAGTCATATGGATAGCTGCAGCTTTTGCACTACTTCCCATGATAAGGCCCACAGGTTGGCTTCTGATGTTGGACCCTCCTTCCATTGAGACGGCAAAAAAAGAGAAGAGTTTATGCCACAGAATAAATGCCTGGCGGCTGATTTGCTTCCTTTCTCCAGCAGCAGATAATGCGTGCAGTAGGGTTTCCATGCCAGGATCAAAATTAAAAACACTTCCCCCCCCAGAAAGGCATATAATGTAAATTTGCTTGATAAATATATAAAATGTTCAATGCGTGTGTCGCATCAGTTCAGTAATAGTTTCAGGGACACTCTAACGGTAGCCTTTCGCCCAGAATTTTGCACATCTTCAAACAGTCGATACGGAAGGCCTCTCCTCCAAAGCAAATTCAGGATGCCCTACAAGGGGTGAAAGAGCTCTGCCTTCTCGTCCCTTCTCCTCCACAGCAACGGCTCCTCCCAACAGTTCCAGCCTAAATACCTTTCCAGTTCTCAGACAAGTGAAATCCAACAGCCACGCTTTGCAGGGACCGTTTGGACACCCATGTCCCATCAATGGAACAGCCTGAAAAGAACTCGGCATCTAAGAGATTAAATCTTTCACGTGACAATCATGGTGATATTTTTATAGGCTTTCCGTTTTTATCGTATTGGTAAACCAGCATTTTGATACAGTGCGAGTTGGCGGGGGATATCCAGGGACTGCTGGTTATGGAAAAGTTGTGGTTTGTATAGAACTGGACCGGTTGCTTCTGACATTTGAAGAAGGCTTTGAGGGTCGCGGCGGCCATGGTGCGGAACCGCTTGCTAATGAAGCAGTACAGGAAGAAATTGATGGCCGTGTTCAGCAGCGCGAGCATGTTGGCAACGTCGGAGACAATGTGGACCGACCACTTGTTGTCTCTGGGCGAGACGTAGAGGTGATACAAGATCATGATAATCCTCGGTGCCCAGAGGATGGCAAAGATGGAGGTGATGGCGAACAAGATGGCGGTCGTCTTCCCGGTGGAGTAGCCTCTCAGACGGAAATGACACTTCTGCCGAAGCTTGTACACTATGATGGAGTTCAAGATGAAAAAAATGGAGCAGGGCACGAAGTAGATGGTGAAGCAGTGGACCCAGATGAAGATGTGATGGACCAGCGTGCTTTTGTAGCCTTCGATCCAAATCTTGGGCCACCAGTAATAAGGGATACTGGTCAGAAAGCAAATGATATAAACACCTACAATGATTTTCCGAGTGCGGGCTGGGTAAGAAACCATGTGGTACTTCAGAGGATGGCAGACGGCGATGTACCGGTCGATGGTGAGGGGCACGGTAATCCAAATAGAGGTGTGAATGGACGAGAACTCCAAGACGTTTACGATTTTGTCCAGGACCTCTGGCATCTGCTCTTTCAAGATGAAGTCCTCCAACAGAAAGTCCACAAAGGCAATAAAGAAAAGCACCAGCAAGTCCGCAGCCGCCAGAGCTAAAAGGTAGTTGTAGGAGGACTTCTGCCGGCGGGCCACCAACTGCGACAGGATGATGACTGTCAAAATGTTTGCTAGATCAAGAAAGAGAGAGAAGAGGTCTGTGAGCTTCTCTGGAGGCAGCGGTCATCATCTGAATAGGCAAACTGTTTAAAATGTGCGCCCTGGTTGCATTTTAGCCTTTACAGGGTAACCTGGTAGCTCCGTTGCAAAAAGTGCTGGTCTCTGCTCTGTGAACCACCACCACCACACCATCCCCTTTGCATCTGCTTGACCCTCTGCTGTCCAGCCCCTTACTGTCTGCTCTTGACTGGCAGTCGCTCCGCCAGAGGAGGAGCCTGTCTTATCGGAGATCCCCTTACTGGAGATGCTAGATCGCAATGGGTAGCTGTATTAGTCCATCTGTAGCAACAGAAAAGAGCAAGAGTCCAGTAGCACCTTAAGGATTGGCAAGATTTCTGGCAGGGTATGAGCTTTCGTGAGTCCCAGCTCACTGAAGAAGTCAGCTGTGACTCACGAAAGCTCATACCTTGCCAGAAACGTTGTTAGTCTTTAGCATGCTACTGGACTCTTGCTCTTTTCTATTGGAGATGCTAGTGATTCAGCTTGGAGTCTTACACAAAGCAGGCACTCTACCACTCAGCTAAGGAAGAAGAAGAGTTGTTTTTTATATGCCGGCTTTCTCTACCACTTAAGGCAGAATCAAACCAGCTTACAGTCACCTTCCCTTCCCCTCCCCACAACGGACACCCTGTGAGGTAGGTGAGGCTGAGAGAGCTGTGACTAGCCCAAGGTCACCCAGCTGGCTTCATGTGTAAGAGTGGGGAAACAAATCCAGTTCACCAGATTAGCCTCCACCGCTCATGTGGAGGAGTGGGGAATCGAACCCGGTTCCCCAGATCAGAATCCACCACTCCAAACCACTGCTCTTAGCCACTACACCATGCTGGCTCTCCACAATATATATTTTTGCCCACATGAAGCTGCCTTCTAACGAGTTAGACCATGTGTCCGTCAAGGTCAGTATTGCCTACTCTGACTGGCAGCAGCTCCCCGGGATCCGATCCATTTAAACTGGAGATTAAACCTGGACCTTCTGAATGCAAACAGGTGCCCTATGGCTGACCCACAACCCAAATCCCATTCGCAAACCAGGCACTGTTTTTATTCCCAAGTCTCTACAAAGAGGGGCTGGCTCTGCCTCACCCAAGACTACCATCTCCAAGCTCGCCGCTGGTTCTATTAGTTCACGAACAAAAAGCAACCGAGGTTTTCTGGCAGCCTCAGTTGCCAAGTATTGACATTTTTTGCATGCGTACAGTAATTACTTCTCTTGCGGAGCTAATGCGCCCTGTTTAATGTTAAACTTCTGATCGTGCTGATTGCCTTTTCAAGGCCAATCAAGAATAATTATGAGGATTCCTCCAAATAAGAACCAAGGGAAATGAGGGAAGCATACGGAAGGGTGTCCTCAAATGCACCCCGTGAATGCGCACCATTGGCCACTTATTGCCAGCTTAGGCTCTGATACCCTTAGATTTGTAAATGCTGCTTCCCCTTGACTTCTTAGAAAAGAACCCTTTGAGTGTCAGGGGAGAGAACTGGCATAATTTTAGCAATACAAGCATCTGCCACGCACATTTCAAGAGAATGATACAATCGCTCAGGTTCACAGTCATAGAATCATAGAGTTGGAATGGACCACCAGGGTCATCTAGTCCAACCCCCTGCACTATGCAGGAAATTCACAGCTACCTCCCCCGCACATCTCCAGTTACCCCTACTCCGTGCCCAGAAGATGGCCAAGATGGCCTCCCTCTCGTCATGTGCTTAAAGTCACAGAATCAGTCCTTTGTAGAGAGAGAAAGAAGGAGGTATTTCTATACATTGCAGACAGGTAGCCGTTACTGGGCCTGACATGGATGGCCCAGGCTAGCCTGATCCCGTCAGATCTCAGAAGCTAAGCAGGGTCGGTCCTGGCTAGTACTTGGATAGGAGACCACCGAGGAATACCAGGGTCGCTGTGCAGAGGAAAGCAATGGCAAACCATCACTGTTAGTCTCTTGCCTTGAAAATCCTATGGGGTTGCCATAAGTCGGCTGCGACTTGACAGCACTTTACACACACAGCCATTGCAGGAAAGAAACAAATGGGAGGAGTCCCAGGGTACCTTAAATGCTTTGCTGATTTTATTAGGGTAGAACTTTTTTGTGTGGACTGAAGCCCATTGTCTGCTAATGGAGGATCCCACGTCATGCCATTGGTGATCTGAGCCAGCATGGTGTAGTGGTTAGGAGCAGTGGTTTGGAGCGTTGGAGCCTGATCTGGAGAACCGGGTTTGATTCCACACTCTTCCACGTGAGCGGCGGAGGCTAATCGGGTGAACTGGGTTTTTTCCCCCACTCCTCCACACGAAGCCAGCTGGGTGACCTTGGGCAAGTTACAGTTCTATTAAGAGCTGTCTCAGCCCCACCTCCCTCCCAGGGTGTCTGTTGTGGGGAGGGGAAGGGAAGGTGATTGTAAGCCGGTTTGAGTCTCCCTTAAGTGGTAGAGAAAGTTGGCATGTAAAAACCAACTCTTCTTCCTGCACCCACAAAGGTTTATGCCCAATAAACCTGTATTTAGGATGTCATGAGTCTTCCCCCCACTAAACCTTTTTTTAATGCTCCTTAGCGAGTGTTGTAAGGAAATAGCTTTGGCATTCAACAATGGCATATGAATATCAAGGCTGTAGAGCTCATGTTTAATGTTTTCCCTTTCTCTGCTGATGTCCATTGTTGACATTTTTGATCAGTTTACCATTAAAAAGCATCTCTTGGTCCACCTGGCTGTCCCTTCTGCAACTGTGCCATTCCCTTTGTGAGAGCACGTCCCAGTACCAGAGGCAGTATGCCTCTTTAAATCAATCGCTGGGGATTGCCCAGCTGGTTGGCTCTCTCAAGTAGTTCTTGGGTTTTTGCAATTCAGGGTGCTTGAACACATGAAGCTCCCTTCCACTGAATCAGACCCTTGGCCCATCAAAGTCCGTACTGTCCACTCAGACCGGCAGCGTCTCTCCAGGGTCTCAGGCGGAGGTCTATTCACATCACCTTACTTGCCTAGTCCCTTTAACTGGAGATGCCGGGGACTGAACCTGGGACCTTCTGCATGCTGAGCAGACGCTCTACCACTGAGCCACGGATCAGTGAGCAACCCTCATCAGACACAGTTAGCAAGGGATCTTCTTTGCAAAGGGCCTTTCCTCCACCCCCAATATTTATTCATAGAATCATAGAGTTGGAAGGGACCACCAGGGCCATCAAGTCCAACCCCCTGCACAATGCAGGAAATTCACAACTACCTCCCCCCCCCATATTCATCTTTCAGAAGATGCCCCCCCTCCAGCATAGGGCCTAGGGCAGCTGCCTTTGCTGCTTGAGGATTGTATATAAAGTGGCTATTTTGATTCAATTTTGATTGGTTCTGCTCTCCTGTTGTTGCTTATTTGTCTTGTTACCTCTTTGCCTGTACCAATTGCCTTGATTTTCCCCACCCTAGTGTTCTGGGCTCTCCCTTTGCTGATGTGGTTGGGGCCACCTTCACCGACTCCTATGTTCAAGAGAATTGGGGCTGTCTATACCCACCACATTGGGCTGGCGTGTGCCGAATACATCCCCTTTCAGACACGCCCCTCCGCGGGGGGGGGATCGCCTTTGGGTTTTGTTATTGCGCAGACTGCCGCCCTTCCTTTGTGTGTCTCCTTTTGCCAGCTGATGCATCATTGCTCCGACCTTGACGACGCTTCTGTGCTGAAACTTGCACGGTTGAGTTTCAGGATGCTTTTGATGCGCCACCGGTCCCTCTGCCTCCGCCACAAACCTTCCATTCCCTGGAAATTGTTATTTTAAACAGCCGCAGCTTAACAGACACCTTTGCCAGATGGGCGGTATTGACCAGGGCTAAGTGTCTTTAATGCATGCTCCTTCCTGCCACCTGTATGGAGCTTTGTAAGCAATTTTAATGTTGTTTTCTTTCATCAGTAGACAGTAGTTCTAAGCACATAGGCTTTAAACACTGCTCCTCTCTCAACATCTTAGCCAACAGCACACTTTTTTTCGTGCTGGCAATCTGTACTTAACATGTAAGAAATGCAAGATGAGGGTGTTAGTGGGGTTTAGCCTCATTGGTTGTGGAATCATCTTTGGGGAGGGGCCGTGGCTCAGTGGCAGAGCATCTGCTTGGCATGCAGAAGGGCTCAGATTGAATCCCCGGCATCTCCAGTTAAAGGGACTAGGCGAGTAGGTGATGCGAAAGACCTCTGCCTGAGACCCTGGAGAGCCGCTGCCAGTCTGAGCAGACAACACTGACTTTGATGGACCAAGGGTCTAATTCAGTATAAGGTAGCTTCATTTGTGTTCATTTGTGGGGCATCAAAGGCCTTCACATGCTAGCAAGCTGACATGAATAGAAGGCTGCCAGTGTAGTATGGTGATTAGAGAATCAGACTAGGATCTGGGGAGCCTGGATCAAGGTTGTTAGGCAAAGCCCATATGTCTAATCCAAGGTCAGCCAGTGAGTTTCATGGCAGGGTGGGGCCTTGAATTTCGGCCTACCCAGTCATAGTCTCAAAAGGGTAGCCATGTTGGTCTGCAGTAGTTGTGAAGGTAGTTGTGAATTTCCTGCACGCTGCAGGGGGGTGGACTAGATGACCCTGGAGGTCCCTTCCAACTCTGTGATTCTATGATTCTAAATCAGCATTGTATCTTTGCAAGCATCCGTTACAACACCCAGCAGAAGAAGAAGAAGAAGAAGAGTTGTTTTTTTAAATGCTGACTTTCTCGACCACTTAAGGAAGGCTCAAACCGGCTTACAATCACCTTCCCTTCCCCTCCCCACAACAGACACCCTGTGAGGTAGATGAGGCTGAGAGAGCATGACTTGCCCAAGGTCACCCAGCTGGCTTTGTGTGGAGGAGTGGGGAAACAAATCCAGTTCACCAGATTAGCCTCCACTGCTCATGTGGAGGAGTGGGGAATCAAACCTTGTTCTCCAGATCAGAATCCACTGCTCCAAACCACCGCTCATAACCACTACCCCACGCTGGCTCTGTAAGAATCTAAACAATTAATCAAACCAAATAATCTCTCTCCTTTCCAGCAACTTGTCCCAGATCATGAACGCAACGTGTAAAAATTATGGAGCTACAGATTTTATTTTTTTAAGGTTGCCCAAAGTCCCCAACGGAGCTCTCTCAGGCCACCGGAATCCTCGTCTTCAAGCCTGTGCCATTCCTGCTAACTTTACAGTCTTTGCCAGTCTAAGCCCATAGAGACCGATGTCCATAGGCTGGCCTAAGCCTGCATAGGATCGCTCAATTTGACAGAAGGCTTTGGTGGTGGGAAGCGAAATGCCTGTGGTGTAGTGGTTAAGAGCCAACATGGTGTAGTGGTTAAGAGCGGTGGTTTGGAGCGGTGGAGTCTGATCTGGAGATGCGGGTTTGATTCCCCACTCCTCCACATGAGTGGCGGAGGCTAATCTGGTGAACTGGATTTGTTTCCCTGCTCCTACACACGAAGCCAGCTGGGTGACCTTGAGAAAGTCACAGCTCTCTCAGCCCCACCTAACCTCACAGGGTGTTGTGGGGAGGGGAAGGGAAGGTGATTGTAAGCTGGTTTGATTCCCCCTTAAGTGGTAGAGAAAGTCAGCATATAAAACCAACTCTTCTTATGTGCTCAGGGCCCCTGGGCCTGAAAAGCTGCCCTCTAGAGGGATCTCTGCTGCTCCGCGCCAGCAACTCTATAACACGGGGCCGCTGCTGTCTTATCGTACTACCCAAATGAAACCTTGGCGTTTCTTTATGCACTCAGCATACTGTACACGTACAGTCGCCTCGGATGGAAAGGGGAACGTTGTCCTCAGATGACACCGGTGAAGCGAGGCCAGGGCAGAGGCATGCAAGGAAGCCTCTGGTGTTTACAGCAGGGATCCTTCTGGTTTTATTTGACCAACCTGCCTGTGCCCTGGCTCCCGACCCACGTGAATTTAGCCTCTCGGTGGGTGGGGGAGACGATGCTGGAAATTTTTCGTCTGGAGCAACTGCCTGCGGCCCAAGGGGACACATCTGCTTTAGCATCACAGGGGCTGTCCTTGAAGCTTCCTTCCCGGCCCTTGCATGAGATCTCCCTCTTTTCAGGAAGACAAGAAATGACAGGGAGCGCCTGGTACACCTCCATGCTTTCTATGAACTTGCTGTGCTCGGATTCTTAAGGTGGACTTGAGTCAAACGTGTTGGAAGCTTTTCGCGGCTGCCGTGCCTGCTTACCCAAGAGGCAGGCCCAAACTGTACCTTGTTAGAGCCACACGCTCCACGGGAGGCTAATTTCTAATCATATTGAACCTGCAGAATGAATTCAATTTAGAGTCCCCCTCCCCTTAACCTTTCCGTTTAATCCTTGGCAACAGATCCAAGATGGGGAAGAGAGGAGACGAGAGCTTCAGAATGTAACAATGGCATAATTAACCATACCGGCATCCTGGAATTCCCCCCCCCTTGCTCAGTTCCAAAATGAGCAATTAGAGCTCCCATCGCCAATGGAGTATCATTTGCAGCGTCAAACCATCTTGAGTGGAACCGAGGCATTTCTAAGCTCAAGTATGCCTCTCTCCAGTTGATTGTATTTGGGAGGGGTGAGAATTCTGCATCGTTAATTAAAAATATTACTTTGCCCTTAAAAAAGGGTGTAAGGACCCAGCTGCCCACACCCCTCTTTGGCTTGCCAAGATCAATTTACTACAGATTCCTCTCATAAAAGAGTGTTGTTTTAAACCCACCTGATTTCATGCAGGGCCTTGTTAGAAAGATGCTTTGGTTACCCCCCACCCACCCACCCTTGATATAATGAAATCCTCTACTGAGAAACAGAACAGGTGGGGGAACTGAATGAAAAGGACTCTGGGGAGTCGGGGCTTAGTGTCTGAGCACCTGCCCTGCATGCTGGAGGTCCCAGGTTCAATTCCTGGCCATTCCAGTTTTAGAAGAGAAGGGTCTAGGAAGTACCTTTCTCTACTGGAAAGCTACTGCCCATCAGGGTGAAGAATACAGAGCTGGATGGGACCAGTGGCACAATTCTGGAGAATGCAGCTTCAGATAATCATGCATGAGTTGTGGATGTTGGTCCATTAGTTGGTGTGCTCCATGAAAACCCAGTTATCTAAATTCTTCTCTCTTTCGCACGTTTTTCTCTCTCAGCAAGGTCACCCAGCTATAAACTCTTCTTCCTTTCTAAAAGTTAAACTCTTGCCATGGTTTGCTAGCTTTCTACAGGCAGGGAGTTTTGGATGCGGTAGAGTGTTCAGTCACACATTGGTCAGACCTCACTTGGAATACTGTGTCCAGTTTTGGGCTCCACAATTTAAGAAGGATGTTGACAAGTTGGAGCGTGTCCAGAGGAGGGCGACCAGAATGGTCAAAGGTCCGGAATCCATGCCCTATGAGGAGAGACTTAGGGAGTTGGGTTTGTTTAGTTTGGAGAAGAGAAGGTTGAGGGGTGACATAATAGCCATGTTTAAATATTTGAAGGGATGTCATGTTGATGAGGGAACTAGCTTGTTCTCTGTTGCTCCAGAGACTAGGACACGGAGTAATGGATTTAAACTAATAGAAAAGCGATTGCACCTAAACATTAGGAAGAACTTTCTGACGGTGAGGGCTGTTCGACGGTGGAATGTGCTGCCTCAGAGGGTGGTGGAGTCCCCGTCTTTGGAGGTCTTTAAGCAGAGGCTAGATGGCCATCAGTCGGGAGTGCTTTGATTGTGGGATCCTGCATGGTGGGGGGAGGGTTGGGGTCACTGGGGATGTGGGGGGAGGTAGTTGTTAATTTCCTGCATTGTGCAGGGGGTTGGACTAGATGACCCTGGTGGTCCCTTCCAACTCTATAATTCTATGCAGTCCAGCCTGATGTGTTGGAAGATTTACAATTCCAATGTGATAGGTCGCACAGTCTTTCTAGAGGCAGAGGTGGGCTTTCAGTTTGACGCTCGAGTGCCATTATTCATTTTCTTGTTTTTAAAAAAATCATTGACTTTGGTTTGCCCTCATTTTAGTTGCTGCAGTTGATATTTCTTTTATTTGACCCTGTTTTAACACAACTCGATGCCATTTGTGACACCGTTTATATGCTATTTTGATTCCATTTGTGTGCAGTTGAGCCCCAGATGACATTGAAAAATGTCTTCATTTTTATGGCACGAGGAAAAGAGAGATGCCCCCCAAAAACAACTTTGTGGGTTGTTTCTCACAAGCGAATAATAAACTTGAAGTTCAGATAATCCAACTGAATCATACCGCTTTTCTCAAATTCCCTGTGCCATGGAGAGGAGAAAGTAGATGACGTTTCTTCCAGGTCGTGGGGCAGTTTGGCAGGGATGTGAAGGGAATGCAGGTGAGGTTTCAGAAGGACATGGACAGATGTGCATCTGCCTTCCTTCAGAGATGTTGTGTTCTCATGTGGGTGCTCTATGGGTGTTATTACAGTGCTTAGCTAAGTCTCCCTGGGTTTATATTTTCATTAGCTTCAGTGAGATGGAGACCAGAGCACGTGAACAGAATCAAAACATCTTGGGCACAGCCATGCTCCCCTGGTAATAAAATACATCCAGTAACTCCCTGAAAAGGTTATCCTGTCCCATGAGCTACTTTTTACAATGAAATCCCAGCGATCCTTTTTGACCATAAAGGTCTTTCCTACAATAAGAATCTAAAGTTTGGAAGGATCCAGTTGTATTCTGGTCCCATACCCATGTGTTACAGTGGTTAGTGGGTGGACTTGGAAGATCCAGGTTACAGAAGCCCTGGTTAGGCTGTGAAGCTCGCCCAGTGACCCTGGGGCAACTCACTCACTCTCCACCTAGCCTACCTCACAGGGTTGTTGTGAGGGGTGAACTGAATCCCTTCATCCATGAAAGTCGCTATGACCGCTTTGGAGGAAGGCTGGGAAATAACTGTGAGGAATTAATGAGGAAAGGCTCTGAATCAACCCTATCCCTCTTGTCCAGTGGACAAGAGAGGAATACAACCATGCATGGGGGAGAGGTAATCCTCCCTGCCCCTTCTTTCTCCCCTGTCCTCAGTTGCCTAGACCACCCAAAGTGGCAACTGAGACCTGCCTTTAAACTTCTTTGATTGTATATAACCCCATCTCTCTTTTTCTCTTCCCCCCCTTTTTTTTAACCCCAGGTTTGCAGAAGCCCATTCCTTATGCATGAATGCCCCCCTTGCAGATATGTTGATCCCCATGGGGGGGCATGACTATTAGATGATAGAGATATTTGCATGTCTAGAGATGCAATATAAAGGCAAAACTCTTTGAGCCAGCATGGTATAGTGATTAAGAGCGGTGGTTTGGAGCCATGGACTCTGATCTGGAGAACCGGGTTTGATTCCCCACTCCTCCACATGAGCGGCAGAGGCTAATCTGGTGAACTGGATTTGTTTCCCCACTCCTACACACGAAGCCAGCTGGGTGACCTTGGGCAAGTTACATCTCTGTTAGAGCTCTCTCAGCCCCACCTACCTCACAGGGTGTTGTGGGGAGGGAAAGGTGATTGTGAGCCGGTTTGAGTCTCCCTTAAGTTCTAGTATTATGCGAGAGGGAGAAAACCTCTCCCTGTCCATTCTCTCCACACCATGCATAAATTTATAGACCTCTCTCATGTCTCCCCTTAACGGCCTTCTTTCCAAGCTAAACACCTGAAGCGTTTCAGTGGTAGAGAGAGTCGACATATAAAAACCAACTCTTCTTCTTCTTTCACTGCAGTTCCCTTTACTATTGCAGCCAAGTCTTTCCAGGAACCACAGTCTTGGTGCTCAAAAGTCAATATGTTGCAAACACTGTAAATGGCTGGAACTTTGCTTGTCAAATTCTTATTGGAAGTCAGCTTATGTAGTGGTTAAGTGGAACCATAATATAGGGTAATCTAATCCTACTGATATCAACAGATGCCCCCCCCCCCCGACTTTTACAGCTTTTGCTGTCATTTTTTAAACGGTGCAGATCTGATTAAGGTCATGTGCTCACAAGATCAGCAGAGACAGAAAGTAGTTTTCTGGAACTCCTGTGACGTTTTGCAGGTAAACTGAGTTTAGTAGTGGACACAGGTGAACGGTTTTGTCAAGATACCCCTGTGTCTGTCTCCTTTCATTACTGAAAATCAGAGGGAGGGGTTTGAAGGTTCTGGTCTACTAATGAAGGAGTCTTGGTCTGTTCTGATCCTTCCCACTTTCTGAATGGTTTATGTTGTCAGCTGACAAACAGATCAAAAAAGGGCAAACGTTGGCCTTTTAAATATTACATTTGTGTACATCTAGAAACCAGAGGGAGAACATTTCAGTCTCCCTGAATGTTCTGGTGCTGACCTTAAAAAGTCATTATTCTTCAACAAAAGAGAGATTTCAGTATGAAATTAACCGCTGAATCAGAATTTGGCAAGAAGTTTAATTCTATCACATTGGGCCTCAATAAAGGAAATGAATTCTTATTACACTGTGAGTATTAAATTATTTTAGGATAAGAACATAAGAACAGCCCTGCTGGATCAGACCAAGGCCCATCAAGTCCAGCAGTCTGTTCACACAGCGGCCAACCCGGTGCCTCTAGGAAGCCCACAAGCAAGACGACTGCAGCAGCATTATCCTGCCTGAGTTCCACGGCACCTCATATAATAGGCCTGCTCCTCTGATCCTGGAGAGAATAGGTATGCATCATGACAAGTATCCATTTTGACTAGTAGCCATGGATAGCCCTCTCCTCCATGAACATGTCCGCTCCCCTCTTAAAGCCTTCCAAGCTGGCAGCCATCACCACATTTTGGGGCAGGGAGTTCCACAATGTAACTATTAATTGTATGAAGAAATACTTCCTTTTATCTGTTTTGAATCTCTCGCCCTCCAGCTTCAGCAGATGACCCCGTGTTCTAGTATTATGGGAGAGGGAGAAAAACTTCTCCCTGTCCACTCTCTCCAAACCAAGCATAATTTTATAGATCTCTATCATGGCTCCCCTCAGCCGCCTTCTTTCCAAGCTAAAATCTCTAGTAATGATCTCTAGTAAGGTTGTGTTTGTTGGCTGTGGGTGCTGCTTTGAACGCTCTCTGTGCTTATTTTGTATGCCCTGAAAAGTAGTGGGATAGACCTCTTGTGTTTCTTTGCCTTTTGAGCTTCCTGGCCACATTACCACCACCCCCATGCCCACATTTGTGTAACCTACCATTGGGGGAAACACTTCATGCCCATAATGAAAAAGTTCTCATCCACAAAAGCTTCGCCACAAATTTGCAAGTTTCTGAGATGCCACAAAACCCCATTCTGGTTTTGTCTCATCAAAGTGGATTTTGAAGACAGGTATACCAATGGGTATCAAAAAGACAGCGATCCTAGGGCATTATTTTTGTTTCTTTAAAAAATGCACATCAGAGATCCCGTTGATTAGCAGAAACCTTTTAACTCAAATCATTTCAGGATCTGTTTAATGATCTTATTCAGAAGACTTATCCTGAACTGAGTGGGACTTCCCCTGAAGTAAGTGTGCATATGATTGCAGATGTAGGGGGTATTCCTTAACAGGTCTACTTAGAAGCAAGATCCATGTTATCCTCTGGGGCTTATTCCCAGGACAGTGTCCTTAGGCTGGCAGTATGATACAGAGACCAGTTTTTCTACAGGGATGTGTTTGGGATCAAGTCCTGCTTGGAAGTCCTGTATATATCCATGCAATTTTAACCCCACCTTTCCCCCAAGGAACTGGCAACAGTATGCATCGTTTTCACCTCCTCCATTTTATTCTCACAACGACCCTGTGAGGCAGGTAAGGCTAAGTGTAAGGGACTCCTAACCTAGACACTCTTCTTCCTAATCTCAGATATATGGTTTTTTGGGGGGGGCATTAGGGGGAGAGTGGGTCCAGTTATTCAGTTGATTGTATAATGAAGCAGATCTGTTTGGTGGGGAAAGAAGGTACTTTGCGATCACCCGGAAAGGCACCCTGTTCTTTTACATGAGACATTAGCAAACTCAGTTTCTTAAAACCGGGACGCAATGCCCTGGAGAGAGTTTGATCTCCAAGACATTTGCTTTCACGCCATACAGAAAGGCCGTGCAGCTGAGGAAAAATGCGACTTTGCAGTCACATCCAACAGTTGTCTCGTAGGTTCGCATCTCTCTGTTTTCAACTGCAGTATTACCTGAGCTGTTCCATCCCACCCCGGCCCTCTCTGCCAAGAACCATTTACCTGCCAGCTGCTCCTCTCGCCAGTAAGCAGGCTACATCTGAACTGCGAGCCGTGAGGCAGAGTGTTCTTTCGAGCACAGTGCCGCGTCAGCACCACGGACAGCTCCTTTGCTGAAAAACATCCCAGGAAGCCGCTACAAGTGCTTAAAGGCTGAACTTGTGGGTAAGCTTTCCCCAGCCGCTGATCCGCTTGACAGCGGCCCTAGCTAGGACATACCTCTGCTTTTTTGTCTTATCATGGCTCGTTTTGGGAGAAGAAGAAGAAGAGTTGGCTTTTATATGCCAACTTTCTCTACCACTTAAGGCAGAATTAAACCGGCTTACAATCACCTTCCCTTCCCCTCCCCACAACAGATGCCCTCTGAGGTAGGTGGGGCTGAGAGAGCTCCAAGAGAACAGTGACTGGCCCAAGGTCACCCAGCTGGCTTCAGGTGGAGGAGCGGGGGAACAAACCCCATTCACCAGATTAGCCTCCGCCGCTCACGTGGAGGAGTGGGGATTCAAACCCGGCTCTCGAGATCAGAGTCCACCGCTCCAAACCACCGCTCTTAACCGTTGCACCATGATTTAGCCAGGACACTTAATCCGACTTTCTGAAGTCGGTGACTTCTGCCAGCCTGTTTCCTCAGTGTAACAAACCCCTGCAATGCTTCCTTAGACATACACACATGCACGCACACGTCATGTCTTGTCTGCATGTGTGCGTGCGTGCGCGCATCAAGGTTTCTGTGCCAGAGGATATGACTTCCAGAGAGAGTCCAGCGCGCTGCTGCAATTATGATGGGAAGAGTACACAAAAACCCACAAGCCACGTCCCATCGGTTTCCTCCCTGTTGTAATTTAAATCTCCAAGTACTAATTATCAGGCAAGCAGATCAGGGGAGGAACTACAGCTCTGTGGCCGCATGCCTGGTTTGCTTTCGGAAGGATGCCTGGCGTCTCTTGTTCGATCTTAAGTGAGACTTCTTAGCACGGTAGCTGCGGCTGCTTAGAGTAGACCACTGCTTGGCTCTTTGTGTGCAGCTCTCCAGAAGAATGCCAGAGAGCACATGCTTCGCTTGCAGAAGGTCCCAAGTGCCGCCCCGGCTTCTCCCGGCTCAAAGATGTTGGTCAGCGGCCAGCGGGAGAGTCACACTGCCTATCAGCACAGGCAACAGCGGCTACGTGGGCCATTGGTCCACCTCGGCACGCGGCAGTTCCATAGTTCGATCCTGAGTTCGATCCCAGGCATCTCCGCTTAAAAGGTCTCTGACAGTGGGTGTCGGGGGAGACCTGGGAGAGCCAGCAGGCAGATAAGGGGACAGGATAAGGCACTTTTGCATGGTCAGAAGCTAACGGGGGTATGCGGAAATGTCGGGCGCAAGCCCCCCAATGCCTGCATCACCTCCCCCCCTTTCAAAACCCAGCTCCTCCAAGGAGAGGACCTGTGGCTCAGTTTGTAGAGCCTCTGCTTGGCATGCAGAAGGTCCCAGGTTCAATCCCCGGCATCCCCAGTTCAAGGGACTAGGCAAGGAGGTGATGGGAAAGACCTCAGCCTGAGACCCTGGAGAGCCGCTGCCGGTCTGAGTAGACAGTACTGACCTTGATAGACCAAGGGTCTGACTCAGTATAAGGCAACTTCGTTTGTTTGGGGGAGGGTCTGCGGCTCAGTGGTGGAGCCTCTGCTTGGCATGCAGAAGGTCCCAGGTTCAACCCCCCGGCATCTCCAGTTAAAGGGACTAGGCAAGTAGGTGGTGTGAAGACCTCTTCATAAGACCTCTGCCTGAGACCCTGGCTGCGGCTCAGCGGTAGAGCCTCTGCTTGGCATGCAGAAGGGTTCCAGGTTCAATCCCCCGGCATCTCCAGCTAAAGGAGTCCAGGCAAGCAGGTGATGTGAAAGACCCTCTGCCTGAGACCCTGGAGAGCCGCTGCCGGTCTGAGCAGACAATCCTGACTTGGATGGACCAAGGGTCTGATTCGGTAGAAGGCAGTGTCCAGGACTTGCCTGATCCTCCTCTGCTCTGTCCAGCCCCCCAGAGAGAAGCAGCAAGTTGGGGTTAAACCCAGGCTGAAGCCGCTGCCAGTCTGAGTAGACAGTACTGACCTTGATAGACCAAGGGTCTGACTCAGTATAAGGCAACTTCGTTCGTTTGGGGGAGGGTCTGCGGCTCAGTGGTGGAGCCTCTGCTTGGCATGCAGCAGGTCTGAAGCCCTTGGGCTTGGAGACTTGAGAAAGCAGCCCAGGCATTCCCCTTTGGCCGCCCAGCCCGGAGCCTCACACCCCCTTCCCCAGCCCGGCCGTGGATCTCCGGGGATTGGGGGGGGGGGAGAGGAAGCAGCAGCCGCCCCTTACCTGGCAGCCCCAGGCAGAGGAGCAAGCTGTAGTAGACGATGGGGACGTAGCCTAAGCCGCAGCCGGGCGGGGAGCTGTTGCGGATGTGGATGTGGTCGTGCTCCATGGACCCCGCCTGGCTGGGTCCCCCCGCAGCGCTTGGGAGAGGCAGCGGCCGCCCGGGTGCCGGCTCCGCGGAGCACCATCCGCCGCCCGGGTCGACGGAGAGCTAGCCCGCCCTGCCCAGCCCGGCCGCTGGCTGGCGGAGGAGGCGGCGGCACATGGCCCTAAGATCTATTGGGCGGGGGGGAGAGGAGAAGGAGGGACCTGCGGCCAGCCGCGGCGCGCCAAGGGTTAAGCCGCGCTCCGGCTCCCCGGCTCCCCGGCGGGAGCGTCGCCGCCTGCCCGCCCGCCCGCCAGGCGCACGTCGCCGCCCGGCCTTTCTCCGGGGTCCTAAAGGGCGCCGCGCATCCCCCGCTTTGGCAACGGGGTGCCGGAGAAGAGCTGGACACGCCTCATACTGAACCAGACCCTCGGTCCACCAGAGTCAGTATTGTGTACTTAGACCCGCAGCGGCTCTCCGGGGTCTCGGGCTGAGGTCTTTCACATCACCTACTTGCCTGGTCCCTTGAACTGGAGATGCCGGGGATTGATCCTGGGACCCTTCTGCATGCCAAGCAGAGGCTCTACCGCTGAGCCGCAGCCAGGGTCTCAGGCAGAGGTCTTATGAAGAGGTCTTCACACCACCTACTTGCCTAGTCCCTTTAACTGGAGATGCCGGGGGTTGAACCTGGGATGCTTCTGCGCGCCAAGCAGATGCTCTACCACTGAGCCACCACCCCTCCACTAATATGAAGCTGCCTTGTACAGATTCAGACCCTTGGTCCATCAAAGTCAGTACTGTGTGCTTAGACCCGCAGCGGCTCTCTAGGGTCTCGGGCTCAGGTCTTTCACATCACCTACTTCCTTAGTCCCTTTAACTGGAGATGCCAGGGATTGAACCTGGGATGCTTCTGCGTGCCAAGCAGAGGCTCTACCACTGAGCCACCACCCCTCCACTAATATGAAGCTGCCTTGTACAGATTCAGACCCTTGGTCCATCAAAGTCAGTATTGTGTACTTAGACCCGCAGCGGCTCTCCCGGGTCTCGGGCTGAGGTCTTTCACATCACCTACTTCCTTAGTCCCTTTAACTGGAGATGCCGGGGGTTGAACCTGGGATGCTTCTGCGCGCCAAGCAGATGCTCTACCACTGAGCCACCACCCCTCCACTAATATGAAGCTGCCTTGTACAGATTCAGACCCTTGGTCCATCAAAGTCAGTATTGTGTACTTAGACCCGCAGCGGCTCTCCCGGGTCTCGGGCTGAGGTCTTTCACATCACCTACTTCCTTAGTCCCTTTAACTGGAGATGCCGGGGGTTGAACCTGGGATGCTTCTGCGCGCCAAGCAGAGGCTCTACCACTGAGCCACCACCCCTCCACTAATATGAAGCTGCCTTGTACAGATTCAGACCCTTGGTCCATCAAAGTCAGTACTGTGTGCTTAGACCCGCAGCGGCTCTCTAGGGTCTCGGGCTCAGGTCTTTCACATCACCTACTTCCTTAGTCCCTTTAACTGGAGATGCCAGGGATTGAACCTGGGATGCTTCTGCGTGCCAAGCAGAGGCTCTACCACTGAGCCACCACCCCTCCACTAATATGAAGCTGCCTTGTACAGATTCAGACCCTTGGTCCATCAAAGTCAGTATTGTGTACTTAGACCCGCAGCGGCTCTCCAGGGTCTCGGGCTGAGGTCTTTCACATCACCTATTTGCCTGGTCCCTTGAACTGGAGATGCCGGGGATTGAACCTGGGACGCTTCTGCATGCCCAGCAGAGGCTCTACCGCTGAGCCGCAGCCAGGGTCTCAGGCAGAGGTCTTATGAAGAGGTCTTCACACCATCTACTTGCCTAGTCCCTTTAACTGGAGATGCCGGGGATTGAACCTGGGACCCTTCTGCACGCCGCTGAGCCGCAGCCGGGGTCTCAGGCAGAGGTCTTATAAAGAAATCTTCACACCACCTACTTGCCTAGTCCCTTTAACTGGAGATGCCGGGGATTGAACCTGGGACCCTTCTGCATGCCAAGCAGAGGCTCCACCACTGAGCCACAGCCCCTCCCCGGAACATAAGTGAAGCCATGAACACATGAAGCTGCCTTATACTGTATCAGACCCTTAGTCCATCCAGGTCAGTATTGTCTACTCAAACCGGCAGCGGCTCTCCAGGGTCTCAGGCGGAGGTCTTTCACATCACCTACTCGCTTAGTCCCTTGAACTGGAGATGCCAGGGATTGAACCTGGGACCTTCTGCATGCAAAGCAGATGCTCTACCACTGAGCCACAGCCCCCTCCCCTAATACCGTAGACCACCCAAAAAGAGAAATCAGTGAGGTTAGCCCCACTGAACTGAGTGAGACTGGGTTGAACACATGAAGCTGCCTTATACTGAATCAGACCCTTGGTCCATCAAAGACAGTATTGTGTACTCAGATTGGCAGCGGCTCTCCAGGGTCTCAGGCAGGGGTCTTTCGCATCACCTACTTGCCTAGTCCCCTTAACTGGAGATGCGGGGGATTGAGCCTGGGATCTTCTGCATGCCAAGCAGATGCTCTACCACTGAGCCACGGCCCCTCCCCTAATACCGTGGACCGCCCAAAAAGAGAAATCTGTGGAGTCTAGATCAAATGAAGAAAGGGGGGTCTAGATCAAATAAGTGAGTCCCACTGAACTGAATAGGGCTGAGTTCTGAGTAAACATGCTGCCAGTCTATTAAAACGATAAGCTGTCCCATAATTATACTGTAAAAGGCATCTATGCCGATGTTTTGCTCAGATATAAATGTATTAATATTTATATCAACCTAATATGAAAGGATTTTATTAAGTGAATAAAAGCTAGACTATCCATTACATTAAAAAAGCTTCCATCGGTGGCTTTCCCTCGTAGAAAGGCATCCCTTTGTCATCAAGTTCCCTAGAAATAAGGCTACTGACTTCTTTTTCTTTTTTACTGCTGTTCTGCTTTAATGCCGACCAGAGACACAGGCATTTAGAAACGGAGCTTTCCTGATCACGGTAGGCAAAGATTCACCCCCTTTTCCTGCATGCAGGACTACTGTTCAAGGCATATGATCCATGTCGCTTTTAAAAAGGTGACCTGTCAGTTCTCAACATGCAACTTAAAAAAAAAAAAATTATGCGCACATTAAGTCAGGTAACAGCAGGTGGGGTGTGGTGAGAGGAAGTGTGGTGTAGTGGCTAGAGTTCTAGGCAAGAAGTGGAGAGACCCAGATTCAGCTACGAAGTCCGTTCCATGTTCACACTCTTGGAATATCTGTGTTGCTCATGTAATGAAAGTGGAGCAGGCTTCCTCGGGAGGTGGTGAGCTCTCCTTCCTTGGAGGTTTTTAAGCAGAGGCTAGATGGCCATCTGTCAGCAATGATGATTCTATGACCTTAGGCAGATCGTGAGAGGGAGGGCATCTTGGCCATCTTCTGGGCATGGAGTAGGGGGTCACTGGGGTGTATGTATGGGGGGGAGGAAGTTGTGAATTTCTTGCCTTGTGCAGGGGGTTGGACTAGATGACCCTGGTGGTCCCTTCCAACTCTATGTTTCTATAATATGAAGAAAATTGATATGCTTTCTCACATGATGCTGGAGTGTCTCCACTTCAAACTGCAACGTGATCAATGGATCACTCCTATTTTAATGAAATTACCTGCCACCGTAGCAGATGATAAAATAGTCCCCTTTTTGCTGGTGGATAGAGATCCAAGTAGAACACCGACAGTAGCCAAGTATCTCTCTGCCATATTTTCCTTAAAGAAACAGATTAAAAAAACAACAACTCCCTATTAACTGCTCAAGACCTGTGGGTCATGGGAGCTTGGAAGGAGAGGAAGGAATATCAGTGTGGGAGAGGGAACAACACAGACCCTACTTGCAGGCTTCCTGGCAGCACCTTTAGCCTGATCCAGCATGCCTGCTTTTATATTCCTATTTGATCACTCTGCGTCTGTCGGTATCTCATAGAATAGCCCACCGCACAGGGTCGTTGTGAAGATAAAGGGGCAGAGAACGGCATATTCTTCGTTTTAGACTCACAACAACCCTGTGAGAGGGGGCTAGGCTGAGAGAGTGCAGATGGCTCACCATCACCCATGGTCCGTCACCCACTAGGTTTCCATGGCAGAGCGTTGGTTTGAACCCCGAGTCTCCCAAGTCCCAAGCCGGCATGCTAACCTCTACACCACGTTGACTCTCCTTTCACGGTCTCGAGGCCAGCATGTTTCGGCATCACGCAACGTTCCGCCTCCCCCCTTTGCCTTCAAAGAGCAAGTTCGTACAGTACAGGAAGGCGAGGAAAGATGAGATTTTCACATTCATCCCCAAACAAGCCCGTGATTATCATTTTTATTGTGGGAACTTCTCATTTAAGGATTTATTGCTTATCAGGTTGCTTGTCGAAGCCCACGTGTAAAGTGATGATTCAAAACTGGTCATGGATGAAGTCATAAATCCACAGCAGCAGCGAAAACCTCAGCGGGCTTCCCCTGTGAAATGAAAGCAGCAACTGAGCCTTTGCTTTAGGAGCTCTTCAGCTCCTGAAATATGGACTTAGCTGGGGTGGAATCGGTAATTTTCTCCCAAGAGGGAGGCAGATGCCCATAACTCACGTGCAGCAGGCCAAAACAGTGGCTTTTCCCTTTCCCCTTGAAAAATGAGCTGTCTTGTTTGGCTGATGCAGCACGCTCCGTTCACGATCCCATTTGGCAGCTTGTTTTTCTGGACGGATCAGACATGCAGAGGACATGCTGCAGGCTTGAAGCTGTACAGGAAGCTGCTTCACACAGATCCAGACTCATTCGCCTATCGAGATCAGTCTTGGCCGGATCACGAGAGAGAGGGCAGGAAAGGGACGAGGCAGCGCTCGGCTCTCGTGGCCCTTTCTTGCATGCCCGGGGTCCATCTAGCTGTCCAAACTAAATCAACCACGTGGTGTAAAATGATTAAAAAAGATAATCTTAGGGCTTCTTATCTGGTAGATATAACAGCTCTCACATCACTGTGATTTCAAACTGTGCCCACGGAGCTTCTTGCCGGTCATTTTTCAAAAAAAAAACCCCGGGCTCAACTTATCTGTATCTGCGGTAGCTCAGTGCAAGAGCTACCCCATTATATCCTGGCCTGCCCTCTTTGCATCAAACCTCGGACTAAGTCCCTGGTAAATATTCTTTCTGCTTTACACTCATTATCCGATGCCGACAAACTAATTTTCTTGCTTTCTGATATCGATCCTGTTGTTTCCCGGAAAATGGCACTTTATGGCCTAGTAAGTAAAGTCAAGGTCCCCTGTGCAAGCACCGGTTCTTTTCTGACCCATGGGGTGACGTCACATCCCAACGATTACTCGGCAGGCTTTGTTTACAGGGTGGTTTGCCAGTGCCTTCCCCAGTCGTCTTCCCTTTACCCCCAGCAAGCTGGGTCCACATTTGACCGACCTCGGAAGGATGGAAGGCGGATTCGACCTTGAGCCGGCTACCTGAAACCAACTTCCATCGGGATTGAACTCAGGTTGTGAGCAGAACTTTGACTGCAGTACTGCAGCTTACCACTCTGCGCCACAGGGCTCCTCTTTATGGCCTAGTGGCCAGGAAAATTAGGAAAAGGAAAGACACTAAATGAGGAAAGGAACTGAATTGGTGTATTTTAATCTTATGACTTTCAAGGGATTTATATTTTAAGTTGTCATAATATTGTCCAGATTGTCAAGGCCTATGGCCGTGCACAATAAGTACATGACTGACTGACACATGCCCAGGGTAATTCTGATCGATCACCACTTTGGGGTCAGGAAGGAATTTTCCTCCAGGCTAGATTGGCCATGGATCCTGGAGGGTTTTTTTGTTTTTTGTTAGACTTCCTCTAGGTATAGAGTCAAGCCCCGTGGCGCAGACTGGTAAACTGCAGTGCTGCAGTCCAAGCCCTGCTCATGACCTGAGTTTGATCCCGACAGAAGTCGGTTTCAGGTAGCCGGCTCAAGGTTGACTCCGCCTTCCATCCGTCCAAGGTCGGTCAAATGAGGACCCAGGTTGCTGGGGGTAAATGGAAGATGGCTGGGGAAGGCACTGGCAAACCACCCCATAAACATAGTCTGCCTAGTAAACGTCGGGATGTGATGTCACCCCATGTTTCAGGAATGACCCGGTGCTTGCACAGGGGACCTTTACCTTTACTTTTTTAGGCATAGAGCAGGGGTCACTGGGTCTTTGGGGAGGTAGTTGTGAATTTCCCTCTGAAGTCCACTCCATGTTCGCTCTGTGTTCAGAGGCAGAAACTCTTGTAAAAGTGGGAGATCTCCAGGCCCCACCTGGAGATTGGCAACCTTGTGCTAGGCTGATGCTAGGGTTGCTGTAATCTATTTCAGGCCCAAGGGGTTCTGTAATTATTCTTTGAGAGTGTCTTGCATCCTCCATGTGACTTGTGAATCCAGGCGACTAGTCAAAAATGATGTCCGGCCGGTGTGCCTTTTGAGTCCCTTTCTAGAAAGCCAAATGTTCCTTTCGGAGAAAGGGCAGAAGAAACCAGTGGGGAGTGCTCTTTCTTTCTTATTGAGTCCCTGAAAAAAAAAGGAAAAGGAGACTCATGGAATTTTCTCTGCCTGGATAATAGATAGAATCGTAGAAACGTTGAGTTTGAAGGGACCTCCAGAAGATCAGAACGGCACCACAAGAATGAATCGCTGCTCTAATAAAAACCAGCTTTATCAGCAAAAGAAGTGCACCGAGAGGAAGGGAGGGCAGTGCATTAATTTTCCCAGGGTTGCTGGCAGACTGCAGCTGCAGAATCTGAACCTACCAGCACCGTGAGTTGTTTAAGAGACCTGCCTATGCAGATATATCATAGAATCATAGAGTTGGAAGGGACCACCAGGGTCATCTAGTCCAACCCCCTGCACGATGCAGGAAATTCACAACTACCTCCCACCCCCACAGCCTCCGTGACCCCCCACTCCATGCCCAGAAGATGGCCAAGATGCCCTCCCTCTCATTATCTGCTTAAGGTCATAGAATCAGCATTGCTGACAGATGGCCATCTAGCCTCTGCTGCTCCCGAGGAAGCCTCTTCCGCTGAGGAACCACTCTAACTGTTAGAAAATGCTTCCTAATGTCTAGAGGGAAACTCTTTGGATTTAATTTAAACTCGTTGGTTCTGGCCCGCCCTTCTGGGGCAACAGAAAACAACTCGGCACCCTCCTCTATATGACAGCCCTTCAAGTACTTGAAGATGGTTATCATATCCCCTCTCAGTATTCTCCTTTTCTGGCTAAACATACCCAGCTCCTTCAGCCTTTCCTCATAGGACTTGGTCTCCAGACCCCTCACCATCTTTGGTGCCCTCCTCTGGACACGTTCAGTTGGCAAACTCTTAGAGAGCAAGTGCACATTGTAGATTGGGGTGGGGGAGTACCAAATGTTTGGATGATGCTCCAGGTTCACCCCTTTCCTCCCTTAAATGGGTGCCCTGCTCCCCCCCAAGCCAGCTGATGCCAGCACATTCAGGCTCAGGGCCGTTCCATAGGGTAGCTGTTGCTTCTCCTTCTCCTAGCCCTGCTGGGTCAGGCGTGCCACCAGCCTACCTCCTGGAGGGCGGACTGCCCTGCTGTGTTGACTGGCAGGGGCAGGGACGAATTCTGCTGTATGCAGGCCGTTGCCAGGTGGGCTGCTCTCACCGGGCCTCTCCACCTCTGATTCACACTCTTTCTGGCTCTAGGATGCTCTGCTCACGGTCCACTGTCTCCTCTAAACACCTCCAAACAAACCATAAAGTGCCATTCCACCCCCTCAAATCTTCAGGTATTTCCCAACCCAGAGCTGGCACAATCCATAATCCTCAGTGCCCAGATGTTCAGAAGGGGTACAGGAGTTCCATTTGTCTGTGATCCTGTACCTTTGTTGGTACCAGCTACATTCTTCCTCAGGCTACCAACCCCCCCCCCAAAAAAAAAGACCAGGGGTAGAAAAAGGCCTTCTCTCATGCCAGGACTTAGGGTTACCAACCTTCAAGTGGTGGTTGGAAATTTCCCGGAATTACAGCTGGCCTCCAGGTGATAGAGATCAGTTCCCCTGGAGAAAATGGCCATGACTCAGTGGTAGAGCATCAGCTTGGTGTGCAGAAGGTCCCAGGTTCAATCCCTGGCATCACCAGTTCAAGGGACCAGGCAAGTAGGTGATGTGAAAGACCTCTGCCTGAGACCCTGGAGAGCTGCTGCCGGTCTGAGTAGGCAATACAGACTTTGATGGACCGAGGGTCTGATTCAGTGTAAGGCAGCTTCATGTGTTTGGAGGAAGGTGGACTGTGTGGCATTATGCCCCTCTGAGGTCCCTCCCTTCCCCAAACCCCACCCTCTGCAGGTTCCACCGCCCCCAAATCTTCAGGTATTTCCCAACCCAGAGCTGGCAATCTTACCGGGTCTACTAGATATCCATGGATGCCTTTGATGTATTTTGCACTATAGACCTTCTGGGCAAAAGAGAGAGAGAAAGAAAAAATGGTATTCCTCCACCGGAGTTACAAAGGCTTGCCGTCTGCCTTTAATCTCTCTGACATTCAGCCAGATAGCGTTGCAAACAACTATTATAAACCTCAAGGTTATTGCAGAAACGATCATCTTTTCCCTTACCTTTCTTGGAAGACAATCAAGTGTGAGATCATCAGAATGACTTCCTAACAGAAAAATTCTACCCCCCCCGCCCCGCGCTGTCAGTCAGCAGCAAAGCTTCAGTCGGGGGGCTGCTTCCCCGTGGTTTGGTTCCACGCTGCGCTCAGAATGATCGACCAAGCGGAGGGGCACTGTGGCGTCTTGGAGCAGTGGGGCGCCAACCTGGGGTCCAGCATGACTGGCGGCAGAGGTGATGGACGGCACCGTCCTTCCAGGCCGATGCGCCACTTTACAAATGTTACCATTCTGCCACTGAGCCAGAGCCCCTCTCCAAGGGTCTCAGTCGGAGGTCTTTCACATCACCTTCTACCTGGTCCTTTTAACTGGAGATGCCGGGGATTGAACCTGGGATCTCCTGCGTTCCAAGCAGATGCTCTATCAACTAAGCCACAGGCTGCATCCTGGTAGTGGGCGAGCGGGAACATGGCTGGCCCTGGACTAGACAGTGCCCCAGATAGGGAGCGTCTCCACTTTTAGTGTAGTGGTTAAGAGCGGTGGTTCAGAGCGGTGGACTCTGATCTGGAGAACTGGGTTTGATTCCCCACTCCTCCACATGGCCGGCGGAGGCTAATCTGGTGAACTGGATCTGTTTCCCCACTCCTACACACGAAACCAACTGGGTGACCTTGGGCAAGTCACAGCTCTGTTAGAGCTCTCTCAGCCTCATCTACCTCACAAGGTGTCTGTTGTGGGGAGGGGAAAGGAAGGCGATTGTAAGACAGTTTGAGTCTCCCTTAAATGGTAGAAAAAGTCGGCATATAAAACCAGCTCCTCCTCCTCTTCCTCTTCCTCTTCCTCCTCCTCCTCCTCCTCCTCTTCTTCTTCTTCTTCTTCTTCTTCTCCCCCTTTCATTTGCTCACCTTTGGAATACCTGATCTTTTCCCCCCAATCACTTTGGTAGGCCATCTCACTGCTTCGAGGCACAATTTGCATGCATGATTTATCCCTGTCACATAAAGACCAGAGATTTGCACGGCAGGATCCATAAATCTGTCTTGCTTTGCTTCCGGAGAAGCAAATAAAAAACAGATTTTGTTTCCTCTCCACCTATCGGAGCATGTTAATTGCCACGATGCTTCCGTAGCTCTGGCATCAAGATACTGAACCGGGCTCCAACTTCGGGAGGACCCAAAAATGGGAGCCTGGCTCTCTTGTAGGTGGTGTGTGTGTGCATGTGTGTGTGTGTGCATGTGTGCACACAAGTGCGTGTGCAAGGCTATGAGGTGGCGTTGCCAATCTCCAGGTGGTGCCTGGAGATCTCCTGAAATCACAACTGATCTCCAGACATGGAGAGATCAGTTCCCCTGGAGAAAATGGCAGCTTTGGAGGGTGCCGTCTATGGCTTTATACCCTACTACGAGGGCAAGCTGGGGAAGGAGGCTCAGTGTCAAATCTGCCTCTGCGCAATGTGTAAAATGTAACTTGGGACCGAACACCGGGAGAACTTCTGCGTATAAAGCAGAGATGCTACCCCCGAGCTGCAGACTCCCCCTAAAGTCAGTGTCAAAACAATAACTCAACCTCTGCAGTTACAGTATTTCTAAGTATCTCTTGCTGAGGGATGACAGATTTATTTCCCTTAAAAAAGAAAACAACCCGCATCTCCCCTTTTTATGTTTGCAAAAGGCTGTCTGGGCCCACCTGTTCTCACGTTTGGGAAACCGCTGGGAGTTGGCCAGACCAGATGTGGGACGCCTCCTGCCCTGCGTGCCAGATGCGCCTCGCTGCCCAGATGTTCAGAAGCTATCTCCCAAGCGTCTGGGCTTGGGTCCTTGAAACTCACTTAGTGACTTGCCCTTGAACCGGCTGCAAGTGAGTTTCCCTCTTTTTCTCCTCCGTGTGTTCGTGTGTTCATGTCTTTTTCTCCTCCGTTCAGCTTTCAAGCCAAACGGCCCGGAAGCAGTGCGAGCTCTGATAGGAATTATGGTGCTGATTCACACAGGCTATTCATGCAGGCCATTTGATGCTCGCTCAAAACGGTTTTTTTTAATCCGCCCTTTAAAATGACTGTTCACGGTCCCGATGCGAGAGGAGAAAGTCAAACAAATTCCACACACTCCACTCCCCTACTCCTTCATTTGGATGGCCATTAGCAATGGTCGTTTGCATAGCTAAGCCACGGCTATGATTTTTCATGGTCCCTTCAGTAAATGCTTCAGTGCTGGGGTGGAGCAAATACAAAAGGTCGCGTTAAAGGGGCTCTTAAGAAATGCGAAGCAGGTATGCACCGCCTTCGCAGTGAGGGCTGGAATGACGGTTCAGCGTGAACAAATAAAAAAAAGATATGTGGGACACTTCAGTTCAGAATGCGCTGCTAATTACCATGCATAAATGACCACAGACCTGCAATGGTTGCTCTTCCCAGCCCATAAATTAGCTGTGTCATAGAAGGTTGGAGCTGGAAGGACCTTGGAGGACATCTAGGATAACCTTTGGACCCCATCAGGGATATGCAAATATAGCATAGAATCATAAATGGCCTTGTTGGAAGGGACCACCAAGGTCATCTAGTCCAACCCCCTGCAAAATGCAGGAAATTCACAACTACCTCCCCCACACACACCCCAGTGCCCAGAAGATGGCCAAGCTGCCCTCCCTCTCATCATCTGCCTAAAGTCATAGAATCAGCATTGCTGACAGATGGCCATCTAGTCTCTGCTTAAAAACCTCCAGGGAAGGAGAGCTCACCACCTCCCGAGGAAGCCTGTTCCACGGAGGAACTACTCTAACTGTTAGAAAATTCTTCCAAATGTCTACGTAGATGGAAACTCTTCTGATATAATTTTAACCCGTTGGTTCTGGCCCGACCTTCTGGGGCAACAGAAAACAACTCGACACCCTCCTCTATATGACAGCCCTTGAAGTCCTTGAAGATGGTTATCATATCCCCTCTCAGTCTTCTCCTTTTCAGGCTAAACATACCCACTCCCAAAGGTGCTACTGGACTCAATCCTAGGCTGTCCCGAACAGATTATTCTCCATGCTCTGCCTAAAAACCTCCAGCAAAGGGGAGTCCACCTCTTCCCGAGGTAGCATGTATATACTTGAGTGTACTTACAAGTAGGTAAGGGAGGGAAATCCCAAATCCAGTCCCTGGTATCCCTAGTTAAAGGATCTTGGGTACAAGGGGTTGAAAACGACCTGGGCTTTCTGAAATTTACCTGCTGGTTTGAAGAACCTGTCGGACATCTCCC
The DNA here is from genome assembly GCF_029931775.1 of Euleptes europaea. Classification (NCBI taxonomy): domain Eukaryota; kingdom Metazoa; phylum Chordata; class Lepidosauria; order Squamata; family Sphaerodactylidae; genus Euleptes; species Euleptes europaea. The sequence goes on from NC_079332.1 coordinate 10,051,249, forward strand.
TTTTCTTAGGCTAAGAAAAAAGTCAAACCAAGAGAAAGCAAAACAGGGTCTGCATTTCAGTATCTGGTTTCTAAATGTATTGCGAAAGGCTGTAAACATTGGAGTTGTTTCATATTACCGTGCTTTAAAGCCCAGCGGTAAATTTAAGCCATTGGGCTTGGCAAATTGCCTGTCTAGTCAATGGCTGTGCGCTTGCTAGATATCAGATTGGGTTTAGAATACTTCTTTCTAGAAGGTGGGAGGGTGTTGTTGGGCATGCTGGGGAAAAAATGTCTTTTTTTGTATGTAACTCTCAGCCGTGTTTTTGGAGATGTTCCTTCTCCATTTTTGAAAGTCCCGATAGCTGCCTGATTTCCACCTCTCTAATCTTGTACCAGCTTCCTTTTACCGCTGTACGCTCACGGTCCCCAAATTCAGTTGTGCTACTGTGATTATTCAGTAATAAGTACACTACAGACTTGCTATGTGTTTTTTAAGAGTGATTGCCACCACACCCCCAGTAAATGGTGAGGGTACCTTCAAGGAAAAAGTAGAGAGAAAGAGTGAGAGAGAGACATAGCAGCACAAAAGTGTCTCGACTGATGCGTTCCTTTTAAAACTTTGGCCATTTAAGCAGGGTCGATTCTGCTCCTCGCTCAATGCTGATTTTTTAATCCGACCTTTAAAATGACTACTCACGGTCCTGATGCAAGAGGAGAAAGTCAGACAAATTCCACACACCCACCCACTCGCCTGCTCCTTCGTTCCTTCGTTTGCATAGCCATTAGCAATAGCCGCGGCTGGGATTCTGCACGCTTCCTTCAGTGAATGCTTCGATGTGGGGATGGAGCAAATACAAAAGGTCGCTTATAAAGGGGCTCTTAAGAAATGCAAAGCAGGTATGCACCAGCTTCGCAGTGATGTCTGGAATGATGGTTCCGCGTGAAGAAATAAAAAAATATATATATGTGGGGCACTTCACCCTGGAACGCGCTGCTAATTACCAAGCATAAAGGGCTAATGACTCCTCTCATTCTGTGACATGGACCTCCTTAGAAGGACATTTGCCTGTGATCCTGTGCGCTTAGACAGAAAGGACAGTCATTGGTCAGTGAAACTCCCCTTGTAATACTAAGCAGCTGGGGCTGCCTTTCTGCTTAGCCATGTATCTTTTCACTTCTCTGGGGTTCTCCCTTTCCTGGGCTTCAGCGCAGGATGAAATTCGCAAAGGCCATTTATGCAGGGTCAATATTGATGCTCGCTCAAAGCTCTTTTTTTTTAAATGTGACCTTTAAAAATTCCTATTCATGGTCCCGATGCAAAAGGAGAAACTCCACCCCCACACACACACACACTCGGCTGCTCCTTTGTTCCTGTTTGCATAGCCATTAGCATGTGCATAGCTAACGTGCCACTTTTATTTTGCATGGTTCCTTCAGAGGGATTCTTTGGGGCAAACACCAAAGGTCACGTTAAACGGACTCTTAAGTAATGCGTAGCAGGTATGCGCCGGCTTCGCAGTCACTTCCGGAATGACAGTTCAGCGTGAAAAATTAAAAAAAAAATGTGCGGGGAAATTCAGCCTGGAACGCACTGCTAATTACCATGCATAAATGGCCAAAGACTTGTCCCAGCCCAAAGAGCTGGACGAACAAGACTAGCCAGACAGGCTATCTGTTGTCTTGGCAGAGGCTGCGATCCTAAGGGTAGGAGTGCCTCCTTTGGAGGAGGTGCCAACGTTCACGGCTACTTGCTTGGAACCAGATCCATTGTAATTCTGGGAGAACTCCTTGAAGCTGGTAACTCTGTGCGCTGCACGTCGTGATTCTTGTGCACAAAGTCGAGTGCCTCCTTCAAGGATCACAAGCTCAGTGAGCGATCGATGCTGGTGCAATTCCAGGTAAAGGTTCTGCCTCCTCACAGTCAGAGTTTCTTTAAAAAAATCTATTTATGTCAAATGTATAATATATCGAGCAGAACTGCACCCAAGTGTATTTGACTGGTGCAGTTTGGGGTCAGTCGACCGGCGCAAAGGCAGGCTTTCATTTTTGTTTCGATTTTTAGAAGCCCGGCAATCTGCGTGCGCGATATCCGGGAGCAAGACGTTTGCACACCTGGAAATCAGCAAAGGTGATTTCAGGATGTAAGAAGGAGAAAGAGAATGGGAGGGAAGCAAAAGAGAAAAGGGACCTGACTTTTCAGAAGCAAACATCACATGAACACATGAACACCACACGAACAAAGCCTTATACTGAATCAGACCCTTGGTCCATCAAAGTCTGTATTGTCTACTCAGACTGGCAGCGGCTCTCCAGGGTCTCAGGCAGAGGTCTTTCGCATCACCTACTTGCCTAGTCCCTTGAACTGGAGATGCCGGGGATTGAACCTGGGACCTTCTGCGTGCCAAGCAGAGGCTTTATCACTGATCCATGGCCCTTCCTTATTCTCTCATGTGGTGGTGGTGGTGGAAAGCACCGTCAAGTCACAGCAGACTTATGGCGACCTCGTAGGGTTTTCAAGGCTAGAGAAGGTCGGAGGTGGTTTGCCGTTGCCTGCCTCTGCTTGGGCTAAGAGAGTTCGGAGAGAACTGTGACTGGCCCAAGGTCACCCAGCAGGCTTCATGTGGAGGAGTTGAGAAATCGAACCCGGTTCTCCAGATTAGAGTCCCGCCGTTCTTAACTACGACATGATGCCAGCTCCTTTATTTTCTCATACTTGGAAGTAAATTTCCTGGCAGTCGAACGGAGAAAAGTGACCTTCTTCCATATAGGTGCCTTTATGTAAACAACGGAGTGTGGTTTGGCTTTGAAAGCAGCTTACAATATCTGCATTAGTGCTCCTGCGACACATACTAGAGATTCGTATTTGTTTTAAGAAACCACTTCGATGAAGCTGATTAAATGCTCTCGCTGCGTGGTTGATCACCTAAGAGTGGGCAGAAACATACATAAAAACAGGAGCTAATGTGATTTGTTTTTTCCCTGCCCTTGAGTGTGAGTCCCATTTCTTGTCATCCTTCAAATGACAAATGGGTTCCTTGTTGCAGTGAGCACTGGTCTACTCTCTTTTAAATGCTACGCTTCTGTTGGGGTGGCAATTTTTACCACGCTTCTCGAAAGAACTCTCACACAGTGATACATGTAAATGATGCGACAATAGCTATTCAACCGAGGCCGTTGTTTCAGGCTTGACATCGGACAGTAGTTAACGTTCAGTTTTTATTATTTCCATCGAAGGTAGGCAGATTCAATCACATTCCATATAAGGAGAGACTCTGGCCCTGTGGTTCAGGATCCCAGACTCGCTTATGCATATTCTGTTGGAATGTCGCCTAGGTGAGGGCCTTCATAATGACCGTCTATTAGATCTGCTTGATACCCATTTAGTCAATAATAAAAAGACAATAGCTAATTTGCTTTTTAAAACCCATATGTTTAGGAAGACTAAGGTCGTTCTGTGATGTCGCAAGCACCTGGCCGGTCAGTTCTGTTCTGCTTCTGACTGGCAAACAGTGACCCTTCAGCCCAGTCCTCCAGAGGCGAATTTTTTTGTGTGCTGTCCAGTCACAGCCGACTTATGGTGACCCCATAGGGATTTCAAGGCAAGAGACGTGGGGCGGGGAGGTAGTTGTGAATTTCCTGCATTGTTGCAGGGGGTTGGACTAGATGACCCTGGTGGTCCCTTCCAACTCTATGATGTCTGGAGGTGGTTTGCCGTTGCCTGCCTCCATGCCACAACTCTGTTTTTCCTTGGTGGTCTCCCGTCCAAATACTAGCCAGGGCCGACCCTGCTTAGCTTCTGAGATCTGACGAAGTCAGGCTAGCCTGGGGCTATCCAGGCCAGGGAAGAGAGTATTAGACGTCATGACAATGTTGTGTCTGCCCTTTCTAGAGTGGAGCAACTCCTTTCCTTTCCTTTATCCCTTAGAAGCTCCTTGATTCATTGATCTTGAGCAGCATATATCTAATGTTTGAGGGATATAAGGACTCCTGCTTTTCTCCGGATCTGGACTCCTGCTTTTCTCCGGATCTGGACCTTCCTAACTATAAGGAAGCTGACTTGAGGACACCCCAGGTAGGCACATAACTGAATTTTATGCCGACTCCCCTTCGATTCAGAACTGGAAGTGTCTTTGTTGGTCTCTCCACGCTTGTGACGAAACTACAACCATCCTTTCCCCCCAGTCGTATATTAAGAACATTTGATAGAAACGTTGCCATGAGAAATGATACCCGGGTTGGCTTTGGGGGGGGGGGGGCACAAACAATGCTAAAACGATGCTACTATGTCATAAATGGGAAAACTGCCAAAGGAAACACGTGACAATGCATGACAATTAAAACCAACGAAGAAAAGGCATAGTTGTAGATGCCTACGTACAAGATGAGCCATGCCAGGTACCTGTAGTATTCTAAATCTCTCCTATGCACTGATATATGCCTAAGTGGACAGTATTTGTACCCATGTTGCTCATATTTTGGATGGCCTACTTAGGTATTTTGCAAGGTCCAGCACCCCCCCCCCCCACAAGCCTTGGAAGTTCGACAAACATTGATTTCATTTTAAAGAGGTCACCCCCTTAACTTCTTTCTAATTAGCAGTGACAGATGTTCAACTGCAGGAACATCTTCGGAATCATTATCCTAATAACGTCCTGTTGGCTTTTAAATGTGCTTCTTCATGTAAATTGGTAATTAGAGCGTCCCGTCAGAGCTGTTTTGGGTACAGGGAGAACCGACCAGGGGATGAGGGGGGGAGGATCGCCAGGGCCAAGAGTTGTCTCCAAGCAGCCGATGCGGCCCCAAAGTCTTCTCCAGCTTTTAAGGACGACAAAAAAGATCCCCATTAAAACTGTGATCTTTCTTCAGGGTCAATGTATTATTTAAGACAGGGGTGGGGAACCTTTTTTCCGCCAAGGGCCATTTGGATATTTATAACATCATTCGCAGGCCATGCAAAATTATCAACTTAAAAATTAGCTGACCAAGCCCCAAGCAGGCAGCTGCCCCAGATGACACACACACCCCCGGTGCGGGCAAGCAGGCAGGCATCCAACCAGTGGTGCACTCACCCACCTGGTGGCACAGGATGGTCTGTTGCACCAGCTGGGTGTAGCCGTCCAGCCGCATATCGGAGTTGCTCCTGCTCCACACGGTCAGGGCTGGATTCTACAGCCGGCTCCTGCTACTTCCACCCGCAGGGATGAAATGAGGACACACTGGCTAAGAACTGCCCCCCCCCCCGCGGGCACAACCCCTCCATTGTCGCCACTTCTGCCCCCAGCCCTCTTGAAGTACAGAGGGAATACGTTTCTCCACAGCCCAAGTGGGAAAGGGTTAACACAGTTTCTTGGGCAGTCCTAGCAGCTCCATAGCTAACTACTTTTCTGCAAGGGGGGGAAAAGGTTCCTTTTCTCAGCAAAACAAATCCACATCTGCCTTGAATAGAGGCTATTCCTGTCCACGGGAGAGGACAGATCACCAGTCTTAGATCCTTCTGAGCTAGAGATCTGCCAAACCCCACGAAAGGCCAGACCAAATTATTTCACGGGCCTTAAATGGCCCCCGGGCCTGATGTTCCTGACCCCTGATTTAAGATATTTCTGTTCTACTTCTTTTGGTCTATTGAGCCCGCAAAGCAGACTAGCAATAAAAAGGGGAGAAGGTTGATTTAATAGCAGCACCATAAAAGCATAATCAAACCATAGCTGATTCCAACCAAATTAGCGAAACTGACAGACCTGGAACAACAAGTAATTTGCTGAAAGAAAACAGTGCAATCCTAAAGGGAATTACTCCAGTCTAAGCCCATTCATTTCAACAGGTTTAGACTGGTCTAACTCTGCATAGGATTGCACTGAAAGTTAGCAAGAACGCAAAGGCTGCAATCTGAGGAAGACCTTTTCCTGGGAATAAGCTCCGCTGAATAAAATTGGGCCTACTTCTGAGTAGACCTGCTTAAGAGCGCTCCCAAAATCAGTTGCCCCAAATACTCTCTGAAACAAGGATTTTATTTTGTTTTTTAAAGAGCCAGAACATATCTGAGTTCTGGGGTCTGAAACTCCCAACGTGTCATTCCTCCATAAAAAGCCGCCAGGGCGGAGGTGGGTGTGGTGGTGGTGATCTGGTTCAGACTGAGATACTGGTGAAATGGGGAGCGGATGTTAACTCTTCCTTCTGTGCCATTTCCCTGATAAAAATGTCCCCCTGGACTGCCTTGTGTGCCAACAGGGGGAAATGGCCCTGTGTTTAGCACATTTCTATCCCTCCTGCCTATTCTCCATCTAACTCTGTATGCCCCCATCTCTGCTGGACCGCAGCTTTCCAGAGCCCCAAGCAGATCAAGGTTGCCGCTAGAGAGCCTTTAACCTGAGATGCCAACTTTTAACAAAATTCTAGCAGATCTTTCCCTCGGGTGATCAGAATGCCATCACAAATATTTTTGGATGACTGAGCTTCACAAACCTACAGGGCTGGATTCCACCTCCTTTTTCACTGTTCCAAGAGGGAGGAGGAACCACTCACCCGATTTTCCTCCTCGATGTAGCCCCATCCTGGCTTTCCCCCCCCCCACCCCGTCCTAAAATCTGGGTCTGTTGGGATAGGTTTGCATATATAATCAAACTAATGACCGGCTACGATATTTCCTTTAGCCCAAATTAACATTCTGTTGGGATACCAAGACAGTTCTGTTAAGAGAATTGCGCCAGACATTATCATGGAACATAATCGCTGCGGCAAAGATTCTAATTGCCTCCCTGACGCAAACTGGCTATACCATCAGCTGAACAATGGCTGCACAAAACTGAGAAAATTTGCTGAAATGGCAAAAATTGATTTAAATTCTTCAATTAAAAGAAGGGAGAAAAAAACCCAGACTTTGGAAATCACTCACTCTCAGTTGACGCAGCCTTAACGCAAGCCAGATATAAGAACATAAGAAAGGCCCTGCTGGATCAGACCAAGGTCCATCAAGTCCAGCAGTTTGTTGTTCACACAGCGGCCAACCAGGTGCCTCTAGGAAGCCCCCAAACAAGATGACTGCAGCAGCATTGTCCTGCCTGTGTTCCAAAGCACCTAATGTGACAGGCATGCTCCTCTCATCCTGGAGAGAATAGGTATTCATCATGACTAGTATCCATTTTGACTAGTAGACATGAATAGCCCTCTCCTCCATGAACATGTCCACTCCTCTCTTAAAGCCTTCCAAGTTGGCAGCCATCACCACATCCTGGGGCAGGGAGTTCCACAATTTAACTATGCGATGTGTGAAGAAATACATTCTTTTTATCTGTTTTGAATCGCTTACCCTCCAGCTTCAGCAGATGACCCCGCATTCTGGTGTTATGAGAGAGGGAGAAAGGCTTCTCCCTGTCCACTCTCTCCATACCATGCATAATTTTGTAGACCTCTTCCAAGTCTCCCCGTGGTGTAGCGTAGTTATGGTGTAGTGGTTAAGAGTGGTGGTTTGGAACGGTGGAGTCTGATCTGGAGAACCGGGTTTGATTCCCCGCTCCTACACATGAAGCCAGATGGGTGACCTTGGGCTAGTCACACTCTCTGAGCCCCATTTCTCATAGTGCGGGGGACCTGTCTTCTTGTACTTGAAGGGCCACAGCTGCCTTTGCGCACTTTGAAATGCTGAGAACAGGTAAGGTGTGCTGCCGCAGAACAGCATCCTAGGTGTGCATGCAGAGGGTGCAACCACCCACAAAACTAACACGCGTTTTGATCCTGTGTTTTAAAAGTCACTGTTTTTATATTCTTTTCATCGGGTGCTGCCAGAATAACCCTTCTGAAAGGCAACAGGTGATGCGCAAAATAAGGAAAAGGGCAGCAGAGATTGGCCACCGGGAAAGTTTAGAGATGATCGTTTTCAGTCGCCAAGCATTTCCCAGCATTTTCACGCTGAATGCGAGGGAGGGTAGGAAGCAGCTTCGCTCTGCTGCTGTGACTAAGCTGCTGAGTCATCGCTTTATGGCTGTAGTGAAGAACGGTAACTGGGAACAGGCTCCTTAAAACATTTTATCCCACCCTGGATAGTTTGAACACTCAATTTTACCTTCACACCAACTTTATAGTGAGTTTGTTACGGAGAGAGTGGCTAAGGCTGTCAGATCGGGATCTGGAAGGCCAGGGTTGAAATCCCGATTTTGGCGATTTAAATCACTGGGTGACCTTGCTCCCTTGGCCTAACCTACCTCTTGGGATTGTTGTGAGGATTACAATGGTGGCGGGCATACACACTGAGCTTTAATAACTCAGCGGAGATCCTTCCGCTGTGGCAGCATCTGCTGAAACAATGTTTTTTAAAATCTCCGCAGCCGATCAGATCTCCAGTGGCCAATCTTATAACTTGCTGGGCAAAAGCCCCACCCATTTCCTAAAAACATGTGAAGGGCACCAGGAAAGGTGTTGTTGGGCACCATATGCCCATGGGCAACATGTTGAGGATTATCCAGATTTTGATTCCATGTCTCCCTTGAGAGCCAGCGGGGTGTAGTGGTTAAGAGCGGTGGTTTGGAGCGGTGGACTTTAATCTGGAGAACCGGTTTTGATTCCCCCCCTCCTCCACATGAGCAGCGGATGCTAATCTGGTGAACTGGGTTGGTTTCTCCACCCCTTCACACGAAGCCAGCTGGGTGACCTCGGGCCAGTCACACTCTCTCAGCCCCACCTACCTCATAGGGTGTCTGTTGTGGGGAGGGAAGGCGATTGTAATCCCGTTTGAGTCTCCTTTAAGTGGTAGAGAAAGTCAGCATACAAAAACCAACTCTTCTTTTTCTTCTCCCTGGCGTGGAACAGACCCCAAAGTCTTTTGTTTCCTTGTGGCTAAATTCTTCTGCTTAAAACAAACACAGTTTTCAATTAAAAAAAGAAGCCCAGGCGTATAAGTGGCACATATAATGATGGCATGATGTGTGGTGTAAAAATGGTCCCCCCCCCAAAAAAAAACCCTGCAATGATAATGAGGCTACCCAAAGCTGATGATGACATATGAAATCAAAATGGCACCAAATGGGAGCCTCTTCGGTACAGCTTATTGCTCCCGCTCCTCGGTTTTTGGCCTGGCCACCCACTTTAATCCTCGGCTCACTCACCGAAAGCTCAGCTTGCCAGGGCAGTTTGAGAAATGACGTTTGAGAAATGACTCTCTTCAGGCACAGTTTCGGGGAAGGCTGTACCCCTGAGGTGCGCTGAAGTGCCAGAATGCTTCGGAGAAGACGCAGCTCCTTTCAAAGAAAAGGGCTGGACAAGGGGGAGGAAAGAGAGCCGAGCGTTGTCCTCGGCTGAACCCGGAGAGTGCCGTGGGCGGAATTTCATTTGCTGACTCGACTTCCAAAGGTGTTTCCGCCTCGCCTGTCCACCTCGGTTGGTTCTCCCAGGTGGCTGATGACAAGGCAGCCACAACCACATCCCTAAGTCGACAAACTAAATTCTAGAACAGGGGTGTCGAACTCAGTGGTTGCGAGGGCCGGATATAACTTAAATGGCATTTGGTCGGGCTGGGCCTCGCCAGCCCAGATCGAGAGTGGGGTGTGTGTGTTTGTGTTTTGCTTTGGCTGGATTGCTTTGGCTGGCATGCGGGCTGGATAAGAAGAAGAAGAAGAGTTGGTTTTTATATGCCGGATTTCTCTACCACTTAAGAGAGAATCAAACCGGTTACAATCACCTTCACTTCCCCTCCCTACAACAGACACCCTGGGAGGTAGGTGGGGCTGAGAGAGTGTGACTGGCCCAAAGTCGCCCAGCTGGCTTCGTGTGGAGGAGTGGGGAAACAGATCCAGTTCCCAGATTAGCCTCCGCCGCTCATGTGGAGGAGTGGGGAATCAAACCCGGCTCTCCAGATCAGAGTCCACCGCTCCAAACACTTCACCATTACACCACACTGACTCTGTGCAGCAACCCTGAAATTCCTTGGTGGTCTCCCATCCAAATACTAACCAGGACCAATATAAGGCAGCTTCGTGTGTTCGTGCGTTCACTTTTTCTCAGCCTTCCTAGCCCACCTCACTAGGTTGTTGTGAGGCTAAAGTGGAGAAAGGAGACCAACGTGCGCCTCCCTGAGCTCCTTGTAGGAAAGGGAGGGTCAAAATGGAACCTGTTTAGTGTTGTGGGGGGGGGGGAGGAATTCGTTGCATATACCTTGCCTGTCCCAACAAAGTTTCGGATTCGTAGTGGTGGTGAACACATGAACACATGAAGCTGTCTGATACTGAATCAGACCCTTGGTCCATCAAAGTCAGTATTGTCTGCTCAGACCAGCAGCGGCTCCCCAGGGTCTCAGGCAGAGGTCTTTCACATCATCTACTTTCCTGGTCCCTTTAACTGGAGATGCCAGGGATTGAACCTGGGACCTTCTGCATGCCAAGCAGATGTTCTACCGCTGAGCCACGGCCCCTGCTGAGCTGGGGGGGGGGCCCTCAGTCCCTTCACAACTCCCTGGTGCAAAGGGGAACAGAGACTGGGCCGCATATCCCAGAAGGCCTTGCATGCCGCCAGGTGCAGCTCAGCTCATCCCTTCTCAGCAGGTTGGTCTCCAAGGAGTTGCGCCAGGTGCACAGCAGGTCAGAGCCTGCCCCCTTCCCAGCTGCCTCACTCAGTTCAAACAAGCCTCACGGGGTTGGGGGAGAGAGGACCCTCCGACCCGTCCTGCTCGGGAGCCTCGCTTTCAAAGGCCTCGTCGGCACAAATCACAAGCCGACTCATGCAGCCGTGCCACTGCTTAGCAACGACACATTAGCCCCCCTGGAAAACGCCAAGAGAAGCACCAGCCAAAGGCTGGCAATAATATGGGCAGCAAAACTCCAGCTGGGGAAGCTGCAAAGGGCCAGATGCCCAGCCTGCCATCAGGGGCATTGGGGCCTTATCGCTGTAGTTTTTTGGGGGGGACACCATGCCACTCCTAGAATCATAGAATTGGAAGGGACCACCAGGGTCATCTAGTCCAACCCCCTGCACAAGGCAGGAAATTCACAACTACCTTCCCCACACACACACAGTGACCCCTACTCCTTGCCCAGAAGATGGCCAAGGTGCCCTCCCTCTCATGATCTGCCTAAGGTCATAGAATCAGCATGGCTGACAGATGGCCATCTCGCCTCAGCTTAAAAACCTCCAGGGAAGGAGAGCTCACCACCTCCCGAAGAAGCCTGTTCCACGGAGGAACCGCTCTGTTAGAAAATTCTTCCTACATTCCATGCTTCAACTGTCCCCACTTTTTGTTAACATTTTGTCAGCGCAAGGTACTCGGGTTGTCGTTCTTCAAGGGTATATCCCTTTCTCCAGCGTCTCTCCAAGGTAAACGTTCAGGTGGGAGGATGCATCTCGCCTCTCATGCATGTGGAGGCGCATACATGCGCTCCAGTGAACATTAACTATTATGCAGTGCACATTTCATGCCCTGTGGCAGCTGCGGTGTATTTGAATTTTTGAAAGCCTCTTACAAGGCATTTTTATGGGAGTCTTTCCCCTGATATATCTTTAAGCATGAACACAATTCCTTTCTTGGCATTTAAATCTGTCGAGAGCAGGTGGTTGCGGTGCATGCAAATTCGATAGACAAGTGGCGGAGATGAGGTTCCAGTCACGTGAACCAGGGAATAGGTGGAAGAGATTAATACAGCTCACCTTACAAGAGAATAATTCCCGGGAGGTTGCTGTATTCATCGGCTGCAGCAAAAAGAAACAAAAGTCTTGCGGCACCTTAAAGACTAAAAAAGGTAAAGGTCCCCTGTGCAAGCACCGGGTCATTCCTGACCCATGGGGTGATGTCACATCCTGATGTTTCCAAGACAGACTGTGTTTATGGGGTGGTTTGCCAGTGCCTTCCCCAGTCATCTTCCCTTTACCCCCGGCAAGCTGGGTCCTCATTTGACCGACCTCGGAAGGATGGAAGGCTGAGTCAACCTTGAGCCGGCTACCTGAAACTGACTTCCGTTGGGAACAAACTCAGGTTGTGAGCAGAGCTTTGGACTGCAGTACTGCAGCTTACCATTCTGCGCCACGAGGCTCCTACCTTAAAGACTAACGTGGTTTTATCCCAGTGTACATTTTCATGGATTAGAGCCCGTTTCTTCAGATGCTCTGAGCGGATCTTCACAATAAAACAAAATCCCAGGGGCTTCTTCAAGACGAGCAACATTTACTTCAACATGAGCTCATAAATGTTGTTGGTCTTTAAGGTTCCCCTGGACTTTTGTTTAACTTTGCGCAAACTTAGCCGGTTACTCTGGAATGGCCATGATGGGATCTGTCCAGAGTACTGAAGGACTGTCTGTTGGGAACTGCTGGAAGAGCTTTCTATTCTGTGCCTTCGTTAGAGGGAGACAAATAAAGTCTTAACAGATTTATTGGCACATAAACCTTCACAAGCTAGAGCCCCTTTTGTCAGCTCTCTTCTGCAAGATCTTATGTCAACGTAAATTTGTGAGTCTTTGAGAAGAAGAAGAAGAAGAAGAAGAAGAAGAAGAAGAAGAAGAGTTGCTTTTTGTATGCCGACTTTCTCTACCACTTAAGGAAGAATCAAACCGGCTGACAATCTCCCTCCCTTCCTTTCCCCACAACAGATGCCCTGTAGGTGGGGCTGAGAGAGTTCAGAGAGAGCTGTGACTAGCCCAAGGTCACCCAGCAGGCTTCATGTGTAGGAGTGGGGGGAACAAATCCAGTTCACCAGATTAGCGTCCGCCGCTCATGTGGAGGAGCGGGGAATGAAACCCGGTTCTCCAGATCAGAGTCCACCGCTCCAAACCACTGCTCTTAACCACTACACCACGCTGGCTTCTCAGTAGGTGCCAGATAGGCTCCTTAATGTGACACGCAGCACAGCAGGATGCTCCGCCAACGGGGACTGCTGCAGAATGCCTCGCTGACCCACAAGCGCCATCCCACTTTGGACCCTTTGAGAGGTAAAGAGCCTTGGCCGCTGCCCCTAGTCTCTGCCCAGCAGTTCATTCTGGCCACGTTGCTGGTAACAGGCTCCACCTAGTGCCCGCATCTCCTGTGGGGGGATGCCAGCCTATGTTAGAAGTCCACTTCTGGTCTATTTCTCTGTATTAGACGCAAGATTTGCCCACAACCGGGGTGGATTGGCCACTTAATGTACACCTAATGTACAGCCCTAGAGGGCTGCTGGTGGCCAGGTGGGGAACAGAGTTAAAACCCAGCAACTCTACCTGAGCCTCAGAGGCTGCTTGGCTGAGAGCTGTCGTCAGCAGTGACGGTTGATGTCATTAGAACATAAGAAAAGCCCTGGTGGATCAGACCCAGGCCCCTCAAGTCCAGCAGTCTGTTCACACCGTGGCCAGCTGGGTGCTTCTAGGAAGCCCACAAGCAAGATGACTGCAGCAGCATTTATCCAGCCTGTGTTCCACAGCACCTAAGATAATAGGCATGCTCCTCTGATCCTGGAGAGAAGGAAGGAAGAAAGGAAGGAAGATAAGAACAGCCCTGCTGGATCACACCAAGGTCCATCAAGTACAGCAGTCTGTTCACACCGTGGCCAGCCGGGTGCCTCTAGGAAGCCCACAAGCAAGACGGCTGCATCTGCATTGTCCTGCCTGTGCTCCACCTAATATAACAGGCAGTCTCCTCTGATCCTGGAGAGAAGGAAGGAAGATAAGAACAGCCCTGCTGGATCAGACCGAGGCTCATCAGGTCCAGCAGTCTGTTCACACAATGGCCAGCCAGGGGCTTCTAGGAAGCCCCCAAACAAGACAACTGCAGCAGCACCATCCTGCCTGTGTTCCACGGCACCTAATGTAATAGGCATGCTCCTTTGATCCTGGAGAGAATAGGTATGCATCATAACTAGTATCCATTTTTACTAGGAGCCATGAACACATGAAGCTGCCTTCTACTGAATCAGACCCTTGGTCCATCGAAGTCAGTATTGTCTACTCAGACCAGCAGCGGCTCTCCAGGGTCTCAGGCAGAGGCCTTTCCCATCCCCTCCTCTCCTAGTCCCTTTAACTGGAGATGCTGGGGATTGAACCAGGGACCTTCTGCAAGTCAAGCAGATGCTCTACCTCTGAGCCACAGCCTTTCCCCAAAACACATTCTGGCAGTGGTGGGATTTGAACCCACACCATCGAAATGACTGGAGCCTACATCCAGTGCCTTAGACCACTCAGCCATGCTACCACTTAATGAATACCCCTCTCCTCCATGTCAGCTCCCCAATGGTCTTTTCCTGCTCTGCTTCCAGTTGATCCAGTGGATGAGCTGATGCCCATGGCTGGGACCACAGAGCTGAGTGGCTTTCTGGCACTGGAGGGCCGCTCATCTTGGTTTGCCATTTCCGCTTCCCAGTCCACTCCTGCCCACAATGCAATTCAGATTTACCCTCTGTTAACCTGTGGGAGAAAAGAGGCAGCGGAGGACAGCGGAGCGTCCACCAGGCTCCTGCGGACTGCCCCTGTTGAGGAGCCCTCCGTTAAATCCCGGGGCGTTTTAGGTAAGCCGCTTGTTCACTTGGGCAGCTGCCGCTCAAAGTGGGCGGATGAAATGTCAGCTCTGCCTGATGGCTCACGTGTGACACATGGGGAATGAGACGGGCGGAATAATTATATTTTGAAACAGAAAACTTCAATCTGATCTGTTGCGCCCCCCCCCCAGTGAAGGAGAAAACAAAATATCAAGTTACTGAGCAATTAGAAACGTGCGCAGTGATTGATGGGTAGCTTCCATCTCTGACTCTCTGACCCGCGCTCTCTTTTTTTTAAAAGGGTCCAGCCGCAAGAGATGAGAGGCAGAAGGGCTGTGAGAAGCGGTGGGGTAGGATGTGGTCAAAAGCAAGGGACCAAAGGTGGATTTTATTAAAATAGTCTCTTAAATTCTTCTGGGATGCTTTCAGTAATCAGTGGGGGAAATCAATGATCGTTGATCTGGAAAGGCTGGTGACCCATGGATGCAGGCCACTGGGTGTTTTGGGCTCTTCTCCCCCCTGCGAGCCTGACCATCCGTTAAGTTCCCCTCTGTGGGCCCCATCTGCAGAAGTCAGGCGAACGAACACCACAAGCAGGGCCTTTTCTGTTATGGCACCTCAGTGCCATAACTCACAGCAGCTCGCCGGGTGCTGAAATTGTCGTAGGTAGGCTTACCAGGTCCCCCCTCTCCTCCGGAGGGAGGTTTTTGGAGTTGTGGCGGGGTGAGATCGCGGTCACGCAGCAACACCAACGCGATTGCGTCTCTTCCGGTTTGCATCCGAAAGCGCCGCTTCGCAAGGGACCTTTACCACTCAAACTGGGCGTTGGAGTGGTAAATGGCCCCTTGCAATGTGGCTCTTCCGGGTATAAACCGGAAGTGACGTGTTGCCGCAGGCAGGCACACTTTGCCCGTCAACCCTCAGCTGGTCGGCGGGGAGCCAGATGGATTGGCGGGGGTTTGCCCGCCGCCAGCTGGCACTTGGCAGCCCTATTCATAGGTGCTGGATGAAAACTGTATTTTCTCAGGCTCTTTGTTGACTTGGAGGTGGGAGGTGGGAGAGCTTTGAGGGTTTGTTTTCTCGCTCTAGTTCTCCTACTTAACTTTGTATCATGATAGAATACTGCTAATATTATTCGCTCAGGGATTATTGGGGATTGTCTGGGACTCAAAGTCTTCCCTTGTTAGTTGGTACCCACCAGCCACTTAGGAAACATGAAGAAATTAAGACGCCTTTCCCTGAACCATACCGAAATCACTCCTGTCGGGGGCGGGAGGAAACAGAATCACAGCTTCGATTCACATGAGGAAGATAGCAGATCTGGCTTTTGCGCCCAAGCAGCCAAGATCAGAGATTCGGAGCCGTCGCCCTCCCGCTGGTTAGATAGCTCAAGTGTGGGGGACTGTCAGGCAATGGGCACCTCTTTGGAAAATGCATGCTTCATCTGCGGCTGTCTCGATTTACTGGCGCTTGCCTCTGGAAATTATAATGTCTGCTGGCCTGAAAGCTGCTCTCTCTGCCTGAGGCATTTTGGGGCAACCTCAGTGTGCTCTTCAATCTTTGTCGAATAGCTGGAAGTTGTAGAAGATCAAAAAAAGGGGGGGGTGGAAGAGAAAAAGCTTGAGAGTGACTCCTTTGCTATTACATGTACCTGCAAATTGGTTTCATCTTTTAAGCAGCATGCCGGGATTTTGACCCGACAGCCAAGTGAAATAAATATGCTTCCCCCTCCCCGCCCCTGTGCCTGTGAATCAGAAATAAGGGAAAATGCACTTCCTTATGACTGTCTGTCTTTGGGCACAGGCCTTTTAACAAATAGTTCAATATTTAACTCCTAATGGCTGCCGTGGGCCTTTCACCACCTCTCCAACATTGCGGATTGAGTGTGTCTGAAAATTACAGCGCCGTGGACTTCCACGGCTGAACTTCAAGCGAGGTGTTAGCCTCTGAGCTTGTTTGGAATGCAGGCCTCGGCCAGCAGACATGTCAGGGGGTAGCAAAGAATTCTGTGTGCATGTT
Source organism: Euleptes europaea (assembly GCF_029931775.1). Lineage (NCBI taxonomy): Eukaryota > Metazoa > Chordata > Lepidosauria > Squamata > Sphaerodactylidae > Euleptes > Euleptes europaea. The sequence continues at coordinate 10,067,671 of NC_079332.1, forward strand.
AAGTGCCGCCAAGTTGCTTCCGACTCACGGCCACCCTATGAATCAATGTCCTCCAAAACGTCCTATCTTTGACAGCCTTGCTCAAGTCTTGCAGACTGAGGGCCGTGGCTTTCTTTATCGCGTCAATCCATCTCTTGTTGGGTCTTGCTCTTTTCCTGCTGCCTTCCACTTTTCCTAGCATGATTGTCTTTGGCAGTGACTCTTGTCTTTTCATAATGTGACCAAAATACAATAGCCTCAGTGTAGTCATTTTAGATTCTGAGGTCAGTTCAGGCTTGATTTGATCTATAACCCACTGATTTGTTTTTTGGCAGTCCACGGAATCCGTAACACTCTCCTCTGACACCACATTTCAACGGAATCTGCTTTCTTCATTGTCCAACTTTCACATCCATAGAAGAAGAAGAAGAGTTGGTTTTTATATGCCAACTTTCGCTACCGCTTAAGGGAGACTCAAACCGGCTTACAATCGCCTTCCCTTCCCCTCCCCACAACAGACACCCTGGGAGGTGGGTGGGACTGAGAGAGCTCTAACAGAGCTGTGACTATCCCAAGGTCACCCAGCTGGCTTCGTGTGGAGGAGCAGGGAAACAAATCCAGTTCACCAGATTAGCCTTCACCGGTCATGTGGGGAAGTGGGGAATCAAACCGTGTTCTCCAGATCAGACTCCACCTCTCCAAACCACCGCTCTTAACCACTATACCACACTGGCTCCAAACATAGTAATAGGGAATACGATGGCATGAATTAATTTGATCTTGGTCGCCAGTGCTCTTAAAGGGGAAAAGAGACTATGGACTGTTCTTGGGGAAAGAACCTGTTCAGCTAGCCTCTGGCAACGTGCGCTTTCACATCTCTTGCATAACCGCTTACAGGGAAGGATCCAGCCAAGTTGATTTGTTCCATTTCTCACAGAGACCAGTGATTGACAGCTCCATAAAAAGCATCCCATCGCAACTATAATGCGCCTTGTCATGCTGTGTGACGGAGCAGGCTTACGGCCTGGTATGCGGGAGGGGGGCCGAGAAGCTCAGCCGCCACATCACAAAGCTTTTGCCCCCATGTGAGATGGAACATGAATCCATTTAACCCACGGTGCCCCTTGGATGTTTTCCCAGCTGTGCAGAAGCCACTTATCACCGGCTGGCAAATGTTTGACAGACCTCAATCAATCAATCAACCTTTATTAAAAACAGTCATAGACCAGCACAGCACAATTTGCCATTAAAACCCTTAGTTTTAATATATGTTTTGCATGGGGAGGGGAAACATACATCTTGCCTTTCTGTGGTTAAAAAAACACACACACAAAAACGCCCAAGGTGGCTAAGGATGGCAATGGTAAAATATCCTGACAGCATCAATAAATGAACTTATCAATCAAACAAAAAAATTGTCAATATGTATCAATAAAGGTCAAAACAGAGGACGTTTTCCACAATCACATCCCACCGGAGTTTTTAAATGCTCAGAGAAGCCAAGCGGAAGGCCTGCCTTCGATTGGGACCATACCGCGGTAGGGGGGTGGTGTCTGCCTCTTCCCCTATAGGAGCCTTTCTACAGACCAATTACCATTTTTGTCAGTTCCGTCTTTTCTCTTCCTTCGTCTAGGAAGGTGGGGACTGTGCCGGCCCAGTCTTGGCCCCAGAGTGATGGCACGGGCTGCCAGTGAGAGTTCAGATGGCACCCCCCCCTTTCCGCCTCTTGTAAGATGCGTGAAGCGACTTGTGTTTTGCGGGAGCTTTGGGTTCCAGTTAATTGACTTTGTTGTTCTCGTCCATTAGGCTAACGTCTTAAATGTTCAGATGACAGAGAGGGGCTGTGGCTCAGTGGTAGAGCCTCTGCTTGGCATGCAGAAGGTCCCAGGTTCAATCCCCGGCATCTCCAGTTCAAGGGACCAGGCAAGTAGGTGATGTGAAAGACCTCTACCTGAGACCCTGGAGAGCCGCTGCCAGTCTGAGTAGACAGTACTGACCTTGATAGACCAAGGGTCTGAGTCAGTATAAGGCAACTTCATTTGTTTGGGGGAGGGTCTGCGGCTCAGTGGGAGAGCCTCTGCTTGGCATGCAGAAGGTCCGAGGTTCAATCCCCGGCACCTCCAGTTCAAGGGACCAGGCAAGTAGGTGATGGGAAAGACCTCCACCTGAGACCCTGGAGAGCCGCTGCCGGTCAGAGTAGACAATACTGACTTGGATGGACCAAGGGTCTGATTCAGTATAAGGCAGCTTCATGTGTTCATGTGTTCAAGAGATCAGTCCCCCTGGAGAAAACAGGTCAGTCAGTTAGTCAAGCTTATTGTATTCCATAGGCCATTACAATCTAAAACTGTATCGTAACAGGTTAAAATATACAAAACCAGAATTATTAAAAGAATACAAAAATTAAAATTAATTTAAAAAAATTGAAATACGCCCATTTGGCTCTAACCAGCTTTGCCACCTTTCATGGTTTCCTTTGCCCAGATTTTCTTGGCTGCCAGGCCACACAGTGCCATTCCTTGGGAAATATACGGCTCCTTCTCTGACAACAAACAGGTCAATCTGTCAACATCAGATGACAACTGTGACCCTGAACGAATGTTTGCCAGGAGAAAACAGGTGATTTGGTGGGTGGACTCTATAGCATTAAAGCCCCACTAAGGTCCCTCCCACTATCTTCCCCAGGCTCCACCCCCCAAATCTCCAGAGGTTTCCTGACCAGGAGCTGGCAGCCCTAGGGTTGGAAAGTTGACCGCCCCCCCCCCCACTCCGCCAGCGCTGAGGTTCAGTCAAGGATATCCCAAGTGCACTCCCTTGCCGTCTCAAACGAAAACGCAAGTGGGGCTTCCGCGTTTAAACTGTGGGGCTGCAAAATGCGATAGAGAGAAAAAAAGACATCTGTTTGTATCGTCCTTGTATTTTCTCTTCACTGCCTGCTGCGGATCCCGGAGCCAGCGTGGTGTAGTGGTTAAGAGCGGTGGTTTGGAGCGGCGGACTCTGATCTGGAGAACAGGGTTTGATTCCCCACTCCTCCAGGTGACCAGCTGAGGCTTAATCTGGTGAACTGGATTTGTTTCCCCATTCCTGCACATGAGGCCAGCTGGGTGACCTTGGGCTACTCACACCCTCTAAGCCTCACCTACCTCACAGGGTGTCTGTTGTGGGGAGGGGAAGGGAAGGTGATTGTAAGCCAGTTTGATTCTTTCTTAAGTGGTAGAGAAAGTCAGCATATAAAAACCAACTCTTCTTCTTCTTCCTAGCAACTCTGGGACTAGAGTGTTTTGATCAGGGAAATGGCCCGGGAACAAGGGGTTGAACACATGAAGCTGCCTTATACTGAATCAGACCCTTGGTCCATCAAAGTCAATATTGTCTACTCAGACCGGCAGCAGTTCTCCAGGGTCTCAGACAGTTCTCCAGGGTCTTTCACATCACCTACTTGCCTAGTCCCTTTAACTGGAGATACCGAGGATTGAACTTCTGCATGCCAAGCAGAGACTCTACCACTGAGCCACAGCCCCTCCCCAAATCACCTGTCCTCCAGCACCAGGCCCTCAATCCAAACAGCCCCTTTGGCTGCATTTAAGGAAAAGAATGAGAAATCTCTTCCTGAATCTCCTCCGTACTGGTCAGTTTGGCCCTAAGGAGTTCGTTGGATCCTGTTCCAGCAACGTAATTCCCTGCTCACTGCTATAGCTTGACTCGGGTGGGGTGGGGAAATTGCTTTTCCTTTGATAAATCGCACACTTTTGCACTGTATTCCAACAGCCGCCACTCTAATCCGGCCTGCCAAGCTTGCTTAAGGAATGCATTTTCACATTCCTCATCCTCCCGACACCATTTCAGGCTTATTCTAACTGACAGGCTATTTTATCATTATTCTTAAAAGCAGAGGCCTGCCACCAATAATTTATGTAGCGTCGAACCAGAGATAACTAATGACTCGCTGGCAGAGCCGGCACTTTCTTATTTGACAGAACTTTGTACTTGAATTTTCCAGTGGGCTGAGAGACATGTAATCTAACTAAAGTAATTATGAGGTTCTTGCAGAGGGCGCTTTGTGTTTCTCCGCCAGTGGCTCCTTTTGGTACTTACGTGTTCCCCTCTGCACAGTTATAATGCGCAGGTATCTGTAACGCTTACATTAAGGCAATAAGGGGATCCGATCCCTCACCTGCCTACACGGCCACCTATTAAATGCATGAATGCCACACATCCCTCCTGTTGATCCATTCCACCTGGTGATCTCTTCTCCCATAATGAGGAGAGGGGCCGGGCTCAGTGGTAGAACCTCCGCTTGGCATGCAGAAGGTCCCAGGTTCAGTTCCCGGCATCTCCAGTTAAAGGGACCAGACAGGTAGGTGATGTGAAAGACCTCTGCCTGAGACCCTGGAGAGCTGCTGCCAGTCTGAGTAGACAATACTTCTTCTTTTTTTTGGCATACATTTTAATATCAAAGTTGTTTTGCATCAGTATCAGAATAGAAAAAGTCATGCAAACCAATTAAGAGGCAGGACAAGAAGAACTTTTAGCATACATTTTATATATCAAAATTGCTTTGGATCAGAACATCTTGGCTAGTTTCTTCCAAATTGGAGGCATCTGGTGCTTCAGCCGTTTGGTTGCTCATGGATTCAGTTGTCTGGTGCTGCATGTCTGTTCCTCACGAGATCCATTGGGCTTATATCCAGGCCATAAAATAGCAAACATATCCTAAATCTGAGCAGAAAGGCCATCACCACCCAGAAACATTTAGTTTGCCACTCAGGTGAGCGCATCTGTCTCCTTTCCATTATTAATCTAGAACCTGAGTAGACAATACTGACTTGGATGGACCAAGGGTCTGATTCAGTAGAAGGCAGCTTCATGTGTTCATGTTTTCATGGCTTTACTTATGTTGTGGGGAGGGGCTGTGGCTCAGTGGCAGAGCATCTGCTTGGCGTGCAGAAGGTCCCAGGTTCAGTCCCCGGCATCTCCAGTTAAAGGGACCAGGCAAGTAGGTGATGTGAATAGATCTCTACCTGAGACCCTGGAGAGCCGCTGCCGGTCTGAGTAGACAATACTGACTTGGATGGGCCGAGGGTCTAATTCAGTATAAGGCAGCTTCATGTGTTCAGTATGTTCAATGAGACATGGGACTCCCCCCCCCTTTGGAGACCTCTGTTTAGCTCGCACTTATCCCGAGGAGTGATTGTGCTCTCAAGAGGGGCTCATCTCTTCTGTGTTTGTATTCATTCTTATCATCACGAGGGACCCTATGAAAAGCAACAGGGGAAATGAGTGCGCTTGAGGCATTTTTTCAAAACACAAAACATAGCGGCGCTGCAGGTGGGGCGGGCCATTATCTCGCAGTTCATTGAACGGCTTCAGTTCCCCTTCCCTCCCCCCGCCCTACACTGAAATGCATTTATAAATCCTGTGAAAGAGTAGCACCAGCATCTGTCTGTGTCTTTTTTTTTACTGCCTTTTGTTCTTGAATTTCTTGCCTGGAATGCTTTCAGATCAAATTACCTAATTGCTTAGATATTCAGGGCCCACACTTCAGATTTACAGTAAGAAGGGAAGCCAAAAAAAAGAGAGATGGAGGCATTTGAAGTATGATTGTCACCGGCAGTGGCTCTCCAGGGTCTCAGGCAAAGGTATTTCATATCACCTACCTGCCTAGCCCCTTTAACCAGAGATGCCTGGGATTGAACCTGGGACCTTCTACATGACAAGCAGATGCTCTACCACTGAGCCACGGCACATCTAAAAAAAGGTAGATGCATTTCCGAGAGAAAATGCAGGTTTTGTACCCACTTTGGAAGAACAGTATGTCTTTGTGAGAAAATGTGGATGTTTTCAGAGATGTTTTCAGAGATGACCAGAAGCGTGAGTTACATGTCCCCTCCCATTGCTTCAGGGCAACAGCTGAAGCTCTTCTCTGTCTCTCCATGACGTGTATGTTGATCTCTCCATGGTGTATGTATTGAGTGATGCCTGTTTGGTTCTAGGCAAACCTCTGCAGGGAGAGAGATCTATTGTCTAGGCAGCATGTCAGAAAAAGACCCATTTCTGGTTGGAATGTAACACATGACTATCCCTCAAGAAAGGTATGTTAAATCTCCTATACAGTGCAGAAACAGTAAAGGCCACTAAAATACTCAGAAGATGCTTGATAAGTTACATCCCATCGATTATATTCATTTTGTTAACTTCCCGATGTCAGAAGTCAATTTGCCTGGATTCAGTCCACAAATAATGGGCGGCTTCACCTCTCCTAATCTTAATACACGCCATAGAGCTGTCAGAGTCGATGCAATTCGGTCTATGTAAGAATTATACATCCAGAACACTTTTTACTGGAAAGGCAAGTGAGAAAGAGAGGGAGTCCTTGGGTGATCGTTGTCGTGCCAGCTAGAGGGAAAGGTATATAAGCGAGAGGAATTGTGTTTTGTCTGATTAAAATCTTGTGTCTGTCCCGGATCTACCGCTGATCAGTTACATCGGGAGTGGGGGAGAGAGGAATGAGGAGCGCTGGTAGTATAGGAGTGACACAAAGGCCATTTTTGCATGGTCAGTTTTGATGCTCGCTCACAGCTCATTTTAAAAATGCGACTTTGAAAATGCCTATTCACGGTCCCGGCGCAAAAGGAGAAATTCCACCCCCCTCCCACTCGCCTGCTCCTTCGTTCCTGTTCGCATCGCCATTAGCATGTGCATTGCTAACGCGCCACTATTGTTTTGCATGGTTCCTTGAGGGGGATTCTTCGCGGCAAACACCCAAGGTCACGTTAAAGGGGCTCTTTGGTAATGCAAAGCAGGTCTGCGCCAGCTTCGTGGTCACTTCCGGAATGACGGTTCAGCGTGAAATTTTTTTAAAAAATATGCGGGGCAATTCAGCCTGGAACGCGCTGCTAATTACCATGCAAAAATGGCCAAAGTTTCCTCCGTCCATTTCCTCCTCCCCCCCCCCGCCATATTATTATGTTCACCACAGCCCCATGTTCACACCATGAACACAGAAGCACTTATGTCCACTGGGGTCTCTGGATTGAGCTATGTTTCTTTGCTTCATTTATACCCTGCCTTTCTCCCCAAAGCTGCTTGTGTCTTTCTCTAATTGGTACCTTACCTATTTTATCTGTGCTGGTCATTGACTGTAATAAAGAATTGTTTGTTTGTTTGCGTCTTTCTCCTCTCATCATTTTATCTTCGCAGACAACCCTCTGAGGTAGGTTAGGTCACCCAGCCAACTTCCATGGCAGAGCAGGGATTCGAACTCGGCTCTCCCAGATCCTAGTCTTGACACTCGATCCACCACACCACACTGGCTCTCGTTAGGCACAAAGCCTCCCGGGAGAGGTCATTTGGGGAGCGGGGAGAATTGGGAGGGCGGCAAGGACCTCTTGACCTGTGTGGTAGTTGAGACTGGTGGTTTGGAGCGGTGGAGTCTGATCTGGAGAACCAGGTTTGATTCCCTACTCCTCCACATGAGCGGTGGGCGCTAATCTGGTGAACCGGGTTGGTTTCCCCACTCCTCCACATGAAGCCAGCCGGGTGACCTTGGGGCTAGCCACAGTTGTCTTAGAGCTCTCTCAGCCCCACCTACTTCACAGGGTGTCTGTTGTGGGAAGGGAAGGTGATTGTAACCCGGTTTGATTCTGCCTTAAGTGGTAGAGAAAGTCGGCATATAAAAACCAACTCTTCTTCTTTCCTTGAAATTCTAGTTCTTTTCAGGACATTAGCCAGAGAGCTTCCACCTAAGAGCTCCCCATTTTGATTATAACAAGAACGGAAGTGTCTTCAGGGGACATCTGGAGTACGCATCATTTGGTCAGTCTGCCGACTAGATTTTGTTCCAAGAACTACCTGCGCAGTCGATGAGTCAGCGTGTTGGCACTCTGGCCGTCTGCTTGGGACACGCTTTTGCATTTGCAGCCACAAGTATACCAGATCCCGAGGCTGAGCAAAGGGGGGGGATTAATTGGGAACGTTGGCAGCTTGTGCCAGAATGAAAATGAAACCCTCAGATGAAGCCAAGATGATCACCAATTCCCAATGAAAGGGACAGAATGACCTGGCTTTCTTGCAGGTAGATGGAGGAGGGGAATTAATGCAGGGGTTAAGTGAAATGTTAAAGCCTCGTGGCACAGAGTGGTTAGCTGCAGTCCTGCAGTCCAAGCTCTGCTCATGACCTGAGTTCGATCCCAACGGAAGTTGGTTTCAGGCAGCCGGCTCAAGGTTGACCCCGCCTTCCATCCTTCCGAGGTTGGTAAAACGAGTACCCAGCTTGCTGGGGGTAAAGGGAAGATGACTGGGGAAGGCACTGGCAAACCACCCCGTAAACAAAGTCTGCCTAGTAAACGTCGGGATGTGACGTCACCCCATGGGTCAGGAATGACCTGGTGCTTGCACAGGGGACCTTTACTTACTTACTTAAGTGAAATGTATAAAGGCCGAGGTTGCTGCTTTGGCTTGGTTCAGACAGAACAGGAAACCCTGGTTTTATGGTTAGTTTGAGAGACCAGGATTCGGCTGGCGGATGATCTCAGAATATTGGCCCAGGTTGGCTTTGAGCGGTAGCCAGAGAGCACAGTGCTAGGGAAGAAGCTAGGGTTAAGCCAGGATGTCTGCCTTCACACACCATGCAAAACCGCAGTTTAAAACTAACTGTAGCTAAGAAATCGATTTTAAACCGTGCACTCACATTCTGGTTCGAGGGCCCCTAACTAGCCATAGTTACAATCACACTAACCATAGTTCAGTGGAACCGGGGTTGTGTGTACTGTCTAAAGTGAGCCTTTGACATTGAGGGCAGAATGACATTAGACAGGATCCTTTGACTCGTGTTCCTGATTTTAACAGAATGCAGCTGCTGATAGTGCAATTTAAGGGTATGTGTGTGGTGTTTAACTCTTTTCCCTGGTGCCATTTTCCACCACTGAAGACCACCGCAAACAAGCCACTTTCTCACAAGTAGTGTAAGTTTTATCCAGGGCTTTCTTCTGTTCTCCAAAGGGAAGCCACGTCCCTGGAATTTTTCTTTGCTTGAGCTAGGTGAGGAAGTCTATGTATATTTTCATCGTCCCCTTTCTCCATGGAGTGACCATAGCTCACCTCTCTTCCCTTTTATCCTCACAACACCCCCCTGTAAGGTAGGTGAGGTTGCAAGAGAGTAACTCGCTCAAGGTCATCCTGTAAGAATGAACCCGAGTCTCCCCAATCCTAGTCCAAGTCTCGAAGCCCTATGTAAAATGGGTGCAAGAGACGCTCAGAGATCTGGCCTCTGTACCCCATTTGCAGTATTGAGATGGAAACATGGGCACGTGAAGCTGCCTTATACCGAATCAGACCACTGGTCCATCAAAGTGAGTGCTGTCTAAGACTGCCAGTGGCTCTCCAGGATCTTAGCTTGAGGGTGTTTCACAAGACCTACTGCCAGATCCTTTAACCAGAGATGCCGGGGATTGAAACTGGGACCTTGTGCATGCCAAGCAGATGCTCTAACACGAAGAAGAAGAGGAGGAGGAGGAGGAGGAGGAGATTCAAAACAGATAAAAGGAAGTATTTTTTCACACAATGCATAGTTAAATTGTGGAACTCCCTGCCCCAGGATGTGGTGATGGCTGCCAGTTTAGAGGGCTTTAAGAGGGGAGTGGACTTATTCATGGAGGAAAGGGGTATTCGTGGCTATTAGAATGGATACTACTCATGCTGCATACTTATTCTCTCTAGTATCAGAGGACCCTGCCTATTATATTGGGTGTGGTGGAACACAGGATGGATAAATGCTGCTGCAGTTGTGTTGTTTGTGGCTTCCTAGAGGCACCTGGTTGGCCCCTGTGTGAACAGACTGCTGGACTTGATGGGCCTGCTAATCCAGCAGGGCCTTTCTTATGTTCTTAAGAAGAAGAAGAGTTGGTTTTTATATGCCGACTTTCTCCGCCACTTAAGGAAGAATCAAACCAGCTGACAGGCACCTTCCCTTCCCCTCCCCACAACAGACACCCTATGAGGTAGGTGGGGCTGAGAGAGAGTGTGACTAGCCCAAGGTCACTCAGCTGGCTTCATGTGTAGGAGTGGGGAAACAAACCCAGTTCACCAGATTAGCCTCCGCCGCTCATGTGGAGGAGTGGGGAATCAAACCCAGTTCTCCAGATCAGAGTCCACCGCTCCAAACCACCACTCTTAACCACTACACAACGCTGGCTCTCCCCCAAATAATAATATTGTAATATAATAATATTGGCATACTTTGATGGCTGTTGTGATAATATTCATGATGCTCTTTGAACACTGAAAGTGCTCTCGACGCTGAGTATTAGTATTACGGAACAGTTCATGGGCATTCATGCATCTTCGAGCCCTTTCCTACTGAAGAGGTTCTGTTTGTTCCCACCCAGTGTGAAACAAAGTCCTTAGACCTTTTCCCTCCAAAAAAATACATTTGTTTCAGAATCCAGCCAAAGAACGCATTCAATGTCAAACTGTATCTGCTGGGTTTAATTGGTGGTCGTATATTTCTCCGTAGGCTTTCAAGGTTGTGCCGCTAAAGAGAGATCGGAATGAGAACTGCTGCAACCTCCTACAGAAGGTAAGCTGCTAGATTTCCAGACAAACCTGTCAAATGTGTGTGCGGAGGGTTCAGTCTTATTTGAAGTATATGTGTGTGTTTTTATTACCTGATAAATGCTCGGGAAGCATCCGTTTGCCACCTGCGGCCGCCGAAGGTGAGACTGGAAAGATCTTTCTGGCCTCAAATAGAAAGAGACATTCGATTTCCAAGGAAACCTCTTTTGGCAGAAGGTTAACAATGTTGTTGTTGGTTTTTAATCCACTTTTTGACATGGCAGAAGAACATGTCATTGACTCCGGGGCCAAGACAGGCAATGCGTGTAGGGGAGGGCACCCAAGAGTACCATCGTAGAAAGCGACTCGCAAGTAGGAATAAATGGATTTCTCCTATTTCCACATCTTTGTTGTTTTCTCATGTCTTAGGCCATTTATGCTTAGTAATTAGCAGCGCATTCCAAGCTGAATTGCCCCGCATATTTTTTTTTAAAAATTTCACACCGAACCGTCATTCCCGAAGTGACTGCGAAGCCGGCACATACCTGCTTTGCATTACTTAAGAGCCCCTTTGGTGTTTGCTCCATCCCCGCTGTGAAGAATCCCCTCAAGGAACCATGCAAAATAACAACGGCACATTAGCTATGCGCATGCTAATGGCTATGCAAACAGGAACGAAGGAGCAGGTGAGTCGGGGAGTGGTGGAATTTCCCCTTTTGCATCGGGACCGTGAATAGGCATTTTTAAAGTCATTTTAAAAAAGAGCTTTGAGCGAGCATCAAAATTGACCATGCAAAAATGGCCTTAATGTTGAATCTCGGCTGCAATAAACAAATAAATAAATTTCGCTTTCGGGTGGTGCAGAATGATGCTTCTTTGGAGACGTAACAAGCTTTCCCCTTTCAGAGCAGCCCAAAGCAGCGCATAGCGCAAATGTCCCCCGCCCTTGTCTGTCACCATCTTATTTGGTGCTTTTCTGCCTTCGGGCTACTAGCTTTACACGCCAATAAAAATCCGAACTGCATCAAGTATATCTCCAATTCATATAATCTAGATCATAAAGGGAAATGGCTTCAGGATGCCAGCGCTTAAGTAGATTGAATGGATGTGTGTGAAGATTTGGCTCAACAAGCAGTTTTAAGGGAATGAATATAGAGGAAGCAGATCTGGGTCTCTCTCTTTTCTGGCCCTTCTCACACAGTACACGTAGCTATAAACCAGGGGGGTGGGGATTTTTTTTTTGCCATGAAGCTCTGTGTTTCTTGCAGAGGGCCTTTTAAAGGAGAGCTGTAAAATTTTCAGGCACCCACTGTTGAATACTCGACGGACATGTGAAAAAAAAATGCGGTGATAAACCTGTGATTTTTGTTGGGTTTTGCACTTAACCGCAAATTGTTCCTTGCCAGAAAGACTGCAAGCATCACAAAGAAATGATGCGATGCCGGGGAAACACATAACAGGGAACGGGAGCATGACGGAAACCCATAGGTGCTGTCAGTGACACCGATACTGCATGTTTTGAGCGCTTTCAAGAGGGATTCTGTATATTGGCAACGTTGGCTGGTGGAAGTTAAGGGAGGGCCTTGGGACTGGAAGAATGGTTTGGCAGCACAACACGTCTCTTGTCTGCTCTGTTCATGGAGGCAGGCTGCCCTGCGCTGTCTACATCCCGATCCATGGGGGGCCAGGCTGGAAGGGAGGCCGGGCTGCCTCTGAATTTTGCAGCAAATCCCAGAAATCCCCATTTCACTTTTGGCCCTCCCTTGGGTGCCTTGAACCCTCTGGATTTGTCTTTGTTTTCCCCTACAATTTTCTGTTGGTTTGTTGTTGGAAACTGGCAAATAGGTTTATTTTCTGACTGCATTTGTATACATCCTTTCTGCCAGAGTCCTTGAGGCAGTTAACAGTCTATTTTTTAAAAAAAACCACCAACAACATAATGGCTAAGAGATAATGATACAAGGGGAAAGAGATGGGGAGAGAAAAGAAAAAAAACATAGTGGCAACTCTTTCATAACTAAGTGAACCAGCAAAGTTTGGGGAGGAGAAGAGAAGAATGGCCTCATCAGTTGCACCCATGTGGAGGAGAAATGCTGCTGCTGCTGCTGCTGCTGCTGCTGCTGCTGCTGCTGCTGCTGCTGCTGCTGCTGCAGAAGAAGAAGAAGAAGAAGAAGAAGAAGAAGAAGAAGAAGAAGAAGAAGAGTTGTTTTTATATGCCGGCTTTCTCTACCACTTAAGGGAGACTCAAACCAGCTTACAATCACCTTCCCTTCCCGTCCCCACAACAGACACCCTGTGAGGTAGGGGGTGCTGAGAGAGCTGGGACTAGCCCAAGGTCACCCAGCTGGCTTCATGTGGAGGAGTGGGGAAACCAACCCAGTTCACCAGTTTAGCTTCCGCCACTCATGTGGAGGAGCAGGGAATCAAACCCGGTACTCCAGATCAGAGTTCACTGCTCCAAACCGCTGCTCTTAACCACTACACCACACTGGCCATGGGGAGTGGTAGTTCTGGGCAGGGAGGGATCAAACTGCTCTTGGTCCCCGCTGTGCTGGCTGAGGGGGTGAAACGCTGTCTCGCCCATTGAGGCACCCAGGTGAATCAGTCGCTGTAGATGAAAGGGGAGGAGACCATTCTTGGTGGGGAGGAGCCAATTGGTGGCTGGTCCTGAGTTGATGTACGTGTGGGGCAGGATGGGATTCACTGCCTCGCCTCAATTCTCCGATGCAGCCAGGATGCCTGCCTACAATCAGACGGGGTCTGTTTCTACCTTCGAAGCATAGCACCCCCCTGTTTGAAATATATTGTCTATTGGGTATTTTGGAATGTCAAAGAAAAGGGGGGAGCTGGGAGAAGTTGTTGGATGTGTGTAAAGTGCCGTCAAGTCACAGCTGACTTATGGCAACCCAGTAGGGGAACGTCAGGCCTGGGAGCAGTTCAAAGCCCGCAAAATCTTTTGGTCTGGCCCTTGGTGGGTCCTGGCAGATCTCTAGCTCAGAAGGATCTAAGACTGGCGATCCACCCCCTCCCGTGGACAGGAATAGCCTCTATTCAAGGCAGATGTGAGTTTGTTTTGCCGAGAAAAGGAACCTTTTCCCCCCTTGCAGAAGAGTTGTTAGCTATGGAGCTGCTAGGACCGCCCAAGAAACTGTGTTAACCCTTTCCCACCCAGGCCATGGAGAAACGTATTCCCCGGTGGATGCCTGCCTGCTTGCCCACGCCGGGGGGGTGTCATCTTGGGCAACTGCCTGCTTGGGGTTGGCTGGCTACTTTTTAAGTTGATAATTTTGTATGGCCCGCAAATGATGTTATGAACATCCAAATGGCCCCTGGCGGAAAAAAGGTTCCCCACCCCTGCAGCAGGGTTTTCAAGGCAAGAGACAAACAGAGGTGATTCACCATTGCCTGTCTCTGCAATGGTAGTGACCCTGGACTTCCTTGGTGGTCTCCCATCCAAATACTGACCAGGGCCGACCCTGCTTAGCTTCTGAGATCTGACGAGATCAGGCTTGCCTGGACCATCCAGGTCAGAGCAAGTTGTCTAATGCCAGCTGTCATTGAATTGGAAGGTAATGGTTCCAGGTAATGCCTCCCCTTTCTCCGAGAATAATACACCGTGCCTTTCAAACCTCTAGAGCAATGCATAATCGATGCCTCGACTCCACATTTTAAAATCATCATAAAAGCAAATCCAAACTATTTTTGTCATTTGCTGGGTTGGGTTTTTTTATGTCCCCCTGAAAGCTCTTAATGCCTGTCATGCGTCTGCAGAGCAGAGAAGGAGTCCTAATTTATACATATTGATTTCTAAATTTTGTCCTTTTTTTTTTTTTTTTTTTTTGCCTTATGCTTAAGCACTTTCGGAGATCGATACTCTTTACATTTTGCGGGGCTGCCGCATGAAAAATGGCCTTGTTTATCCATTGAGACCATTTGAAGTAGCGCTGAAAGGTGGAACCCAAGCAGAGCTGTCAGCAAACACCTCCATGTCTTACTTATCGCCACCCACCATAAGCGTCACTGAGCTGACGAGCCCTGAAACAGGATGGGATGCGAGAGAGGATGGAGCAGCTCCGAAGGGCACCTGCAGAGGGCTATTGTGTGAACCCTTTGGGGTAGCTGTTTTAGTTTACCTCATTATTTTCCGCTCTGCGTTTCCCCCTAAATATATTATGGCAAGTGGGAGAACCAGAAGCATACCTAATGTTTCTGTAGATGAAAGCTGGAATTCTCTCTTTAAAAAATGAGTGGATTTCCCAGTTCTGTTTCTTACTTGTGTTGGAAGTTCACTTTGCCAGTGTGGTGTAGTGGTTTGGAGCAGTGGACTCAGATCTGGAGAACCGAGTTTGATTCCCAGCTCCTCCACGTGAGCGGCAGAGGCTAATCTAGTGAACTGGGTTGGTTTCCCCACTCTTACACACAAAATCAGCTGGGTGACCTTGAGCCAGTCACACACTCTCAGCCCCACCTACCACACAAGGTGTCTGTTGCAAGTCCTCTCCTCTGCTGCCAGAATTGGCAGAGCGATAACAGGGGCATTAGAGTCAGTCCAACACTGAGATTTTGGCTGAAGGTGGGTGGGAGAGAGCAGCGCTGTGTTTCTTCCTCTTCCGGTATTCATCATCCACGGCACCATTTTGCACTCCAGCGGCACGAGAGGAAGGTCACGTTGAACTTGCCAGAGGCTATTTCGCTACCAGTCTTCCAATCGGGCGATGGTAGAGTGGGCCCACGTTAACTCCTTCCAATCATTTCCCTCCTTCCGCTCAGAGATGCGACTGACCTTGTTTTAGAGCTGCTGACCCGTGCAAATGGAGGAAGAAACATGGCTGGAAATCTCGTGTTTGGCATGCAGAAAAAGAGCTGACACGGACATTTGGGAGGCCGCACGGCTCTCTCTTGGTCCGCTCGCCCGTTGAGCTTATTATATTTTTAATCCCACTTTTGAACCAAGTTGGCTGCCGAGACGGCTCGGAGGGCAAAGACATAAAAATTGTGTTACGATTCAGTGCAGATGTTGCTCGGAGAGAGAGCTGAGCCAGACCTGGGTGTGATGAGAGTGTGCCCGGCTGCTTTTTGCCCGCCTGCAAATGCCCTTGTTGGTGGGCATTTGGAAGTTCAGGATGCTTTGGCGGTCCGAGAAAACAAATGGAATATCTTTGGGGGGCCAGCTTGCTAGATAACCTGCCAAGCAGTCCTTCCCGGAGCGCATACCCTGGTGGGGAGAGGGTAGTATATGCGACGGCATCAAATGTTTGTTCAGTGTCTGAGGGCAGGACACACATACAGATGTCCCTTATCAGCAATACTGCCTATCAGATCACCATGCTCAAATGGTATCGGGGAGATTAACGAGGGAAGAGGAATCCAGAAGGGGACTGAGCGTTTGTGCTTGAGCAACCTGCAAATGCAAGTCCGAGCATGTTGAAAACAACCGTACTAAATTGGCTGTTCCAGTTTCTAAACCGTCAACAGAGGGTTTTGTGCAGGTGAGAAACTGATGCTTTAAGGTCCATCAGTCCCCCGCATCTCTAAGCCATTCAACAAAGCATCCCTTTCCAGCCAAGGTGAACACCAAACAGCCACCAACACACAGTCCTTCCGTATTTATTTGAGGTGGGGATACTAGGGTTGCCAGGTCCCTCTTCACCACCAGTGGGAGGTTTTTGGGGTGAAGCATGAGGAGGGTGGGGTTTGGGGAGGGGAGGGACTTCAGTGCCACAGAGTCCAATTACTAACGTGGCCATTTTCTCCAGGGGAACCGATCTCTGTCAGCTGGAGATTCTCCTGATGGAGCGGAAAACCTGGCAGCCCGAGACTCAGCACTTGGCAGACGTTCGGGCTTGGCCTGATACATGCAGAAACCTCAGTACAGGATTAAGATGGGGCCCATGGGTGCATTGCCCCACTTGGAGCACTGTTATGGAACCAGGACGGGGCCCGTCCTGGAGTTCTAGGAAGCTTGGGGAAGGCAAGTGGAGGCAATCAAGTTTGGCCTCAGAAATCTACAAAGTTAAAAATTTGTGGCGAGGAGGTCCATCAGCGACTACTATGACAACTAAAAGGAAGCAGTTTGACCTCTGAACACCAGGCAATGTCAGGAGCAGTCCTTGGCCTCTGTGCTACGTTGGCATCCGGTTGGCCACCGCGTGAGACAAGATGGACCACTGGTCTGATCCAGGATGGTGTGTCTAGCGTTCTTAAATATAATAAACACCAGTGACACTACACCAGCATGGTGTTGTGGTTAAGAGCGGTGGTTTGGTGCGGTGGACTCAGATCTGGAGAACCGGGTTTGATTCCCAGCTCCTCCACATGAGCGGCGGAGGCTAATCTGGTGAACTGGATTTGTTTCCCCCGCTCCTCCACACAAAGCCAGCTGGGTGACCTTGGGCGAGTCACAGCTCTCTCAGCCCCACCTACCTCACAGGGTGTCTGTTGTGGGGAGGGGAAGGGAAGGTGATTGTAAGCTGGCTTGAGTCTCCCTTAAGTGGTGGAGAAAGTCGGCATATAAAAACCAACTCCTCTTCTCTTTTTGTAAAAAAACTCTCTACGTCTTGTGTGTTGTGTACTGCGGCTTTGTATTATATCAGATGACCCACCATTGTATTCTATCTGGGTCACCGGAACTCACTGAAGGCTGCTGTTTTGTTTCTGGCTCATAAATAAGAATCATACCATCATTTGCTTTGCAAAAAAAAGGGGGGAGCGTTGCACTGTTAGGGCAAGATGAATTATGCAGCCTGAGTAGGTGGAGGCTTCTGCCGCACCTGCTGTCCGTAACCTAAAACACAACCACCGACTCCCCCCCCCTCCGACCCAAATGTTAGCCTTAACCTTCTGAAATCAGCTAATCCATTGTAGCACGGTGGGAATACTTATCGATGGAGGCATCTGTGGGGAACTGGCCTGCCCCATTTTTAAGAGAGCCTCGAAGACAAGAAAACCCAAGCAGATGTTTCCAAGGAAGCTTTACACCCAGTAGCAAATTTCAGTGAAACAACAATCATTGGACATAAGCTATCACTGGTAAATTTGAAGGTGGGAGACCTTTACTTCTGTAGATCAATGTAAAAAACATGTGGCCAAATTAATCTATGCTAGAGATAAGAGTTACGCACATTTTGATGCTCGGAGGACATATTCTTCACTTGCCCTGGGCCTGTTATCTAAGGGTAATCTTCCTTCCTATATGGATTCTCTGTTTAGTCCAAAGTGATGTAGAATCTTTATGCATTCAAGATTTAATTGCCCTTTTTCAATGGTTTTGCTGGGCTGTATGATAAGACCCCCCTTTCAGACCGGCTGTGTCCCTGCCCTCTTCAGTCAGTGAGTGGACTCCTTGGTACATATCCTTTTGCATTGTCCTTACGTGTCCATACTTAGGCTAAAATGGATTATACCATGTTTTAACAAATGGTCCGCATTTTCTCCAGCAACTTTGGAGCAAAAGGTTCAGTTCCTCTTAGAGGACTATGACTCTCAGTGTTTTTTGGAGGCTGCAGAGAAGAGGCAAAGGGAGGTGTTTATAGAGATGGGTCTTATTTGAGTTTTATGGTTTTATTGTTTTATTGTTCAAGACCTCGGTCTAAGAACAGGGGGAAAGAAAAGAAAGAAAGAAAGAAAGAAAGAAAGAAAGAAAGAAAGAAAGAAAGAAAGAAAGAAAGAAAGAAAGAAAGAAAGTAAAAGAAAGAAAAGCAGAGGTACACACACAAAAATTGATGTTCGTAAGGGCTAGAGTGGATTTAACAAAGAAAATGTTTGGTTAGCCTCTTCCTTTTTGGGGTGGGCCAAGCAGGGTGCCAGCAGTTAGTATATTAATTCAGATCAGATGTGTTTACTGAATTCTATGGTGACCCTGAGCAGTAACAAGGACACGGCTGTGGGTGAGCTGGGCACAGACCATCAATATCCCCTGGCGATCGGCAAATGCTCACTGCTAGGACTCATTTGGCTATAGGCTTACCAGGTCCCTCCTCTCCTCCAGCGGGAGGTTTTTTGGGTGGTGGGGAGGTATGATCGTGCACGCGCGCGGCCACACCGACACGATCACATCACTTCCGGATTACACTTGGAAATGCCGCATCACAAGTAGCAAACGGCCCCTTGCGATGCGGCACTTCCAGGTGTTAAACGCATCGCAGGGGGCCTTTTACCACTCAAACTGGGTAGGCGCCCATGCACACGTTGCCCGCCGACCTTCAGCTGATCAGCGGGCAGCCAGGTGGATTGGCGGGGGTGGGTTTGCCCACCACCACCTGGCACTTGGCAACCCTATTTTGCTACCAGAGGTGTCTCAGAGCTGCGTGGCTCGTGTTCTTCTCTGCCCATCACGGCTGCGTGACCCAGCATTTTGGGAACAGGGGAGGCAGGCAGGCAGTTTCTTCTGTGCCATTTATAAGCCATTGACCCCCCCCCAAAAAAGGCATCAATTTTTAAATGCCCAATTCCACCCTCCCGTTGAATCATGTTAGTGTCGCTGGGGGAAAGGATGGCTGAAGGTTTATAGCATGCTAGGAGGACCTATGATAGATACTGGGTTTTCCAAACTGAAAGTGTGTCTGTGAAATTGGCTCACATCCCTTACCTTTTTTTTTTTTATATAATTTTTTTTTATTTTTACATCCCTTACCTATAGCGCCATTTTTATCGTTTCCAAAATAACTCCCAGCGAGTTAGAGCTCTTCACATTCACTCGGGGGACGGGGATTTGTGTGACTGCCTGTAGACAGTGCTCAGCTGTTAGCTGCCAAGAGGAAGAGACAGACATGAAATGAACTTGGTTCGACGCGACGTTGATCTCTCAGCGATTGCCTCTAAGCTGAGCAATTGTGCTCCGCGAGGGTGGCTCGAATCGGGGAGTGATTTGTTTTTGTTTCTTTCCAGCAAAGTAGGACATTGAAGGCTTGACAGCCAGCGGGGATGAGGGCTGCCTGTTGAGTTGTTCTAAAAGCTTTGTCGATAAGAGGACTCTGTTTGGGTGTAGTACATAGGTGTAAGAAGACTCGTAGCTGTCGGGAGAGCCCGGCACTTTTTTGTATCTCATCCCCTGACCCATGCCTGCTTTTAAAATATCGTTAGTGCTTCAAGCTTTGTTTTAATTAAAACAGATGTCCTGTTTCATCTCCCGGCATTGCTCACTGTTAGACTGCCACATGGGATATGTAGTTCAAGCCTGAGCTTGCCTCAACCCGGTGAATGCTTCCAGCTGATGACTGGTGGCAAATATACCAGGGCAGCAGCACACTCCATTAATGTGTTACTGGCGCTAAATGGGGCATGATCTGCCCTGGAAGTGGCATACTCCAAGCAAGGCAGCAAAGTGTGCGCATGTGACATCAGGGGCTGCTTCCCAGGAATCGTGTTGAATACGGCTAACCACGCAGGTGCGAAATGAAGCAAACGCAAACAAAACATGGATGCCATCAGATTTGATGCTCAACTCGAGAGAAAAAGAGGGCGGTGACCTGAGTTCGATCCCGACGGAAGTTGGTTTCAGGTAGCCGGCTCAAGGTTGATTCAGCCTTCCATCCTTCTGAGGTCGGTCAAATGAGTTCCCAGCTTGCTGGGGGTAAAGGGGAGACGACTGGGGAAGGCACTGGCAAACCACCCCATAAACATAGTCTGGCTAGGAAACGTCGGGATGTGACATCACCCCATAGGTCAGGAATGACCCGGTGCTTGCACAGGGGACCTTTTCCTTTTTTTATTTGCAAAAACTGAACCGTCACCAAGTTGCATATGCTGTGGGCTGGACAGTCTGGCAGCGCAACCAGATTGGGAGGGCAACCCGGGTGCTCCCTGACTCGGCTCAAGCCTTGATTCCGTGCCCGCCTGAAACGCCTTCTTCCAAATCACCGACTGCACAATTTCCTTATCGGACAGCGAAAAAGCAAATGGTTGGCAGTGATCCGGACTGGGCGAGCTTTGCCAGTTTTGAGTTCCAGCAGCATACGGTTTGGAAACGGATGCTATCCAAAGGGGCCGTCGCTCTTTCCCGATGGGCTGAGCTGAATGTAATCATCGTCATTTAACAAGGTGCCAGACGCAACCTAATGAGCGCCGGCCTGAGGTTCCTTCAGGAAGGGGGGGGGGGAAGTCCCGCACTCCGGTTTGACAGCTCCAAAAATCACCTCATCCCTGTACTGTAACCATAGCAATGACCTTGAATTTCCGGAAAGGGAGGACGGTTCTTCTCATTTCTGTTCTTTCAACCTGGAAAAGCATGGCGGAGTGGTTAAGAGCGGTGGTTTGGAGTGGTGGAGTCTGATCTGGAGAACTGGGTTTGATTCCCCACTCCTCCACATGAGGGGCAGAGGCTAATCTGTTGAACTGGATTTTTTCCATTCCATTTATTTACTAGCTCCTTTGAACAAAGGTCTTGAGCTTAACCATAACAATAATACATAATAGGTGAACTGGATTTGTTTCCCCACTCCTCCACATGAAGCCAGCTGGGTGACCTTGGGCAAGTCACAGCTCTCTCAGCCCCATCTTCCTAACAGGGTGTCTGTTGTGGGGAGGGGAAGGGAAGGTGATTGTCAGCCGGTTTGAGTCTCCCTTAAGTGGTAGAGAAAGTCGACATATAAAAACCAACTCTTCTTCTTCTTCTTGAACTCACAGTCCTCATAGTATGGAAAGAGATTACAAGCCTCACAGCTAGCTTCTTGTAAGTGTCTTCTTTCCCATGCTGTGTCAAACATTGGGCCTGAGTTAAAAAAAAGAAGTCACGCAGATCCGTTTACTTTTCAGTTCTTGCATCTGAAAAACCGGCGCAGCCAGGAACACAGAACGGCGACCTTCTCAAATTGAACTTTGCGCACAAAAATAAAAAAAACTGCCCATTTTGCAAGGGCAGGATGGAACCTGCCAAGCTCTTTACTGGCAAGAGAGATCGTTCAGTCTTGGCAAGGGGCACACTCCCACAAGCTTTTATCTTCCTCCAAGGGGCCCTTAACCTGGAGTCAAGTACTTGCCGCTCTTGAATGCATCAGTCAAAATTGCAGTGGTTGCTTTGGTGATGAGGAGCCAGTTTGGAAGGCACGATCCTCACGCACGGGAGCTGCCTAGTACTGAGTCAGATCATTGGTCTACAGCGAGGTCAGTATTGTCTACTCTGATTGGCTGGCACCGGGTCTCAGGTAGAGGCCTTCGACATCACCTGTTATCTGATCCTTCTAACTGGAGATGCCGGGGACTGAACCTGGGACCTTCTGCATGCAAAGCAGATGCTCTGCCATTGAGCCACAGCATGTGGACCAGCGTGAGCAACTGTAGCATGCAAACAAAGTTGGCTTCTTCCAGCTCCCCAAATCTGGACAGATTATGCACACCAAGCACGTTGCTTGCCGGTTGCTTTGGTGGTATTCAGCTGCCATGAATGAATTAATGTGCCCTGTCCCTTATGGGCGGTACAGAGATTGGGGCTCGAACAAACTGCAGTTTGTTGTGACACTGGAGTCGAGTGAAATGACAAGTGGTGGTTTGTTCTTTTGCCTACTGATCTAGTTTCGAAACCACCGTTTTGTGCTGGTTCAGATTCCTGGTTTGCAGGCAAGAGAACAAGCAACACCTTTTTGTTCCTCCCAGGTCGGAAATTTTGACCAACTGTGCCATCTGAGGAGGAGGAGAAGGAAGAAGAAGAAGATGATGAAGAAGAAGACGACGACGACAAGTTGGTTTTTATATGCCGACTTTCTCTACCACTTAAGGAAGAATCACACTGGCTTACAATCACCTTCCCTTCTCCTCCCCGCAACAGACACCCTGTGAGGTAGGTGGGGCTGAGAGAGTGAGACCATCCCAAGGTCACCCAGCTGGCTTCATGTGTAGGAGTGGGGAAACAAATCCAGTTCACCAGATTAGCCTCCGCCGCTCCTGTGGAGGAGTAGGGAATCAAACCCGGTTCTCTAGATCAGAGTCCACCACTCCAAACCACCACTCTAAACCACTACACCACGCTTGCTGTCAGTGGGAGGGAGGGTGCTAGCCTCCGGACTTCCTGGCCTGTTCTTATCAGGAGCGATCTGATGTCTGAATGCAGCAGGCCAGACAGAAATGGCTTGTATGGGCAGGGGCCACCAAGTTGTCAGCCCGCCAGTCAGCCCAAAAGGATGCGTCACTCCCCTCGATGTGGGCTGGCCATTACTGATCCTGGTGCATTGCCGAGATCCAGGATGGGATTCCTGGGTATGACATGACTCTGGGAAATCAGCTTGAAATGCTGCAAACAAAAAAAACCCAACAACCCCTCTGTTCAATTCTAGTGTTTGTAGATTAGGCTGCGGAATGATCCTGAAGGAGGGGGAAAACACGGGTTTGCAACTCCAGAAAAAATTGTTTTGCATATCTCCGTTGCTGTACTCGATAACCACATTCTTATATTGCTCATTCCTGCCTTGCAATATATGGCACATTTGAATTCTCTACGACCCCATTTGTATCCTGCACTCTTCCGCCTGTGTCGGAAGCACCGTGTAGGAGGAAGGCAGCTTTTATTTATAATGTTGCCAGGTTTCGACTCCAGTTATGAATATCCTGAATTGCTTCTGTGGATTGAGTTCATTTGAAAAGTGGAGGAACTGCACAACAAATCAGGGGCCGGTTCCAGGTTTTGAGGGGTCCCGGGCAGAGAGTTCCCAGCGCCCCCCCCTTTGACCCGCCACCAGGCCCCCAAACATGCCCTCCTTAGTTTTTATGGGGGTCCGGTTGTCTCTCCCTCAGTTAAGAGCAAAGAGGTGATTCTGTATTCGGCTTTATTGCCGGACACCAGCGCCTCCTCATATATGTCTCATGGTGGGTTTTTTGTCCCCTTTCTGAACTGCAGGGCAAGAGAAAATCTTCTGGTGTGGTGCTAACTTAAGCAGTTGCCTTATACCCATGGCTCATCAGATGCCTCCACGACCTAAATGTGGGCTTCTCAGAACTCTCTTGTCAACACGATGCTGGACTGAATGGGCCCTTATGATGTAGCAGAATTCTTCATACATTCCTGGGAGTGCGTAGGGAACTTCTGTAATAGGCAGGAACTGGGCAGATCCCCTTAGGGGAGAGGGGACATGGCTCAGTGGTAGAGCATCTGCTGGGCATGCAGAAGGTCCCAGGTTCAATCCCCGGCATTGCCAGTTTCAACAGGACCAAGTAGTATCTTAGAATCATAGAGTTGGAAGGGACCACCAGGGTCATCTAGTCCACCCCCCTGCACAATGCAGGAAATTCACAACTACCTCCCCCGCACACCCCCAGCGACCCCTACTCCACGCCCAGAAGATGGCCAAGATGCCCTCCCTCTCATGAACTGCCTAAGGTCATAGAATCAGCATTGCTGACAGATGGCCATCTAACCTCTTCTTAAAAACCTTCAGGGAAGGAGCAGTTACCACCACCCAAGGAAGCCTGTTCCACTGAGGAACCGCTCTAACTGTTAGAAAATTCTTCCTAATGTCTAGATGGAAACTCTTTTGAACTAATTTCAACCCGTTGGTTCTGGTCCGCCCTTCTGGGGCAACAGAAAACAACTTGGCACCCTCCTCTATATGACAGCCCTTGACAGTACTTGAAGATGGTTACCATATCCCCTCTCAGTCTTCTCCTCTCCAGGCTAAACATACCCAGCTCCTTCAAGCTTTTCTCATAGGACTTGGTCTCCAGACCCCTCACCATCTTTGTTGTCCTCCTCTGGACCCATTCCAGCTTGTCTACATCTTTCTTAAATTGCGGTGCCCAAAACTGAACACAGTAGGCAGTGTGAAAGACCTCCACTCAAGACCCTGGGGAGCTGCTGCCGGTCGGTGTAGACAATACTGTCCTCAATAGACCAAGGGTCTGATTCATTCTTTGGCTGCCCTGTGTCTCCACATATATTAGAGCTCTCTTTTCTCTGGACTGGGACATTTGTGTGCCTATTTCTCTTCAACAGTGTTCATCGTGTTGACTCGTGTTTATGTCGGGCCCTTCCAAACCATAACCACGTTACCCTATGAAATAATTGAATACAATGGTACAATCAACATTGAAAAGTTTCTGCCTTTCCTACTCTGGAAGGCAGTGATATGCTGATTTTTCTCAAATCAAACAAACCAAAATACATCTCCGTAATTAGCGGAAGCAAAGCTGGTTAAATTGGCTCTGTTTCCTGCAAAGCTTAAAACTCTTTGCCACTCTGTTTCTTTGGAGCATTATCAAAGCAGACATTACTTACACAAATTAATTGTGCAGCTTTGGAGTTTTTCCAGACTGCTTAAAAAAAAAAGTTTCTTTTGCCTTTCAAAATTAAAAAAAAAATCCATTTTATGCTGCATGGCTTGGAAGAGTTTCGTGCTCCGTTCCAAACCTTTGAAAGTTCTGGTTGGAATAATCAAGCACTATAGAACCGGGAACGATATATGGCAATATTATTGGGAACTGGGGGGTGGTGGAGAGAGGTTAAGATGGCACCTTATGCTAGAATTGCTGAAAGCAATTATGAAATAATTTCCCAGCGGCATAATACGCCGTGGAAATTGAAGCAGATGGACACTGGAAGAGACAGGAAATGTTGGTGATGTGGACATTCGAGAGGCAATTTTCTTCATCTTTGGCAGGTTTTTTCTCCAGATTAAAATGGGTAATTTTTAATGATGAAGGAGAGCCCGTGGCGCAGTGGTGTGGACTCCACAGCTTGCACACAGAAGAGCACAGGGACGGGCCGAGTATTATAGAAACCATAGAATCATAGAGTTGGAAGGGACCACCAGGGTCATCGAGTCCAACCCCCTGCACAATGCAGGAAATTCACAACTACCTCCCTCCCACACCCCCAGTGACCCCTACTCCATGCCCAGAAGATGGCCAAGATGCCCTCCCTCTCATGATTTGCTTACGGTCACAGAATCAGCATTGCTGACAGATGGCCATCTAGCCTCTGCTTAAAAATCTCCAGGGAAGGAGAGCTTACCACCTCCCGGGGAAGCCTGTTCCACTGAGTAACTGCTCTCACTGTCAGAAAAATCTTCCTAGATGTCTAGATGGAAATTATTCTGATTTAATTTTAACCCATTGGTTTTGGTCCGACCTTCTGGGGCAACAGAAAGCAACTCGGCACCCTCCTCTATATGACAGCCCTTCAAGATGGTTGTCATATCCCCTCTCAGTCTCCTCTCCAGGCTAAACATCCCCAGCTCCTTCAACCTTTCCTCATAGGACTTGGTCTCCAGACCTTCTGGAGTGGAGGATCTGGGAGTTCCTCAAAACCATGAAATATACAACTTTTCTCCAATTTAGTCTTGCAAAAGAGTGCTAACTCCGGGCAGCTCTTGCTCGGAGTGGATCTAGTTAGTTTGCCGAAAATAGTCCCCGTCTCTGCTTCTCTGTCATCTCGGCTATTGTGCAGGATCAGGTGTCATCCTCTTTCCACAGCCCTGCGTTCACTAGTGGCTGATTCACTAATATGACATTTCCTTCAAAAGGGTTACAGGTTCCTCATTAGGCGTCTGCTGCTGCTCATTTGGCAGTCAGTATAACCGTGCAGTCCTAGGCAGAGTTTCTTCCATCTAAGCCCGCTGAAATCCATAGGTTTAGGCTGGAGAAGGACAGCACTGGATCGCCCTACAAATGAAGCAAACTTGGACTTTTATAGTGGTCTATAAAACTATGCATGGTTTGGAGAGAGTGGACAGGGAGAAGCTTTTCTCCCTCTCTCATAACACTAGAATGTGGGGTGATCTGCTGGAGCTGGAGGGTGAGAGATTCAAAACTGATAAAAGGAAATATTTCTTTACACAGTGCATAGTTGAATTGTGGAACTCCCTGCCCCAGGATGTGGTGATGGTGTAAGGATCAGGCGTCTGTCCCTAGCATCCCATAAGCAAACTCATCCAGGCAGGTAGCTCTGGAGCAGTAATACTTTATTAGGAGCAAAAAGACAGATTAAAGGACTGACTGCCTACAGGCAGGTGAGGCTAGTAATGGTGAACACAGGCAGGTTACATGCTTAAGACACTACGGACTGAAAAGGGAAACATTGCTAGGCAACCCCGAGATAAGCGGTTCCCAGGAAGACAGACTAAACATTATCACAGCTGCAGAAAACAGGATGAGCGAAACTGTACACAGACGTTCAAAGGCATGAGAACCAAGGACTTGACGTGTGGCCAAAACCTGGCCTGACTCATGTCAAGAGCCTTCGCTCCAGCAAAAAGGCAAAGGCCTGACAGATGGCTGCCAACTTGGAAGGCTTGAAGAGGCGAGTGGACATGTTCATGGAAGAGAGGAGTATGCATGGCTACTAGTAAAAATGTATACTAGTCATGATGCATACCTCTCCAGGATCAGAGGAGCATGTCGAATATATTAGGTGCTGTGGAACACAGGCAGGATGGTGCTGCTGCAGTCGTCTTGTTTGTGGGCTTCCTAGAGGCACTTCCTAGAGGTTGGCCACTGTGTGAACAAACTGCTGAACTTGATGGGCCTTGTTCTGATCCAGCATGGCTGTTTTCATGTTCCTTCCTTCCTTCCTTCCTTCCTTCCTTCCTTCCTTCCTTCCTTCCTTCCTTCCTTCCTTCCTTCCTTCCTTCCTTCCTTCCTTCCTTCCTTCCTTCTCTCCAGGATCAGAGGAGCATGCCTATGATATTAGGTGCTGTGAAACACAGGCAGGATAAATGCTGCTGCAGTCGTCTTGTTTGTGGACTTCCTAGAGGCACCTGCTTGGCCCCTGTGTGAACAGACTGCTGGACTTGATGGGCCTTAGTCTGATCCAGCAGGGCTTTTCTTATGTTCTTATGACTTGGACTGACGTGGCTATAAAACAGCCTCCCTTGAGATGCTTACCCGGTGCCTGCTCTGGTTCATTGTCAGGCCAAAACATGGGTGATTCTGGGACATCTGCGAATTTCTTTTTTTCTTCGACAAATAGGGTTGCCAGCGTCCAGGCAGTGGCTTGAGTTCTCCTGCTATTACAACTGATCTCCAGCCAATAGAGATCAGTTCCCCTGGAGAAAATGGCCGCTTTGGCAATTGGACCCTATGGCATTGAAGTCTCTCCCCTCCCCAAACTCCTCCCTCCTCAGGCTGCGCCCCAAACTCTCCAGGTATTTCCCAACCCAGAGCAGTCATCCCTATTGACAAAGCAGGCTAGCCATGTAGGGCCCCGATTCAAACTGGAGGGAGCAGAGTAAGGCTCCTACCCTACCATTCTCCTGACCTGAAAAAAACCCTTGGAGCTGGCATTGGCCCCTTTCTGCATGATAGTATAAATTCTTTGTTTTTATTGATTTCTTTTAGTGGTTTCTACTCGGTGGGCTTTTATTGCTTTGCCGTAGCGTCGGAATTCATATTTTCAGAAGCTGCCTTGAGAGCAGCGTGCCGTGAGAAAAAGGTAGAAACATATTAAAGGAGCAAACAATAAACAAGTAGCATAAAGAGGCAGGTGTTCTGTATCTTTCCCCTGGCATGGAGTTGCCCTGCTTAGGGAACAGCATGGCTGCCGGTCCAGGGTCTCTGGCTACCAAAAACCCATTGGCACCCGTCTTGTATGATGCAGTCGGAGCCTCGGTGCTGATTCCACATTTCCTTTGGCGTCTTTAAAAACCGTTCTTCGAAAACCAGGAACAGAAAGGCGAGATAGTTTCCCTGAACAGAGCATAGACTTCATGCAGCAGTCACAAGCCATCTTGGCGTCATGGTTAAGAGCGGTGGTTTGGAGCGGTGGACTCTGATCTGGAGAACCGGGTTCGATTCCCCTCTCCTCCACATGAGCGGTGGAGGCTAATCTGGTGGACTGGGTTGGTTTCCCCACTCCTCCCCATGAAGCCAGCTGGGTGGCCTTGGGCGAGTCACAGCTCTCTCTCAGCCCCACCTACCTCACAGGGTGTCTGTTGTGGGGAGGGGAAGGGAAGGTGATTGTAAGCCCGTCTGAGTTTCCTTTAACTGGTAGAGAAAGTCGGCATATAAAAACCAACTCTTCTTCGTCTTCTAAATCAGTTCACCTGGAGAAAATGGCCGCTTTGGCAATTGGACTCAATGGCATTGAAATCCTTCCCCTCCCCAAACCCCACCCTCCTCAGGCTCCACCCCCCCAAATCTCCAGGTATTTCCTAACCCAGAGCTGGAAACCTTACCCAGTGCCCACCTATGATATTGCGCCCTGTTTTATTGTTAGGAGAAGAACTGGCTTCTCCCAGGAAGGCAGATCAGGCAGAGATCGATGGATTTCCCAAGTCAAAGATATATGTGTTTTTCTAGTGTTGTGATCTCTCGCACGGCATAACTGGGCAGTTATGTTTCAGTCCATCCCACGGCTGACCAAAGCAGTTCTCCTGCCATTTAGCCCATTCTCCTTTTCCTGGAGTATAACCTTCTTGGGTATAAACCTGCTTGCCTGTAAAACCAGCCTCTGAGGCTCTGCCCTGAGCACCCCCTCCTCTGAAGTAAGGTAGGCAGGGTCTTTCCCGGGGGTCTGCCTCTCTTGCAGAGCACCCTCTTCACAGTGGCTCACCAGTGCACGGTCTTTAAGGTTCAGACCGAAGATGAAAACCTTTTTAATTTGCCCAGGCATTGTGAAAATGGTGTCCTTTTTTTTTGCTTGTAATTTGCTTTCAGTGTTCTGCTGAGGATTTTAAAAAAATCAAACACGATTTGTTGTGTCAGTTCAGTTCAGATACCTTTATTGGCATATCCAACATTCATCCAAGTACAGTAAGGACATAACATAACTTATTAAAAGGAAGAGCGAATTGCCATCACATCAACAAAAAAATTAGCCACAATTTCAATGATTTTAGGGTCCTGGTTATTAAGAAGGGTGAGAACCTTTGAACAGTAAGAAAATCCCTCCAACTGAATCAGACTAGTATTTAAGAGTTTTAATCGTAATCTGTGATACAGAGGGCACCGAAGAAGAACATGTTGAATAGTTTCCGTCTCTTCCGTAGAGCAAGAACACAGTCTATCGGGAAGGGGGACACCAGTATAACGGCCAGTTAGTAAGGCTGATGGTAATACGTTAAGTCTGGCTAGAGAAAAAGCCCTGCGCATTTCTGGAGTATACAGTTGATATAAATACGTGGCAGTTTCACCAGATTTAGGGAATATTCCATGGTGGAGAGGTGAGCATATCTTAGTAGCAGACTCATATCATAAATGGATTTGTTGTGTTTTTATTAATGCCGTTGACAATATTGCCCTGACCAGGATGGCCCAGGCTAGTCGGATCTTGTCAGATCTCCGAAGCTAAGCAGGGTTGGCCCGGGTTAGTATTTGAATGGGAGACCACCTAGGAAGTCCAGGGTCATGACGCAGAGGCAGGCAATGGTAGACCGCATCTGAACGTCTCTTGCCTTGAAAACCTTTCAGAATTGCCATAAATTGGCTGGGTCTTGATGGCAAAAAAAAAAATGACAATATTGGCTGCTATTGTGGTGGTTTTTAATAACGTATGTCTAATTTATTTTGATTTTATGTAAACTGTTGAGAGCTTTCCTTTTTGAGAGTATAGCCCATGAGCCTAATTATAATGCTTCATCCCGTACTGAATTTTACAATGTATTTGTGCCTTGGGTATTAGCAGAACAAGACTTTGAAAATGTCAGGTTGTCCACTCTGCGTCCAAAGGTCATCGCATGCACGGCCGGGGGAAGTCGGAGAGCTCACGTAAACGTACACTCGAGTTCAGCAGTTCAGCGATGGGGGGAAAGAGACGGAGCCCTTGAAACCTTAAAAAAAAAACACCGTTCTGCTCCTTTAGCATGGGCAATTTCAGCCAAAACTCCAGTGCCAGTTTTCCCCCACAGGGCCTAGACATGAAAAATAGAGGAGGAGGAAGAGACATGATAAAGCGAAGCGAGATGGAGGCGATCCTCACTATCACAACCATTATTTAGAGCAGAAAGGTTTTTGACACGCAGCTCTCATGTCTTCGGTCAGCTAACAGACATTCCTTTGTGACTATCAGTTAGTCCGGCTGGGCTGCCCTTCCCGTCAGATTGCTCTGAAGGAGCCTATTGTCTTTGGTTCAACATCTGTTCATTCATAGCCGAGGCAGTCTAAAACCAGCTGGCTACCTTGCTCCCCTCCCCACTAGAGGACCCCTTCCCCTTTGCCTTAAACACGGGCCAAAGTGTTGCAGTAGGGTTGCCAACCTCCAGGAACCAGCTGGAGATCTCCTGCTATTACAACTGATCTCCAGCCGATATAGATCAGTTCCCCTGGAGAAAAGGGCCGCTTTGGCAATTGGACTCTGTGGCATTGAAGTCCCTCCCCTCCCCAAACCCCGCCCTCCTCAGGCTCCGCCCCAAAAATCTCCAGGTATTTCCCAACCCGGAGCTGGCAACCCTATGTTGCAGTAAGATGAGACAGCATCGGTCGAATTTCTGCCTGTCTCACCACAGTTAAAGTAGGGTTGGCGGGTCCCTCTTATCCACCGGCGGGGGTTTTGGGGAGTGGAGCCTGAGGAGGGTGGGGTTTCGGGAGGGGAGGGACCTCAGTGCCATAGAGTCCAATTGCCAAAGGCGGCCATTTTCTCCAGGGGAACTGATCTCTATCGCGGGAGAACAGTTGAAATAGCAGGAGATCTCCAACTAGTACCTGGAGGTTGGCAACCCTAAGTTATAGGGACAAGTGCCCTTCCGAGCCCGGGAAAGACGGTCGCCAAGATGAGAGGTTTTTATTCCCGAGGAAAGAATCGGGGACCTTCCCCAATACAAAAGCTGATCTGGCCATTCAAACGGTCTGACCTGAAATCT
The DNA here is from genome assembly GCF_029931775.1 of Euleptes europaea. Taxonomy (NCBI): domain Eukaryota; kingdom Metazoa; phylum Chordata; class Lepidosauria; order Squamata; family Sphaerodactylidae; genus Euleptes; species Euleptes europaea. The sequence continues at coordinate 10,098,918 of NC_079332.1, forward strand.
GGTTTTCACTTAAAGCAGACGGCAAGGGAAGGGCTTTCTGCTGAGTGATGCTTCCTAACAGCATTTTATTTATATTGTGGGGGAGAAAGAGGTAATTAGCTTTTTTTATATATATAACAATGAAGCCTCTCAACTTCTGAATTATTAAGCATAATTAGTTTCATTTTTTTTCCACTCCTGCAGGCTACCAGATCTGTATTCAGTGTGGTGCGCGTTTGATTTATTAGAAGCGCAGGATCAGTAATTCATCCTGTTGCCACACAATTCCCACAGAAAGAAGAAGGGTTGGTTTGTATATGCCGACTTTCTCCACCACTTAAGGGAGAATCAAACTGGCTTACAATCACCTTCCCTTCCACTCCCCACAGCAGACAGCCTGTGACATAGGTGAGGCTGAGAGAGCTCTAAGAGAGCTGTGACTAGCCCAAGGTCACCCAGCTGGCTTCGTGTGGAGGAGTGGGGAAACCAACCCAGTCCACCAGATTAGCCTCCGCCGCTCATGTGGAGGAGTAGGGAATCAAACCCAGTTCTCCAGATCAGAGTCCACCACTCCAAACCACCACTCTTAACCACTGCACCACGCTGGCTCTCAGAAGAAGCAATGCCTCTTCTCCCCACCAGAGAGGAGACGGACAATACAATCCTACACAGAGTTATTCCAGGTTAGCCCATTGAAAACGGTCCATTTAGACTGGAGTAAATCTGCATGGGATTGCACTGCAAATGGCCAGATCTGTCCGGTGTCATCTGACTATCCCATCTTGATTTCCCTTTCTCCTGTGTGGGAAACAAACCTCCTACTATTGCAAGATGGCATCTATGTACTGTCAAGTGCTGTCAAGTCGCGACTGACCCATGGCAACCCCAGCAAGGAACATTCAAGAGAAGTGAGAAGCGGTTTGCCATTGCCTTCTTCTGCATCCTTCCTTGGAGGTCCTCCACACAAGTACTGATCCTGCTTAGTTTACAAGATCTGACAAGATTGGGCTGTACCACACCGCCTTCCCTCCCACAATGGCATCTACTTATTTTTTGAAAAGCTGGCAAAAGTCCTCTTGTGGTGCAAGGGCATGCCCGTATGGCTACTCTGTGGCAGCAGCGGCTGCCCCATTGCGGAAACGTCTCCATGCAGAAACAACCTGGTCCTTGCTTGCCAACTGTGCCTTGAACCCAGATCATCTTCTCTTCCAGTCCACCAAGGTTCTGGATTCTTCCAGAAACGAGGTTCAGTTCCAACAGATAAGACTACCCTGGAACTGGGCTTTAATTTGTAGCTTCAGAGTCATAGCCCACTCCTCCACATGAAGCCAGTTGGGCAACCTTGGGCTAGTCACAGTTCTCTTAGAGCTCTCTCAGCCCTGCCTTCCTCGCAGGGTGTCTGTTGTGGGGCGGGGGAAGGGAAAGGTGATTGTAAGACGGTTTGAGTCTCCCTTAAGTGGTAGAGAAAGTCGCGTATAAAACAACAACTCTTCTTCTTCTTCTATCCCAACGCCAGCCCTGCACACCCTCCTCCTGCTCCGACCACCATTTCGTCCTGCGTTGACGGTATTCACATACCGCGAAACCAGTTCCAGGAGTCTAGATGGTGCCGGACGTATCTGTGGCTTCTTTAATGAGGCGTGGAACTATATTTCGGCTTCAAGGCCAGAGAGATCTTTTCTGGCTTCCCCTGCCTTGCGCCGGATTTGATTTGCACCTCCCAAACACCTTTCCAGTTAACACAAGCTCCGCCGGCGCGCCAGCTGCACTTGTGAGCGGTGTGGCTTCTTCTGCAGCCGCCTCCTCTAGCATTTAGATTCCCTTTGCCTGCCTCAAAGTTCCCTCATGGGCTTCTTTTTAAAAAATTTTTTTAATGCTTTTATTGTATTTATAGGGGATACAAAAGGAAAAAAGGGGAGGAGGGAAATATCACTTCCGTCTGCAATAGACAGTATTCTCTTTGGTCGATATTATACATTCATAAAACAAGTTTTATGCTTATTACAGTTAGTTCAATGAACTGATTTCTATTCTAATCTTATTTGATTAGAAGATTATTAAAAAAATTGAATAAATGAATCAAGTATATTCTTAAGCATAAAAGACAGCCACCAATGTAAAAAAGAATAGCGCTGTAAATGTACCGTGGTTACCGTTTCTCTAAGAATTGCTCATTATTTAAGTGAATCAAATATAATCGTAAGTATAAAAAACATCTGCTCATATGGAAAAGATTAAAGCTGAATCTAAATATTTAGAGGCGTATAAGTATACCATGGTAACCATTTCTCATGAAATTGCTCTACAGATTCCATATCAGCAGAGTTCATCAAATAAGTCATTTTAGCCATGTTTGCCTATTCTAACATCTTTTCTTTCCATTCATCAACTTCTGGTAAGGTGGTTTATTTCCATCTCCTTGCAAGCACCACCTCGTGGGCTTCTTTAAGGAGGGGGGGGGAAGAAACCCCCAATCCCCACCCCTAGAAAACCCTACCACCCCCTCTTCATTATCGCGGGTGCTGCTTTTTCGGTCGGGGGACCTTGTTTCGAATGTTGCTCCTAATGCCTCATTTCTCTTTGATTGTCAATTAACACCTGGTCCTGCCTCCCTCTGGAGTGGCCTTTGGGATCATTAGTGGGCGCGGGTGCCACACTCTTATCCAGGGAGTCTGATTGAAGAGAGGATCCGCCGTCAAGAGCAGAGAAAGGCGGCGAGGGGAGAAAGTGGAAATCAAGGGATGCTTTATGGGATTTGAGGGTTTTCGGGTTTCTTCAGCTGAGCCGCCTGTTAAAAACCAGATCAGGGATGAGTTCCAATTTTTCATCCCTTCTGTTTCTGACCAGGAAATCCCTGTGTCAATTGCTCATATTCTTGGTGTGGGTCAGACTGCCCCCCAGTCTCTGCCTTCACATCATTTTTCTCATTTCCCGTAAAATGTCCATGTTTTTCTTGTCAATGTTATTATTGCGTCGGTAAATCAGCCTTATCCATTACATTATACATGCAAATGACTTGCATAATATGTGTAAATACTCTATAAATTATGTACCGCAACACGCCGACACGATTGAAACAAATCAACGAAAGCGGCTGCAGGAACCAGAGAGCAGGGTCTGCTTTTTACCCGGCATGGGGGCTGCCAGCTCCAGGTTGAGAAATGCCTGGAGCCTGAGGAGGGTGGGGTTTGGGTGACTGGCCCAAGGTCACCCAGCAAGCTTCCACGGCAGAGAGGGGATTCGAACCTGGCTCTCCCAGATCATAGTCTGACCCTCTAGCAGTGACTTTACGCCCCCTCCGTGCACCAATTTCCCAACTTGAAATGGCCCAGGGCCATTTTCTGTGTGTGTGTGTGGGGGGGCTATAAATCTCAACCCACATTGGAGGCTCCACACACACACGGCTCTTGGGAACTCATTCATGGAACTCCCCACATCCCGTGCTTCCTTCCAACAGCTCTCCCACTATTACAACTGATCTCCAGCCGATAGAGATCAGTTCCCCCGGAGAAAAATGTCCGCTTTGACAACTCTAGGGCATTGAAGTCCATCCCCTCCCCAAACCCCACCCTCCTAAGGCTCTGCCCCAAAAACCTCCCGCTGGTGGCAAAGAGGGACCCGGCAACCCTACTTTCTGAGGACCTGCAACCGGTGCCTGGCAGGTCCCAGGTTAAATCCACATAATCTCCAGTTAAAAGGGGCTGTGGCTCAGTGGTAGAGCTTCTGCTTGGCATGTGCAAGGTCCCAGGTTCAGTCCCTGGCATCTCCAGTTAAAGGGACCAGGTATTAGGTGACATGAAAGACTTCTCCCCAAGACCTTGGAGTGCCGCTGCCCTCTCTCAAAGCAATACTTGCGTTCAAAGGAAAGGATGCTTTCAGAGCGCTCAAATGTCAAATATTTGTGTCACTCCGAAAGGTGATTCATATGCAGTAAGATCGACTGTGAATGCGGTTCTCCAAGCGACGGTGCCCGCGACGCTGCTGGATTCGAGTGCTCCTGCGCCACCCCCTTCCCGGGCTCAAGTTGCTTTTTGAACTCGTTAATAGGAACATCTGATACCGAGTCAGAGCTTCCGTCGGTATAACCGTGTTCTGCCTAGCGGCAGTGCTTGCAGGGCCTCGAGCAGAGGACGATCTTCCCCAGCGACGGCTAATTGAGACCTTTTGAACCCTTCAGCAGACAAAGCTGCTTTATATTGAATGAGACCATTAGGCCATCAAAGCGAGCAGCGTCCATTCAGACCGGCAGCGGCACTCCAAGGTCTTGGAGAGAAGTCTTTCATGTCACCTAATACCTGGTCCCTTTAACTGGAGATGCCAGGGACTGAACCTGGGACCTTGTGCATGCCAAGCAGAGGCTCTACCACTGAACCACAGCCCCTTTAACTGGAGATGCCGGGGATTTAACCTGGGACCTTGTGCATGCCAAGCAGAGGCTCTACCACTGAGCCACAGCCCCTTTAACTGGAGATGCCGGGGATTTAACCTGGGACCTTGTGCATGCCAAGCAGAAGCTCTACCACTGAGCCACAGCCCTTTTAACTGGAGATTATGGGGATTTAACCTGGGACTTTGTGTATGCCAAGCAGAAGCTCTACTACTGAATCACAGCCCCTTTTAACTGGAGATGCCAGGGACTGATATTGGGGGTAGGGCTGTGCCATCTTGGATATATTCCCCCTCCAGTCTTCCTGTGGGTAGTACTGCTGGCGAATCGTCCCTAATTTGGAGGCCCCTCCGTTGGTTCCCATCACTAGAGGATCCTTTCGGTCTGCCTTCACATCCGTCTGGCCCTGCTCGGCACGTTTTGACCTCACCTAACCGCACAGTTTGGGAAGAGGAGTTTTGACTTCCAAAGTGAGCGAAGGTTGAGAAAGAGCGCAGGAGATCTAATCAAGGCGTGTACCGCAGAAGATTTTCCGATGCCCTGCATACCCAGTGGATTGTTAATGAGCTCTCCTCCGAGTCCTTGATAAGTTACCCCCCAGGATCTAATTTATTGAAGAAACAACCTTATTGGTCCTTGAGAGAGGCTCTTATCTAATTTTAGGTATCACCAATGCACCTGTGGACCGCAGAGCAGAACGCCCTCGTACATTTGGGCCGGCCTGACAGAAAGAGGGGAGCCGGAGGCCATTGGCTCAGGCCTGGTTCACACATGCAGGAGAATTAGCTGGGAGGACGGACTGCACCACTTCAGACCGAATGCTCCTCGGTGCTGAAAACTCCCCGCAGGTAGAAAACCAGCACAACAAGCAAAAGAGGGAGTAGAACCTGCAGTGCTAGTTTTCTAAAGAGGTGTTTTTTTTGTTTTTAGGAGAGGGAATAGGCTAGAATCCACCATGGGTCCAGAAAATCAGTCTCTTCCACTGGGAAGTGACAAGGGTTGCTCTAGGAATTACCAGAAACTCTGTGGTAAGACTACCACGGCCTGTCAGTCCTATGGATGGAGGAGCTGCCGTCACAAATAGTTGCTCTTGAGAGCAAGTTTCAGCAAAGGGCTTTTAAGGCTGCCCAGATTCCTCCATTTGATTTTGATCCTCTGCTTTTTGTTGTTCCAGGGAGAGCCAGCGTGGTGTAGTGGTTAAGAGCGGTGGTTTGGAGCGGTGGACTCTGATCTGGAGAATCGGGCTCGATTCCCCACTCCTCCACATGAGCGGCGAAGGCTAATCTGGTGAACTGGATTTGTTTCCCCCACTCCTACTCATGAAGCCAGCTGGGTGACCTTGAGCTAGTCACAGCTCTCTTAGAGCTCTCAGCCCCACCTACCTCACAGGGTGTCTGTTGTGGGGAGGGGAAGGGAAGGTGATTGTAAGCCGGTTTGAGGCTCCCTTAAGTGGTAGAGAAAGATGGCATATAAATACCAACTTCTTCTTCTTCTTCTTCCGTCTACATCGGTCATGTACAGGGTTATTTTTTTTTTACACCTGCAATTTGAATGTAATCGCCTTGATGTATAATGTATGCTGCTGACTAGTTAAATCAGCAAATGCACCCGCTTTATAGCTGAAGTCAGTAAGAGGGAGCAGAAAATGATGTGAAATTAAAAATGGCAGGTTTGATTCATATTAGAGAGATGCCAGTTCAACAGGGAGGGTCGAAACAGCAGAAATAAGATGCTGAAATGACCCCGAGAGTTCAGTTGGATTCTTCCGGACACCCCGAACAGAGTCTGGAATGCAAAGGCTGTCTTTTCCTTCTCATTTGATAGAGCACATCAATATGCGGCTTTTCTGTAGCCAACGGAAACAGAATAACAAACAGGAGGGACAGGGTTGACTTATGGGCTGGCATGAAAGGGGAATAAACTCCCCTTCCAAATTCACTGCTTTATTAAGCCCAGATACATCCCAGCCATTTTGTGAGAGATCCCCCTCTCTGAGTTTGCTTCTCCAAATCAGTTGCTCAGACGTTGATACAGAAACAATAGATTTATTGAAGCCTTCAGGAGATGAGACAGGCACAGGTAGAAAGTTGCAAGTGAGGGGCTATACGGGTTTACAGAATATATTGACTCCAGGGCACTGGGGCACTGGGGTTCACACTTATTGTTATGGGAAGTTACAAGCTTGGCATAATACAAAACATCAGACGGATCCCAGGAAGTCTGGTGCGGCTATCACACTTCCAAGGCCGCACCGGCCTGAGGGAGTACTGGCAGGAAGAACAGCGGGGGGGAAGATACATGGGCCATCAGGCCTGGCGCCTGAGACCAGAAGGTGTGAACTGCTTTTACGAGTTCACTGATAACACCGCAGGTGATGGAAAGCAGAGACACAAAGACAGAGACCCTCACATTCTGCCCCCCTTAAGGCCCCCCTCCGAGAGGACGAGGCTTATCGGGATAAGCGAGGTGGAATTCTCGGACCAAGCGAGGAGCTGCCATGTGGGGTGCGGCCACCCATTCGTCATGAGCGGAGCCAAGGTTTTTCCAGCGAACAAAGTAAAACAGTTTCCCTTTCTTCCATTTGGAATCTAAAACCTTGGATATTTCCAAATGGGTATCCCCTCCTACTACGGTAGGAATCTCATGAGCGGGAGGGGGGTGGAACTGGGGAGCTGCTACATAAGGTTTGAGGAGGCTTATATGGAAGACTGGATGAACTCCCTTGAGAGTCTTAGGGAGACTCAGTTCCACGGTAACCTCGTTGATTACTCTGGTAATGGGGAAAGGTCCTACATAACGGTCGCTCAGTTTTTTGCAGGGGCGAAGAGAGCGGAGGTTTTTGGTGGACAGATAGACTTGCTCCCCCACCTTGAGTTCCCATCCCGGAGACCGGTGTTTGTCTGCTTGTTCCTTGTACTTGCTTTTTGCCCTTTCCAGATTTTTGAGCAACCATGGCCAGGTGGATTTAACCACCTGAATCCACTCCTGAAGATCAGGGGTAGACTGGAGCTCTGGCGAGACGGGGGCAGAACCGAAAGGGCCAAAATCCGTCCCGTATATAACTTGGAAGGGACTAAAGCCGGTAGAGGAATGAGGCGCATTGTTGTACGCATATTCGGCAAATGGCAGCAGGTCGACCCAGTCGTCCTGGTGGAAATTTACATAGCAACGCAAATAACATTCTACTACCGCATTTACTCGTTCCGTTTGACCATCCGTTTGGGGGTGATAGGCGGAAGAAAGGCCCTGTTCCTCCACTCCCATTAGCTTTAGGAAAGCCCGCCAGAATTTGGCAACAAACTGGACCCCCCGGTCGGAGAGGACCTTCCTCGGGATCGAGTGTAGCCTGAGGACGTGCGTGATGAACAGTTTAGCTAAGCCCTGGGCTGAAGGAAGACCTGCACATGGAACGAAATGAACCTGTTTGGAAAAGAGGTCTGTGATAACCCAGAGAACCGTTTTCCCCCGACTTGGAGGTAGGTCGGTGATAAAATCCATGGCGATGACTTCCCAGGGACGGGAGGGGTTCTCAAGCGGTTTGAGAAGCCCCGGGGGTTTTCCCATCCGTTTCTTGGCTGTGGCGCAGGTGGGGCAGCTGCGCACATACAACTCTACATCAGATCTCATACCGGGCCACCAGAATTGCCTTCGAACCAGGTGAAGCGTTTTTATGAAACCAAAATGACCCGCTAGCCTGGCCCCATGTACAAGTCCCAATACTTCTTTGCGAAGGGAAGATGGGACATATAGTTTCCCCCCTTGCACCCACCAAGTGTTGGTTCGTTCCAAGCCAGTGGGGAGGAGATGGTGCTCCTCCTCCTGTAAGGAGGCGTCCCGGAGTCGCTGTTGGAATGCTTCCGGGATACCTTTGAGCGTAGGGGGGGTCTCCGGTTGGCGGGCTTGGGATCGGGTGGTGACGGCCAAGCCAGGGACTTCCCCTCGCTGTTCGGGAGTGAACAGGGAGTCGACGGGGCGATCGAAATCGTTGCGATACTGGGGAAGTCGTGACAAAGCATCAGCTAGGGCATTTTCTTTGCCAGGGACATGTTTGAGGGTGAACCGGAATTTTGCAAAAAATTGGGCCCACCGAATTTGTTTGGCATTGAGTTTTCTAGCTCCCTTGAGAGCCTCAAGATTCTTGTGATCTGTGCACACTTCGAAAGGCAGCTCGGCCCCCTCTAAGAAGTGTCTCCATATGGTAAGGGCATGTTTGACCGCTGCTGCCTCCTTCTCCCAAATGGCCCAGTTGATTTCGGACTGGGAAAACTTCTTGGAGAAGTAGGCGCATGGCCTCAACCGTCCCCCCTCATCCCTCTGCAATAGGGCCCCGCCCATGGCTACATCCGAGGCATCCACCTGCACCACGAAGGGCTTGGTGCAATCCGGGTGAGCCAAAACGGGTTCGGATGAAAAAAGTAGCTTTAAACGTTCAAAAGCTTGCTGGCACTGGGGAGACCATTGCAGACGGGCTGAGGGGAGTGCGGCGCTAGCCCCCCTGTCCTTGGTACGCAACAGGGCAGTGAGGGGAAGCGCAACTTGGGCAAAGTTGGGAATGAAATTCCGGTAAAAGTTGGCAAACCCCAAAAACTGTTGAAGTTGGCGGCGGGTAGTGGGGGTTTCCCAGTCCCGCACCGCCTGGACCTTGGCGGGGTCCATTTCCAACCCTTGGTGGGAAATCACATACCCCAGAAATGTAATAGAAGGTTGGTGGAATTCACACTTGGACACCTTAGCATACAGTTTGTGCTCCCGCAGCCGCTGGAGCACTTCTCGCACTAGGCGCACATGTTCTTCCATGGTCTCAGAGTAAATAAGAATGTCATCGAGAAATACCACCACCCCCCGAAACAGTAAATCATGCAAAACTTCATTAATTAATTGCATAAAGACACTCGGAGCCCCCGAAAGTCCGAACGGCATGACCAGGTACTCAAACATCCCAAAACAACTGGAAAAGGCCGTTTTGGGTTCGTCTCCTTCTTTGATGCGAATGCGGTGGTAGGCTTCTACCAAGTCCAGTTTGGTGAAGATTCGGCCCTCCTTTAATTGTGCTAGAAGGTCAGGAATAAGAGGGAGGGGGTAAGCATTAGACTGGGTGACTGCGTTCAGTCTGCGAAAGTCAATACACAGTCTTAAATCTCCCGTCTTTTTCTTTACAAAGAAAGCTGGGGCTGAATAAGGAGCCTTGGAGGGGCGTATGAAACCCCTCGCCAGATTGACATCCAGATAGTCTCGCAATACAGTCTTTTCACTAGGGCTCATGGGGTAAACCTTTCCCTTAGACAGTTTGCCTTCCCCTACAATCTCGATGGCACAGTCCGTTTCTCTGTGGGGAGGCAGTTCGTCGCACTCTCTAACATCGAAAACATCAGTAAACTGCGAGTACTCAGAGGGTAATTGAGGAGAGACTGGGGCGGGGGACCCTACCAGTGCGGCGGCTGGAGTTCTGAGTACCCGTTCCTTGTCATGCAACCCACAGGGGTTTTCGGGGAAGGAAAGCACCCGTTTAACCCAATCAATGGAGGGATTGTGTCCCCTTAACCAGTTCATCCCTAACACCACAGGGGTTACAATAGGGGCGATGGTGAAATACAACCGTTCCCAATGTTCCCCCACGGACATAATCACGGCTGCAGTTCTGTGGGTCACAGGGCCCCGTTTAAAGTCACTCCCGTCCATTTGGGAAAAACGGAGGGGTCCCGGAAGCCGCTTGCGCCGGACACCCAACTTCTTGGCAGTTTCCTCATTTATCATGGTGCGGGCACACCCCGAGTCGACCAACGCGGGGACCTCTAACGGGGGACCCCCTTTGGGTAGGGACAGATGAACACGCACAAATACATTGTCCTCTTGGGCGCTTACCATCGGTGGAGCTCCTTGCACAACGATAGGGACGGTCTGCTGCGGAGCCCCCTCTACAGCAGACCGACGGCGTTTTTTGCCGGCTGTTCCCACTCTTCCTCCTCGCTGGAAGAGGGGGACGGGGTGGTGACTTCCGGGGAGCCGTCCGAATCAAAGACGGTATTTGTAATCCGGGACCCCGATGGGACCGTAGAGTCGGATGCCCCATCCTGGGGGCGCGCGTGGAGAGCGGAGGGTGCGCCGGAGCGCCGGCTCAGTGGTCCACTTCTGCGGCGAGGCTGGCTGTCGGCGGCCGGTTTCGTCGGCTCGGCCTGGGTTTGGCGGGGGGGGGTCGGACGGCCTGAGCGAGAGGGGCATTGCGATGCAAAGTGACCCTTTCCCCCGCAGATCAGGCAGACGCCGGCCTCGAACCGCTTGCGGCGTTCCGCGGCCGAGAGACCCCCGCCACCCCCTTGCCGGAGTTCCCGGCCACGGTCACCTCGGGGCCTGGGGTCTCGCCCAAGCCGTTGCTTGGACAAGTTCAGGAGTTGTTTGCGATTCTCGATGTCAGCAGCATGGCGAACCCAACCTTCCACATCCGGGGGGTTCCCTTGCATGAAGGCCCAATGTTGGAGGTCTGGGTTGAGACCCTCCCTGAAACATTGTACCAAGGTAGCTTCACTCCAGTCCAGAATTCGGCTAGCCAGTGACTGGAACTCACTTGCATACTGCGCCACCGACTTAGTCCCTTGGCGCAGTTGCATCAGGGAGGCTTTAGCCCGCTCACCCAGAGTCGGGTCCTCAAAACGGTTTCGGAGTGCTACCATGAACTCGTCCAGGGTTCGCAGCACCGGCGAGCGGAGTTCATACTGCAACACCATCCAGGCAGCCGCCTCCCCTTGCAGTAAGGAAGCCACGTACTGCACCCGGGACTCCTCAGAAACGAAGGTTCGGCCTTGTTCCCGCATAAAAATGTCTACTTGGACCATAAAAAAGGTCAACTGGTCTCCCGACCCGTCATACGTGACTTTCAGGTCCCGACGGGCCGGGGGGGCAGGGGTTGCGGGCGGAACTACCGGCGCCCCGTCTGGGGGAGCACCGGCTGGAGGTTGCAACTTCAGCGCATCTAGGGTCGTGGCCATCTCACCCATTACGCGTTGCATGATCTCCATCTGCTCCTGCATAGCCCGGCGGTCTTCCTGCCACTGCTTTCGTTCTTCCTCCATGAGGGCCTCTTTGCGGGCCGGGTCCCCTTCGAGTCCCGTGCTGGGGAAGGCCAACCGGCGATCCTTCGCCGCAGTCCGCGAGAGCGACCAGCCCTTGGGAGAGTCCAGCCAATAAGTAAGCCCCCGGGGACGTCCGTCCCGATCTTGGTCGGGGGCGCGACCCTTCGGTTTCTTTGGCTTGGCTCCCTCCTCCTTCGGGTCCGGCTTCTCCGGCTCGTCCGGTTCCTTGGGGGCATCGGGGTTAGGGGTGGTGTCCTCGTCGGCTGACATTCTGTCCAAAGCGGTACAGCTGCAGTCCGAGAGGCAAGGACTTGCAACTTAATGTGAGAGATCCCCCTCTCTGAGTTTGCTTCTCCAAATCAGTTGCTCAGACGTTGATACAGAAACAATAGATTTATTGAAGCCTTCAGGAGATGAGACAGGCACAGGTAGAAAGTTGCAAGTGAGGGGCTATACGGGTTTACAGAATATATTGACTCCAGGGCACTGGGGCACTGGGGTTCACACTTATTGTTATGGGAAGTTACAAGCTTGGCATAATACAAAACATCAGACGGATCCCAGGAAGTCTGGTGCGGCTATCACACTTCCAAGGCCGCACCGGCCTGAGGGAGTACTGGCAGGAAGAACAGCGGGGGGGAAGATACATGGGCCATCAGGCCTGGCGCCTGAGACCAGAAGGTGTGAACTGCTTTTACGAGTTCACTGATAACACCGCAGGTGATGGAAAGCAGAGACACAAAGACAGAGACCCTCACACATTTGTTTTCAGATTCCTAAACAGAATAAAGATAAGGAAAACAGTACTGAATATTGGGGTGGCGAGGTGGGGATGAGAGCGACGGGTCTGTCTATTGCATTTCAATCTGGCCCTGCCTCCAAGCTCAGGATGGCGCTCGAGCTTCTCCCATCTTCCATCTTATCCTCCTAACAACCTAGTAGGTACAGGCGAGAAAGAATACTGAGGAGGGGCCATGGCTCAGTGGTAGAGCCTCTGCTTGGCATGCAGAAGGTCCCGGGTTCAATCCCCGGCATCTCCAATTAAAGGGACTAGGCAAGCCCTCTGCCTGAGATCCTGGAGAGCTGCTGCCAGTCTGAGTAGACAGTACTGACTTTGATGGACCAAGGGTCTGATTCAGTAGAAGGCAGCTTCATGTGTTCTGGCCCAAGGTCACCCAAAGAGCTTGAGGGAAGACAGAGAGTTTGACCCTAAATCTCCCCAGCCTTCGTGAGATGCTCTAACCTCTGGGAACATGGCCTTTCTAAAGACTACTATGGTCCTAAGTTATGGCTCAAGGCTATGCTGTTGGTGGAGGTTGGGTATCTCTGTCCTCCTTGCACCATGTGGTCGGTCATAAATGGCTGGCCCCCAGGGCTGCTTTGAGTCCGGGCAGGGTACGGTTGACAATAGGGTTCCCAACGTCCAGGTAGTAGCAGGAGATCTCCTGCTATTTCAACTGATCTCCAGCCGATAGAGATCAGGTCATTCCTGTTTACAATAACTAAGGAAACTTCGGATGTACGAACATAAATGCCATATGGCAGGAGGGGTGGTTCGGTAAGTATGTAGGGTCCCAGGCCAAGAAGGGTTTTAAAGTAAAGAACCAGCACCTTGAGCTGAGACCAAACAGTCTGCCAACGCAGCATTCTTAAGATGGGCAGATGTGAGTTTGTTTTGCCAAGAAAAGGAAACTTTTCCCCCCTTGCAGAAGAGTCGTTAGCTATGGAGCTGCTAGGACCACCCAAGAAACTGTGTTAACCCTTTCCCACCCTGGCCATGGAGAAACGTATTCCCTCTGTACTACAAGAGGGCTGGGGACGGAAGTGGCGACAATGGAGGGGTTAAAGGGGGCAGGGCCAGAATGCGTGCGCGGGGTGGGGAGTTCTTAGCCAGTGTGTCCTAATTTCATCCCTGCAGGAGGAGGTAGCAGGAGCTGGCTGTAGAATCCAGCCCTGACCGTGCGGAGCAGGAGCAACTCCAGCGTGCAGCTGGACGGCTACACCCAGCTGGTGCAACAGACCATCTGTGCCACCAGGTGGGCGAGTGCCTGCCTGTTTGCCCACGCCGGGGAGGGGGGGTGTCATCTGGGGCAGCTGCCTGCTTGGGGCTTGGTCGGTTAATTTTTAAGTTGATAATTTTGTATGGCCCGAGAATGATGTTATAAATATCCAGATGGCCCTTGGCGGGGGGGAAAGGTTCTCCACTCCTGTTCTAGAGTACCATGGGAGTTGTAGTTCATGGAGGAATGTTGAACAATGATCAGAAATTGGGTCCGGGGCTGGCGTTGGTGACCAGAGGCTTCCTTCTCTCAGCTTAGCCAAGTTGGTGCAGGCCCGTGTTGAGAATAGTTGCCTGTATCCTCTAGCTTGGCAGCGTCTATTTCTTAGAACATGCTAAAAAGGGATCAAATAAATGGCACTTTTCAAGAAACTTAATTAGGTATCTTGCATGCTCTCTGGTTTCCTCCGCTCAGGCTAGATGATTACTTTTTCACACAAGCTTGCACAGCTTAAAGCCTTTAAAAATATGCATTGAAGACAGATTTCAGTTGGAAGTTTAAAACTTTTCTCATCCTTTAAACAGACCTGTTCTCCATATCTTTGCAAATGAATAAGCTTTCTGGGTTTTTTTGGTTTTTTTTTTAAATATAATCCAGTGTACAAAAGAGCTTTACAGTTCTTGTGCAGCATTGCCTAATTTTAATTGATTACCGTTGCCTTCTGGGCTCCCTGTTTTGGGATAAGCCGCCTTTTCGGTACGCCTATAACTTGTGGGCGCCGTTAAGAATCTGGGGGTTCTGTTGGACCCTAATGTTTTACTGGAGGAACAAGTTGGTGCAGTAGCAAAGAATGTATTCTTCCCCCAAAAAATATAACATAGGAAATTGTCTTTCTTCCTAGACTTGACTAATCTGGTGATACTGAGCCATTCTGCAGTAACCTCAGGACTAGACTAGCATAATGGACTCTGCAAGGGCTGCCCTTGAAGACAATCCAGATACTTCAGTTGTTAACTGGAGTGGGCCACTATAGTCATTTTATGCCCATCTTAAGGATGCTGTGTTGGCGGACTGTTTTGGTCTCAACTCATAGTTAAATTGTGGAACTCCCTGCCCCCAAAATGTGGTGATGGCTGCCAACTTGGAAGGCTTGAAGAGGGGAGTGGACATGTTCATGGAAGAAAGGAGTATTCATGGCTACTAGTTAAAATGGATGCTAGTCATGATGCATGCCTATTATCTCCAGGATCAGAGGAATATCTCAGAGGGGTGTGGGTAGGGTTGCCAACCTCCAGGTACTAGCTGGAGATCTCCTGCTATTACAACTGCTCTCCAGCCGATAGAGATCAGTTCCCCTGGAGAAAATGGCCCCTTTGGCAATTGGACTATGGCATTGAAGTCCCTCCCCTCCCCAAACCCCACCCTCCTCAGGCTCCATTCCAAAAGCCTCCCGCTGGTGGCAAACAGAGACCTGGTGACCCTAGGTGTGGGTGTGTTGCATGTGTTGAACCCTGATTAGGAAATCAGGATTGCACCGTCGATTTCTCTTTTTTTGTGTGTTTTTCTGCTAGTGAAAGATCTTCTGTTGCTGTAGTTCCCCCGTGAGTCTTCTGAGCGGTTCCTGGAACTGTATTTATGAAAAGCGCCGCCCTACACTTAAACCACCAGGCAGTTTGGTTTAAACAGCTGTCACCTTTACAGCCAGGATCCTCTTAATCGCCTAAAGTATTCCTGAAATTGCAAACGCCCTGTAGTTCTAGTTAGGAGCTATGTGGTCTGAAAATAGAGACAGGGTGTTGTTATCTTTTAAAGTGTTTGTCAGCCAAACCAGATCTTCATCATTATGGTGAAGATTTGTTTTCCTAAGGAAAGAATGGAGAATGGGTTAGCTATGGGACCCAACCGAATGGAGGATATGCAAATAAAACCAACCGGCTGTTGAAATCCAGTCCCCCATGCCCCCAGTTTGTATCTTGACATGTGCTGCTCCCAAAAAAGTAATCCCATTGGTCATTCTCTGTTTCTGTCATTCATCCCGGATTAGATCCCACTGGGTAAACTGTTCCCAATTGCTTACTGTTAACCTGCCGTCAAAGCTATGTTTGTTCATGCACATTCTAGATTTTTATTTGTGTGTGTGTAGGGTTGTAAATAGCTTAGGGACAGAAGCAAACTCGGACCTAGAGAAAGCTTGGGTTTCTGATCAATCCGGGTGCTTTTCTGCAAACAGCTGATATTTCAGTTGAGAGCGCATAAAAAATTTAAAGCTAAATACTAAAGGGAAGGAGGGGAAACAAAAAAAGGACTTCCGTGCCCTCCAAAGTAAAGTTATTGAAGCAATAAAGAGTGATGCCTTTGCAGATGAGATTCCAGGACTTTGCAGCCCAGAGCAGATCAATAATGTCATACAGTTTGCCAGGAGGATCAAAATACTTGAAAGTACGGCTAGAGAGTAAAAAACTGAGAGGAGAAGCTTTTTCATTGAGAGGCTGTACATACGGTTGCCAACCTCCAGGTACTAGCTGGAGATCACCCGCTACTGCAACTGATCTCCAGCCGATAGAGATCAGTTCCCCGGGATAAAATGGCCGCTTTGGCAATTGGGCTCTATGGCATTGAAGTCCCTCCCCTCTCCAAACCCCACCTTCCTCAGGCTCTACCCCAAAGGAGGTGGGGCTTGGGGAGGGGAGGGACTGGAGAGAGCCGGCGTGGTGTAGTGGTTAGGAGTGGTGGGCTCTAATCTGGAGAACCAGGTTCGATTCCCCACTCCTACACATGAAGCCAGCTGGGTGACCTTGGGTCAGTCACAGTTCTCTTAGCGCTCTCTCAGCCTCACCTACCTCACAAAGAGTCTGTTGTGAGGAGAGGAAGGGATGGAGATTGTAAGCCGGTTTGATTCTCCTTAAAAGGTAGAGAAAGTCGGCATATAAAAACCAACTCTTCTTCTTCTTCTTCAATTGCCAAAGCGGCCCATTTTCTCCAGGTGAACTGATCTCTTATCGGCGGGAGATCAGTTGTAATAGCGGGAGATCTCCAGCTAGTACCTGGAGGTTGGCAACCCTAGTGCCAAACCTGTTCATTGGCTTACTGGGGTCCTGAATGCTATTTCAGGGCCAATTCAGATGGCATTTGGATTGTCTTTCTTCCCTCTTCCTCCTGCCATCCGAAAGTTCAATCCCCACATATCCTCACACCAAAGCCCCAGCAAACCATTCATTAACAAGAGTGAGCGCCTGCCACCATCTGGAACACAGAACATTAAGCCGCCTCCCTATGGAAAATTAGCAAAATGAAAGCAGCCAAATGTCAGCAAATATCAGCTTTCCCTTTTATAAATGTGACCTTACATGTAAGTAAAACAATTTTCTGATGTTCTCATTCCCACAAGCTTGGAATTAACTGCTGAAGGAGGACTTTATTGCCTCTCTATGCTTGAGGTCCTCGTCATAATTCAAAGAAGATCTCAGCAACCTCGCCTGGGCGCAGGCATTCGGTTTTCCTAAACCAGGGCCCCACAAAGACTCTGGCCTGCCACACTGCCCCTTGCCAGGCCGAAAGGCAACGGCAGCCCCTTATTGGAAGGGTTGCCAGCCTCCAGGTAGTAGCAGGAGATCTCCTGCTATTACAACTAATCTCCAGCCAATAGAGATCATTTCACCTGGAGAAAATGACCACCACTTTCTAGCTGCAAAATCCTAAAGCTTCCCATAGGCCCAGCATGATTTGAACCCCTGCTAGATTCTTGTACGGTATAATGGTGCATCCCTCTCTCTTGTTCACTTGACCTTCTGCCTCTTCCCCAATAACTTTCTCTCTCCAGCCCCCCCCCCCCAATGGTACCCATTCACAATATATCAGCATCCCTGGTTTGAATTTTTAGCAGACACAATTGACGTCATGCAATTTCATTCCGATCTTCTCATCATTTTGTTTGTGGGATGCTCCCGAGAATATTAAAGGGGACGCTTGCATAACCTCCCCGTCTCGAAACAATCGTCTCCCATTTGTCTGACTGGACCTTTCGTTGTGAACTTATTCCGCAGCTCGAGAAGGCAGCCGTTTGGTTTGGGCGCATTTAGAGCGAAATAGAGGCCAGCGCTAATGGCAATATGCCCGACCCCATCCTTCCGACAGGCCAAAATGTCATCGATAACGGGGCCAAGATAAATAAGGGGCGGAGAACTTACACCGTCTCTATTATTTCCCCCCACTATGCCCTATCCTCTTGAACCGCAACATAGCAGGCTCAAAAAAATCCTGTTGCCAAGAAGAGGGAGGCGAGGATGAGGATGAGAATCAGCGTGAGTGTGGCCTAGTGGGCAGAGCGTCAGACTAGGACGTGGGAGAGCCGAGTTCGAATGCCCACTCTGCTTGCAAGCTGGCTGGCTAAGTTAGTTCCGAGGGCTTTTCTGTTTTATATTGTTCCTTTCCATTATCATTGCAACCTGCTTCGATTTTGGCGGTGGTCATATGGGGGCATCTAAATAAATAACCAAACACTCTAACCACTCCACGTCGCATCCAGGGTTAGAGCCCGCTATAAAAACTCTCTGTTCAGATTAAGCCCCCACCCCCAAGAGAGTTTGGTATTGATTTCTCAATCAATATCCAATGGCTGTGGCAGGAGTGCTAGCAGACAACACAATTGATTATTGGTGATCTATATATACTTTGATATTTTTTTTAAAAGACATTATTCTTTCCCAAAGCATTGGTCAACAATGAAACTGCAATATTATAGGAGTCTGCAGGATGTTCCATTATGATTAAAAGGTAAAGGTCCCCTGTGCAAGCACCGGGTCATTCCTGACCCATGGGGTGGCATCACATCCCGACGTTTTCTAGGCAGACTTTGTTTACGGGGTGGTTTGCCAGTGCCTTCCCCAGTCATCGTCCCTTTACCCCCAGCAAGCTGGGTACTCGTTTTATCAACCTTGGAAGGCTGAGTCGACCTTGAGCCGGCTACCTGAAACAAGCTTCCGTTGGGATTGAACTCAGGTCATGAGCAGAGCTTGGACTGCAGTACTGCAGTTTACCACTCTGTGCCACGGGGCTCTTACTTGGATTTTAATCCCACCAAGAAATGTAGCATGGCTGCGTACCCCCTCCCACTCATTTTGTCCTCTCTCTGTCACACACAAACAAAGCTGCCTTATTCTGAATCAGACCATCAGTCCATCGAGGTCAGTATTGTCAACTCAGACTGGCAGCGTCTGTCCTGGGCCTCAGGCGGAGGTCTTTCCCATCACCTGATGCTAGATCCCTTAAACAAAAAAACCTGGAGATGCCAGGGATTGAACTTGGGACCTTCCGCATGCCGAGCAGATGCTCTGCCACGGAGCCATGGCCCCTCCTCACAACAAATCTGTGAGGCAGGGTGGGTGGGCTGAGAGACTAGCCCATGGCCACCCAGCCGGCATCACAGTAGAATCACAGAATCATAGAGTTGGAAGGGACCACCAGGGTCATTTAGTCCAACCCCCAGCACAATGCGGGAAATTCACAACGACCTCCCCCCCACACCCCCAGTGACCCCTACTCCATGCCCAGAAGATGGCCAAGATGCCCTCCCTCTTATCATCTGCCTAAGGTCACAGAATCAGCAGTGCTGACAGATGGCCATCTAGCCTCTGCTTAAAAACCTCCAGGGAAGGAGAGCTTACCACCTCCCGAGGAAGCCTGTTCCTCTGAGGAACTGCTCTAACTGTTAGGAAATGCTTCCTAATGTCTAGACAGAAACTCTTTTGATTTAAGTTCAACCCGTTGGTTCTGGTCTAACCTTCTGGGGCAACAGAAAACAGCTCGGCACCCTATATGACAGCCCTTAAAGTACTTGAAGATGGTTATCATAGCCCCTCTCAGTCTTCTCCTCTCCAGGCTAAACACACCCATCTCCTTCAACCTTTCCTCATAGGACTTGGTCTCTAGACCCCTCGCCATCTTTGTTGCCCTCCTCTGGACACGTTCCAGCTTGCCTACATCTTTCTAGAATTCCGGTGCCCAAAACTGAACACAGTGCTCTAGGTGAGGTAGGGACAGGATTCGAACACAGGTCTCCTCAGTCCACCGCTCTGGTTGTAACACCGCGCCGGCTTTGTTTTTCCACGTAGCTGGAGGCGGCCTTAGGAGCTGGCTGCTATGAAAGATGCCAAACAACAAACAAAGCCCTTTCCAAGTGAGCGGAACAACTCCTGCCAAAGCGATTTCATCTGCCTTCACATCTCCCGTCCGTGTCTTCGCCATATGCGTCTGGCAGATGGAGAAAACGAACAGCAGGTTCGGAGGCTCCACAGAAGCTGTAATGGAAAAGAGGGGAGTCTCTATATGTACCATTTGGGGGCATTTAGAGGTGGAAAGCGGAGCTCCGGTTGCGGCCTGGTGGATGAACGGAAGCCAAAGCAAGCGGAGAACAGGGATGTGCAAAGACTGCCTTTTCGTTTCTTCTGGTTTGTTGCATTTTGTGCTGTTGGAGGTGTTCCCGAGCTGTTGATTCGTTTTACGCGTTGGATTCACAGGGAAACTGTAAAGGGAGATGAACAGAAAATGCAACAAGGTGGAGACAGACCTTGGAAAATCACCATTTTTCCCAGTACCTGATAAATCTAGATACTTGGTCTCACCTGCGGCTTATTTTCATCATCTTGAGCCTATTAATTATAGGAAGGCCTTTACCCTTGCCAGATGCCAGGCTCTACCATCGGCTGTTTTAGAAGAGAAATATAAGAAGATCCCTAGATCAGAGAGGTTATGTCCGTGTGGGATAGGGGACACTGAAACCATCAAACATGCACTGATATTGGTTCTTGTAGGTTATCCGGGCTGTGTAACCGTGGTCTTGGAATTTTCTTTCCTGACGTTTCGCCAGCAACTGTGGCAGGCATCTTCAGAGTAGTAACACTGAAGGACAGCTCAAGAAGCTCCCATTAGAGAGAGACACTGTCCTTCAGTGTTACTACTCTGAAGATGCCTGCCACAGTTGCTGGCGAAACGTCAGGAAAGAAAATTCCAAGACCACGGTTACACAGCCCGGATAACCTACAAGAACCAATGAACTCTGACCGTGAAAGCCTTCGACAATATTATGCACTGATATGTTGCCCATTCTACCACGAAGTTAGATCAAAGTTTATTTCCCCCCTGCGTGGTAAATTCCCTGAAGAGTCAGTTGAGCCTTTGGCTCAAGAAGCTCCCATTAGGAGAAGCCCCTCCGCTTATGCTCCAAACTGCCAAGTTCTGCGCCGTTGCTATTAAAATACGCAGAACTTTGTTCGAAAACGACTGTTAGAATATTTTACAATTTTATCAATTTTAAGGTGATAATTTTAACCAGGGGTTGCTTTTATTGACCTTCCACCTTTATATGTACCATTGTTCAATGGTTCTGCGGTGCAAAACTATCGAGTCTGGAAATGTTGATGTGTTGGCTTGTGACTGGTCAGTCGGCCGTATTAATTACTTTGAAATGTGAAGGTGGAGACTTGATTGATGTGAATTTGCAAAACTGAAATGCAGATTTTTGAGTTGAAAGGACAGGGTGGGGATTTTGAAACCATGAGCCCACACATATTTTGGAGGGGTGATGAGAGTTCCCAGAACACGAGGTCCAATCCGGATTGACCTGTAGTGCTTTTGACATTTGCATACAATTGGTCGGGAGGGAAGGTGGCATGGTCTAGCCCGATCTTGTCAGGTCTCAGAAGCTAAGCAGGGTCAGTACTTGGAAGGGAGACCGCC
Source organism: Euleptes europaea (assembly GCF_029931775.1). Taxonomy (NCBI): domain Eukaryota; kingdom Metazoa; phylum Chordata; class Lepidosauria; order Squamata; family Sphaerodactylidae; genus Euleptes; species Euleptes europaea. The sequence goes on from NC_079332.1 coordinate 10,120,085, forward strand.
GAGGAAGACTCAGCAGAGGAAGGCAGTGGCAAACCACCTCTGCTTCTCACTTGCTTTGAAAGCCCCTTGCTGGGGTTGCCATAGGTCAGCTGTTCCTTGAGAGCACTTTATGGGGTTGCCAACCTCCAGGTACTATCTGGAGATCTCCTGCTATTACAGCTGATCTCCAGCCGATAGAGATCAGTTCCCCTGGAGAAAATGGCCGATTTGGTGATTGGACTCTACGGCATTGAAGTCCCTCCCCTCCCTAAACCCTGCCCTCCTTAGGCTCTGCCCCTAAAACCTCCCGCCGGTGGCAAAGAGGGACTCAGCAACCCTAGCACTTTACACACACAGTTGGTCTTTGTTTGTTCGTGGTTATTCAGAAGTAAACCACGAACACTAACTTGCCACGCATATGGGGGCATTTCACACTGACTTAGGGTTGCCAAGTCCCTCTTTGTCACCGACGGGAGGTTTTTGGGGCGGAGTCTGAGGAGGGGTTTGGGGAGGGGAGGGACTTCAATGGCATAGAGTCCAATGGCCAAAGCAGCCATTTTCTCCAGGGGAACTGATCTCTATCGGCTGGAGATCAGTTGTAATAGCAGGAGATCTCCAGCTAGTACCTGGAGGTTGGCAACCCTACACCCACTGCAGTTGCAGAAGCATATTTTTGAACTCTTGATAACTATTGGAGGGCAACTTTTCCCAAAAATCTCTTTCACCAAAAAAAGAATAAGCACATTCTTGGCTTTTAAATGTTGTAAACAAATGCTACCTCTTGCCGATGGAACAGGGCCTATTAGGGAGGCAGTAGCCCTTGGCGCGAGGACTGGGGTGGTAGAAAGCGCACCCCTCCTTTTCTCCGTGAAATGTCCGGGGATCGTCTTGAGGCTCGCTTTCAAAGAAGGCGTTTGGCTGGAGGGAGGCCTCCTCCAGAGCTCTTTCTCCAACCGGCTCCCCGTCCAAAACTCTCCAAGCGAGAGAATGAAACACCTGTTTGGTCGGGCCTCCGTCCAAGCTTGTTTGGACCGCAAAGCCGGCTTTGTGTACGAGCGTGATTGGAGAGCTGCTGGTGGGGAGGCCGCGTTCGACTCTTCGTGATGGATGGGAGCGGCCGGTGATGTAGACATCACCACTGAGCGCTGGCTGGGATCCTGCTTTTTGGCCCTGAAATATCCGAGACGTTTCGGAAAGGGACATGGTCTGCCCCTACATCACTGGGATGTTAGAAGTTCCAGTTCTTCTTCCTCATTAAAATGTTAGATGCAGGGGAAGGCTGCCGATGAAGATACAGCTTCATTGATTTGCTTCCTTTATACTTCGCCTTTCTCCCTAGCGTGTGTGTGTGTAAAGTAGGGTTGCCGAGTCCCTCTTCGCCACCGGTGGGAGGTTTTTGGGGCGAAGCCTGAGGAGGGTGGGGTTTCGGGAGGGGAGAGACTTCAATGCCGTAGAGTCCTATTGCCAAAGTGGCCCTTTTCTCCAGGGGAACTGATCTCTATCGGCTGGAGATCAGTTGTAATAGCGGAAGATCTCCAGCTAGCATCTGGAGGTTGGCAACCATAGTGTAAAGTGCTGTCAAGTCATAGCTAGCTTATGGCGACCCCATAGGGTTTTCAAGGCAAGAGACTAACAGAGGTGGTTTGTCATTGCCTTCCTTTGCATAGAGCCACTGGTATTCCTTGGTGGTCTCCCATCCAAATACTAACCAGGACCAACCCTGCTGAGCTTCTGAGATCGGACGAGATCAGGCTAGCCTGGCCCATCCAGGTCAGGGCTTTCTCCCCAGTGGGGCCCAGAATGGCTTACAACAATCTCCCCTTCTCCGTCTTATCTTCACAACAACCCTTCAAGGTTGGTTAGGGTGAGAGTGTATGACTGGCCCTAGGTGACCCAACAAGCTTCTTCAGCTGAGGTCGGATTTAAACCTGAGTTAGAGATTCTAAATCACTAGCCTACACTGGCTCCTTCTGAGATCTCCAAAACCCACAACCGTTGTAGAGGTTCGGTTTGGATACAACATGCAATTAATTAATTTGGACTATAGCTCTATGACTCCTCATGGTTCTCAATGAACTGTGAAGGAAATTCCTAGAGGAGGCTGATCCAAGTTCATTTTGGGGCGGGGGACTAAGACTGTTTGCCATGTATAATTAAAGAAGCATGGAGTTTCAAGCAGATTCTGCTTCAGCGATCCTCCTCCTGACCATCCTCCTCCTGACCTGTCCTAAGGCCACCGGGGGGGGGGGTGTCCCTGACCCCCACAGTGGCTTCAGAGCCCCCAAGGCATTTTGAGGACCTTTGTGTCCCGTAGTTGTAGCAGAGTAAAGGGATCCATTGTCACTGCTGACTCGGTCTGAGCCAAGCCACTTGGCTGGGTATAATCCAGGGTGGTGATGGTGGTGGGTTGTTGTTGTTGTTGAAGAATAAGAATAAGAACAACTCTACCACTTTAAGCAGAATCAAACCGGCTTACAATCACCTTCCCTTGCCCTCCCCACAACAGACACCCTGTGAAGTAGGTGGGGCTGAGAGAGCTCTAAGAGAGCTGTGACTAGCCCAAGGTCACCCAGCTGGCTTCATGTGTAGGAGTGGGGAAAACCAATCCGGTTCACCAGATTAGCATCCACCGCTCATGTGGAGGAAGTGGGGAATCAAACCCGGTTCTCCAGATCAGAGTCTGCCGCTCCAAACCACCGCTCTTAACCACTACACCGCAGCCCAACCTGCCTTCTGAGCACAGGGGCCGGGGCAAATTACGAGGCTGAGGGGCAATGCTGAGGGAGGTTTGCTACCTATGGTTTATTAAACATGTCTTTTCCTGCAGTTGCAACCACTCCCCAGATTACAGAGATCAGTTCTCTTGAAGAAAATGGCAGATTCGGAGGGTGGGCTCTAAGGCGTCATATCTGTCGTAGGCCAACCTGAGCTGCCCTCCTCCTCTGCTGGAAGAGGAGGAATGGGAACCTGGGCCCGTTCCTCCAAGGACTGCACTGGAACAGCAGGAACAAGCATCAGAGCCACCAAGACCCACGGCAGGGGATGAGGGCTGCTCATTCTGGCAGCAAACAGAACAGCAAGAAGAGCAGGACTCCTCGCCTGCAAGTTCTCCCAAGCCGGCTGAGAAGCAGAGAATCAGGGCCCGGCTTCAATTAAGGGAACAAAGGCAAAAGGCCAGGTGGGCCTTGAGAGATAGAGCAAAGACAATCAAGCCTAATCAGGGAGGAGTGGAAAATGCTGGAACCGCAAGGCTGGTAAAAGGCCAGGCAGATTGCCAGAGTTCTTGTGGGTTCAACACATGTTGAAGGCCGCTGACTGAGAGAAGCAAACAGAAGCTCCAGCAGCTGAAGCTATCCCAGTCAACCCCGGCGTGCAAGCTGACGCCTGATCTGGGAAACAAGGAGATTGGACTGGTAAGTGCCTCTACTCCTTTACCTGCTAATTGCCTTGGTCTAGCCCGGTCCACAGGAAGAGAAAAGCCTGCGTCAGGCTGTGGTCAATGCAGTACTCCCATTGCTGTTGTTGAAACCAGAGGCCAAGCCTCGGGCCTGGTTACTGCCTGCACGCTACACTCCTGCCTGAGTACAACAATATCCCTGCCGAGCTCCCTCCATTCCCCAAACTCCACCTTCCTCAAGCTCCACCCCCAAATCTCCAGGAATTTCTCGACCTACAGTTGGCATCTCTATTTAGGATTAATATGCTCATGATCTTGAAAAAAAAGCAGTGTTGGTCTTTATGTGTTATTCCGAGCATGACATGTGAGATGTCTTGATGCACAAATGTTTCGGAGGGAGGGCGGAGGCGCTAGCCGTTAATGGCTCTCCGCCATGTCGGAGGCAGAGTGTTTTGGAAGCCCTGCTGTGCGGCACAGACCGGCTTATGCAGAAGCAGAGAGAGGAGCATTGTGTTTCTGCCAGAAGCCATTTGGAAGCCCGCGGCGCTGGGTCACTTGTTGCACGACAACCTCGCCGGCCTTGAGCCGGCATTGTGCCCGTTAACATGCGCTGTAGCCACTGCGAACCTCCCCCTGCCAGGCATGCTCAGCCGGGAAGTCTAACTGAAATCCTCTTCCTACAGGCACAGCATAGTGGGTTCAGAGCGATCCCCTTGCGAGACCATCTGGCTCGAGGCACTGGTGGTTTCTTTCGAGGCAGAGATGCTGCAAGCAGGAAAGTGGAGGGAAGGCATTCGGGGCTCGGCGGAAGGAACATTTAGGGATGCATCCACAATCCCCTCTGGGATTTCTGCCCAGGCTTTGGAATTCCAAACAACCCCATCTCAGTTCCAAAGAGAAACTGTCGGATTTGTGTTCCTCTGCGGTTCTGGTCTTGATTTCTGAACTTTGTATAGAGTGCTGAGGATATGCTATTTGCTCTGTCTGGAAGTATTACTTGTTAATGATTTCTAACACATCTCTTTAAATGAAATTACCCCTATTCAGGTTGTTAATTCACCAGGGAAGTTCCTTATTATATACAACTTAGAACAAGTTCCCGGGTATAAACTTTCTTCGTACAGTGACTTCTTTCGTAAGTGCTCTTTAATCCTTGTCAAATTCCTATATAGCTGATATCTAATAGCTCTTTCATAACGTTGCCTTCTGAGATAATTTCTTTAAGCAGTCCCTCTCATTCTATCTTCTTATGGATCTGGAACGTCCCCTGGTGAATTAGCAACCTGAATGGGGGTAATTTCATTTAAAGAGATATGTGTTAGAAATGAACAAGTAATACTCCCAGACCGAGGGTACTACTTGACAGAGGTTTGTTATTGGGCATTTTAGTACCTTCATTCCCCTTTAGGATTATTGGATATGCTGTTTGCAGCAGCTTTCAAGTTCCTTTTTCCTGCTCGGTTCCCTCTATTAACCCCCCTCCCCAGCAACCCTGAGATAAAGAAATCTTGATATGATTATACGTATGCTTGTATCTGGATGTCAAGGGACACTGTAGAGATATATACTGTTAGACGTGCTGTGGAGAGATTGACTTTTATTCTCCGTCTCCCATAAGACTAGAACTCAGGGGCATCCAAGGAAGGGCAGTAGATTCAGGACTGATACAAGGAAGTATTTTTTTTTTTAACTCGCAGGCCTCAAGGAGAAGGAATATAGTCGGGGCCACTCTCTTAACTGGCTTTAAAAGAGGATTAGACAGCCAAACCGATTGCAGAAAAATCGGTTCCCCATTCACACCTGGTGAGCACAACCTGAATCGAACTAGTTGAATTCAAGCAGCATCAGGTCACACCTCTGGACTTCTAGGGGAAAGGGGGGCAGACGATGGCTGCCTCCAGTTACCAATAGAAAAGCCAGGAGTTAATCAAATGCCTCCTTCATGCCTAATGGGTCCCTTAAAAGGCTGAGAGTCAAGTAGGTTATCTATAACCTCTGACTACACAGTGATCGTACCCGGGCGTTAATTATGCACCAAGGGGGAGGCTTATTTAGCCTTGGAGGCGACTTCAGTTATGCTGTCTAAGAAATATATTGTTTGGGGAATAAAGAGGTCGATTTGTGCAAGATGGCTTGTTACAGTTTAATCTGGGTTGTGGGAAGCCTAAACGTCAAGGCAAAAAGAGCATTATCCGAGTTATAAATGCGAGAAAGACAAAGCTATTAGCGATGGTATCTATTTTCCTGGGGTAATTTGGCTTCTGTCCCCTCAGGTTCTCGAAGCAGACTCCCTTATCAGAAGAGTGCAAACAGGATTGTCAAATCTCATTTTGATTTGCCTGCAGTGGGAGGGAGAGGGGAGCGCTCTCCCTGGAAGTGTCAGGCCGTTGTGTTCCCAAATTGATCAACTTGCGCCGAATGCTGCTCTGGTGCATGCGAAGGAGCCAGGCTTCCAACGCCCGTGTCGATTGCACCCTGCGACAGTCGCACAGAGAGGGAGGTGACAGGAATTTGAACCTGCATCCTCCAGTCCAGCGAATGGCACTCCATTCTGGCTCCAGGAGCATTGGACTATGCATGGGGACGGAGCGAAACATGGGCTGAGGTCCTGCTCCTCCCTCATTGCCCCTGTCCCAACAAAGATCCCTTTCCCACCTTCCTTGCAAAATCCAGTATGCTTGAAGGCGGCTTTATCCGGCAGCCCCCTAACTCACCAGCCTGGTTCAAGCATTGTGTGCGTGGGGGAGATAAAATGGGATAAACATCACACACACACCCGCCTTGCAGGCAGCAGTGGGGCAGTGCTTGCTGCCGCGAGAGGCCCCAATTTTGGTGGTTTTAAAAAGAAAACCGGGGACTCGGCATAGGAGCGTGTAGCTGTCGTTTGTGCATGGCGCACGTGCCAATACAACCCATCGAGGCCTTTCCCCTTGTGTGCGCACATGTCCTTTGTTTCTTAGAGTGGCGCCATGTGGCGCGAGCCAATACGGACCGGGAGAGGGCCCTCAGAACTGGGAATCGGTCCGCACGAACACGCAAGATCTGAATTTCCGAACTGCACAGACGTTCATTCGGAACGGCACTCTCCCCCCACCACAACTTGGACAGCATATTTTGGTGTCCGGGTTGCACGTTAAGATAAAGTCCTACCCAGTTCGGATTGGGGCCATATGTTAACCCTCCCACCTGGACTCACCAGTTGAAACTGCTCCCTTCGGGGCTGCTGTGAGCCCTGTAAAGGAGCAAGTGGGGCGGGGGGGATCTTGTCCCCCCACCTACGGGGCAGGTAGTAACGGCTTTATGAGGTTGATACTTGCATGCACACTCGGTATGAGAGAACAATAAAGCCCAGGGTAAAACAACAACTTACAGGTATTCTACATAGAGGGATCTCTAATTTGAAATTGTTTATACATCCTATACACATGCCTGGGCTGCTATAAAGTTATACATGGTCAAACATTTGTTTAATACTTGTGTGTGCGTAATATGAGTTTTTACTTGACCACTGAGGAATGCATATAGTCAGTGAGGTTCAGGCCTATCGACCTTATGAGTCGCCACTGTGCCTTGTTTTATAATTTTTAATGGTTTTAACTGAGATATAAGTGCCTTAATTTTAAAAAAAAATCTATTCTACCCCTTCCCCTCCTACACTTTGACCCCGGATCGGAACTGGGGTCCCAGGCAGCTCCTATTAAGACCACCGGGGGATGATTATGGGTCTCCCACCCCGTCGACAAGGTTGGATCCAGGTCCCTGTACCCCTTGCTTCAGCTACAGCATTAATACCTGTTTCTTTCTCTCTCTGTTGCTATGGAAACCCTTGCCTTCGGCTTCCCTCTCTCAGAGCTACCCCAGTTTGCATCTTTTGTCTTGTGTTCCCCGGCCTTTCTTCCTGCGCTGTCTTGAACCTGTCCGTCTCCCTTGTTTGCTGAAAGGAAGGTCAAACCGCGGCACGTGTGCGCCGGCCAATTTTCCTGTGATTTGTTTAAATGGATGCTCCTTGTTCGGAGAGGCTTGGGCGCCGCGTGCTGAATATGAATGACAACCACCTACGCCTGGCCCCCGCTGATTAAAAAACTAATTAACCCCGTGCTTCTACCGCCCTTCCTAGCTTCATGGCCCTCCCCTCTCAGCGACCCTACGAGGTAGGTTAGTCTAGGCTGAGAGTGTATGGCTGGCTCAAGGTGAAGGGGAGAATTCCATAGCACGGTGGGGTTTTGATCCAGATCCTAGTCCCCCAGATCCTAGTCTGATGCACAAATCATTGCACCATGCTGGCTTTTTTTTTTTTTGCACGGAACAGTTGTTTGCATGGCACATTGATCAGAAAACCAGTTCCTTCAGTATAGATTCAAGCATAGTTAAATTGTGGAACTCCCTGCCCCAGGATGTGGTGATGGCTGCCAACTTGGAAGGCTTTAAGAGGGGACTGTAATTCATGGAGGAGAGTTCATAGCTACTAGTAAAAATGGATACTAGTCATGATGCAAATCTATTCTCTCCAGGATCAGAGGAGCATGCTTATGATATTAGGTGCTGCTGCAGTCGTCTTGCTTGTGGGCTTCCTAGAGACACCCGGTTGGCCCCTGTGTGAGCAGACTGCTGGACTTGATGGGCCTTGGTCTGATCCACCAGGGCTTTTCTTATGTTCTTATGAGACCCCATTGCACCCGGTGAAATATCTTATTTCAGCATCCTCCAAGATAGGCCTTGGACGAATTCAAGAATGTACTTGCGAGATGATTGAAAAGACTGCTGGGCCTTGGTCTGATCCAGTAGGATCAGAGGAGCGTGCCTATGATATTAGGTGCTGTGGAACACAGGCAGGATAAATGCTGCTGCAGTCGTCTTGCTTGTGGGCTTGCTAGAGGCACCTGGTTGGCCACTGTTTGAACAGACTTGATGGACCTTTTTCTGATACAGCACGGCTTTTCTTCCGTTCTTAAGCACTCTCTCGCCCATTTCTTAGTCTCTTGTGGGTGTGGTCATCAGGTCCCTTGCATGATGGGAACGGATGGCGCAGCATTCATGCCCATCAACACCGGACAGAAACCCGCTAAGGATGCTCTGGAACGATGAGACGACGTCACTCTACGAGAGTTCGATTGCGGAGTGGGTTCGATGCTACAATACCTGCAGGTGCATGTTTGTACTCAAGTACAGGACGTCACACATGAGTACAGGTGAAGACGCCAGATTTTTTAAGACCTGCAGATGTGTGGCAACACGCAGCATGAGAAGATGTTCCCCCACACACAAACATGTCAAGTGGATAGTCTCAATGCCACCTTAAGTACGTATTGTGCGTGCGGGGTGTCAGCCACAGACCACGGTGTGCTCTGAATCAATGGGACAGCAGCTATTTATTTTTTTACAAAACTGGTGAGTCCCATCTAAGACCACTGAGATATGCTCTTGATCCATCCCTTTCTGGCCTTGCTATTCACACGGCTCCTGGGAAGTTGTGTGTCTGTCACCTCTGATAGCCAGCGTGGTGTAGTGGTTAAGAGCAGTGGTTTGGAGCGGAAGGCTCTGATCCGGAAAACCGGGTTTGATTCCCCGCTCCTCCACATGAGCAGCGGAGGCTAATGTGGTGAACTGGATTTGTTTCCCCACTCCTCCACATGAAGCCAGCTGGGTGACCTTGGGCTAGATACAGCTCTCTCAGTCCCACCTACCTCACAGGGTGTCTGTTGCAGGGAAGGTGATTGTAAACCAGTTTGATTCTTCCGTAAGTGGTAGAGAAAGTTGGCATATAAAAACCAACTCTTCTTCTTCTTTCTCCAAAGTGATGCTTGGGGAATACTGCCGGCCACTGTGGTGCTTTATGGAACTCATCATCTTGGACACGGTGTACTGATGTTTGTAAAATGTGGATACTTGCCCGATGTGATGACTTGCCCTCGGTTCATGTGCTGGTGTCTTTGGGAACGGGAACGGGAGATTGACTCCCACTCTTGGATGGCAAGAGGCCTCTGAATCACATCCATTACCCACCATGACCTGGAATGACTCACTCACAGCCATGAGGTTCCTGCTGTCGTAGCTATGAGCTGAGGTTCTTCATGGTCACACTGGAAATGACATCCATGTGGGGAAAGAGAGCCGGGTGCCCAGAATGGCCACCCAGACTGGTGATAGGTGTGGCCCTGCCTACCAGTGAACACACATGAACCCATGAAGCTGCCTTCTACTGAATCAGACACTTGGTCCATCCAAGCCAGTATTGTTTTCTCAGACCGGCAGTGGCTCTCCAGAGTCTCAGGCAGAGGTCTTTCACATCACCTACCTGCCTAGTCCCTTTAACTGAGGGGTGGGGAACGTCCGGCCCGGGGGCCGTTTAAGGCCTGCGAAATCATTTGGTCTGGCCCTTTGTGGGTCCTGGCAGATCTCTAGCTCAGAAGGATCTAAGACTAGCGATCCGCCCCCTCCCGCAGACAGGAATAGCCTCTATTCAAGGCGGATGTGAGTTTGTTTTGCCAAGAAAAGGAACCCTTCCCCCCCCCCCGAGTGCGCCACCGGTTGGATGCCTGCCTGCTTGCCCGTGGGGGGAAGGTCATCTGGGGCAGCTGCCTGCTTGGTGCTTGGTTGGCTAAATTTTAAGTTGATAATTTTGTATGGCCCGCGAATGATGCCCATCACACAAGGGCCTCCCCCCCCCATTGGTTCACTGATACCAAAATCAATACAAATGACTATGAAGATTCAGGGTGACATGTTTGTCTAGGAGAATCTCAGCTTAATCTGGGGCTAGATGAAGCAGAAGGGTGCCCGGCTGTTGCCTGGATGATGGCCGTTGATTTCTAGAAGTACATGAACACATGAAGCTGCCTTATACTGAATCAGACCCTTGGGTCCCTCAAAGTCAGTATTTGTCTACTCAGACCGGCAGCGGCTCTCCAGGGTCTCAGGCAGAGGTCTTCCACATCACCTCCTTGCCTGGTCCCTTTAACTGGAGACGCCGGGGATTGAACCGGGGACCTTCTGCATGCCAAGCAGATGCTCTGCCACTGAGCCACAGCCCTAAGCAGAGGTTCTAGCTCAGAAAAGGTCGGGTTTCTTGGAAATTTAGAAGAGGGTGAGGGCAAGTTCCTTGCTTACGGTTGCTCTGCAGGAGTTTTGAATTTCTGTGCTGGTGTATATTGCAGTGTTCAAGCTGTAAGCCTCTTTGGAATTGCCCACTTCTTTGGATTGTATTTGTTCAATCGATTTGGTTAAGTTAATATTTAGTTTAAGCTGTACAGAGTCTGTTTAGCGGTGCACCCTTGCTTAGACAGAGGTTGTCGCCATCTGCTGGTGAAAAGCATAATTGTCACACAACTGAATTTGTAGAGTCATAGATCTGGAAGGGGCCACAGAGGGCATCTAGTCTAACCCCTGCTCGATGCAGTATCGAGCATCTCTGGTAAGTGTTTGCCCAGCCACTGCTTGAAGACTGCTAGTGAGGGAGAGATCCCTACCTCCGCAGGCAGCAGATTGCAGGCAGCAGTAACAGCCTTTCAGATACTTAAGAGTAAAATCCTGTCCCCGCCTCCACCTCCTCTTCTCCAGACTGAACATTCCCAAGTCCCTCAGCCTTTCCTTGTAGGGCTTCGTCTCCAGCCCCCTAATCCTCCTCGTCACTCTCCTCTGCGCCCGCTCCACTCTGTCCACATCCTTTTTGAAGTGTGGCCTAATTCACTCCTTTGTGCTTGAAGGGGAGCTAGGAAGGCCTTGCGGGGAAACGAAGGTCCGGATGGAGTTTTTTTAGCAAGCCACAGGGATACACTGGAAATTTGGCCTCCTGGTAAGGTGACAAAGAGGTTGTAATTAAATCTAACAAGCTGTGGGATTTCTCCAACAGGTAAACAGTGGTGGAGTGCTTACAATAAAGCCAAACCGAAGGTGCCGTGGCTCAGTGGTAGAGCATCTGCTTGGCATGCCAGTGGTGTCAGGTTCAATCCCATCTCCAGTTAAAGGATCCGGCAACAGATGATGTGAAAGACCTCTGCCTGAGACCGTGGGGAGCTGTTGCCAGTCTGAGTAGACAATCCTGCCCTGTGGACTTCAGACGTCACAGATGAGGTGGCCAGTGAGGAGAAATTCAACATTTGCTCAGGTCTGCCCGGTAAGTCCTTTGACATCAATCCAGGGGTGAAATGCTCTAGACAGAGAAAAATATCAATGCTCTGAGAATAGGGTTGCCAACCTCCAGGTAGTAGCTGGAGGTCTCCTGCTATTACAACTGATCTCCTGCCAATAGAGATCAGTTCCCCTGGAGAAAACGGCCGCTTTGGCAAGTGGACTCTATGACATTGCAGTCCCTCCCCTCCCCAAACTCCGCCCTCCTCAGGCTCTGCCCCCAAAATCTCCAGGTGTTTCCCAACCAGGAGCTGGCAACCCTATCTGGGAATTTTCTTGGCTTGCGGGGGCAGCAGCGTGGGTGGTAGACCCCCCCCTTAAACAAGGCAGAGGAGTTTTCCCCACTCACTGGTAACTACTGGTTATGTACATCAGAGCGGTGTACAGCAGAGGTGGTTTGCTACCGCCTTCCTCTGCGAAGTCTCCCACCAACGCACTGACCTCGCTTCGCTTCCGAGATCGGATGAGATCGGGCAGTCCCATGCCTCCTGACTTACTATCACTGGCCCCCAAATTAATAGGGTTGCCAGGTCCCTCTTTGCCACCGGCAGGAGGTTTTTGGGGTGGAGCCGGTCAGCCGGAGGAGGGCGGGGTTTGGGGAGGGGAGGGACTTCAACGCCATTGCGTCCAATTGCCAAAGCGGCCATTTTCTCCAGGTGAGCTGATCTCTGTCGGCTGGAGATCAGTTGTAATAGCGGGAGATCTCCAGCTAGTACTTGGAGGTTGGCAACCCTACAAGTTAAAGATCTGGAGAGGCCTGTATATGGATGAGTTCCTGTGGGTTTTCAGGGAACTGGAAGTGAAAAGGGGCTCTGTTAAAGGTTGGGGAGACCCATTTGCTTTTCTGGGGCTGGGGGAGCGAGGAGCTGGTCAGCCGTTGGGACAGGTGTGCGGCCCTTCTTGCTGTTTTGGAGTTATAGCCTCACAGGAAGGGTGCCAGATATGCAACAGATGGTTTTCCTTTTGGCTCAACCCGGCTCAGAATGTGGAACGGAAGAAAACAAAGGCAGAGCAGCCGCCAAATAAAGTGCGTGCTTCGTCAGTGGTGTTTGACTGTGTGCGTTTTATCTCCTTTGCTGATTCATTAGGATTCTACCTGGGTGAGCCTCAGCAACCAAATGGCATCTATTCAGGGGATACAGAAGGCCCATCTGCATTTAAATAACATTCCATTTTTTTAAAAAAAAAGACTTCATTAATATTTATCCAGCGTTTACCAAATTCTGTTTCCTCGAGGAGAGCTCAGCTGAGATGCCATGAGGTTTCCTGTCTTTCTTTTCTTTTTTGAAAAGAAGATGGATTCTTGATGGTGCTCATTCAGCATCTGGCATATTTTTCAAGGCAATATCACGTTTGTTGCAATGGTTCGAGGGCTGGCCTAGGGCTGTGCTGTGGAAGCTGGTTGGTGATCTTAGGCCACTCGTGGCTCTCAGCCTGACCCGTCTCACAGGGTGCTAGCAATGATGATGATGAAGAAGAAGAGTTGGTTTTTATATGCCGGCTTTCTCCACCACTTAAGGGAGACTCAAACCGGCTTACAGTCGCCTGACCTTCCCCTCCCCACAACAGATACTCTGTGAGGTAGGTGAGGCTGAGAGAGCTCCAAGAGAGCTGTGACTAGCCCAAGGTCACCCAGCTGGCTTCATGTGGAGGAGTGGGGAAACCAACCCCGTTCACCAGATTAGCCTCCGCTGCTCGTGTGTAGGAGTGGGGAATCAAACCCAGTTCTCCAGATTAGAACCCACAATTCCAAACCACCGCTCTTAACCACTACACCACACTGACTCCCAATATGATATTTTAAGGCGCTTTGGACTCCCGTTAAGGAGGAAAGTAATATAGCTAAGTCATTTTTTAAAAATCCCACTGCTTATCCAAAGCTACAAGGCTTAGAGAAAAACCGGCCCCCAATGTAAGGGAACTCTGTGCATTTAAGGTGAACGGTGGTGAAGTGTTTTGAAGCCATGCAGCCTACTAGGTAAAGGTAAAGGTCCCCTGTGCAAGCACCGGGTCATTCCTGACCCATGGGGTGACGTCACATCCCGACGTTTCCAAGGCAGACTTTGTTTGTGGGGTGGTTTGCCAGTGCCTTCCCCAGTCATCTTCCCTTTACCCCCAGCAAGCTGGGTCCTCATTTTACCGACCTCGGAAGGATGGAAGGCAGAGTCAATCTTGAACCGGCTACCTGAAACCAACTTCCGTCGGGATCGAACTCAGGTCGTGAGCAGAGCTTGGACTGCAGTACTGCAGCTGACCACTCTGCGCCACGGGGCTCCTAATATATTCCTCAGCTCCTCCTGCTGGAAATCAGAGTCTGGCTTTCTCGCACTGCTTTTTAAACCTGCGGGTATCAAAGAGTTGTGCTGCTCTCCAGCACTGTTGGGAACTTTGCGGCCTGTAAATCCTGGTTGGCATTGGCCAGCGAGTGCTACAAACGGTGGTCTGCATCCACTCAGAGCCCCCTTTCTTTGGGACTTCTTTGCTGGACCTTTCTTCGAGTGTTGAGCGTGGGATCCAGAGTGCTAAGGCTGGCTTCAAGAGAGTTCCTAACCATTCACACTCGATGCAGTGATTTTGCCCCTCCCAGGAACTTTACCCCAATGTATAGATTTGAATAAAAATATAGGGGAGCAAGTGCTCAGCTCTGTATACACTGGAGCAGGGGTCCCCAACGTGGTGCCAGCAGGTGCCATGAAACCCACCGGCACCAGGCACTGAAGTTGGGTTGCCAACCTCCCGGTGGTGGCTGGAGATCTCCTGCTATTACAACTGATCTCCAGCCGATAAAGATCGGTTCCCCTGGAGAAAATGGCCGCTTTGGCAATTGGACTCTATGGCATTGAAGCCCCTCCCCTCTCCAAACCCCGCCCTCCTCAGGCTTCGCCCCCAAAACCTCCAGGTATCTCCCAATCTGGAGTTGGCAACCCTACATTGAAGCTTTGTCTATTTTTTTTAATGTAACCCTCAGTTATTCTGCGAAGTATATTTGTTTTCTGATTTTACAGTGCGTTAAAGATTTGTCCTTTTACCATCTGTGAGTGGCCATGTTTTCGCAGGAAAAGATCCTGGCTTGCCCCGTGTTAATCCGAATGTATGTATTATGTTCAAATGTTAGGGTTAGGGTGTATGTAGGCAAAAATGACATATCCAACTGGGCTGTTACCGCACTAGATATTCCCAGCGATGTATCAAGAGTTTGAAAATGTTATAAAAAACATTGCTTTAAAAGGGTTTTTTGGATGCCACGGCTAAAAAACGGTTGGAAGACGCCTTCACAGCTAAAGGGGCCAAACAAAGTGCGAGCGGTATTTTTTATAACGTTTTCAAACTCTTTTTTTAAAATATTTTTTTATTTTTCTTCATTTAATATATCCATAAAAACAATATAATAATAATAATAAAGAGAAAAACAAATAGTATTTCTAATTTAACAATCAAATGGCTTCCCCCTCTCCCTCTCCCATCTAAAATTAAATTGTATACTCTTTTGCTGACGGAACTAAATCCCAATATTATTTTAATTAACCTGTTCTTGTCATATCCAACATTCTTAAATGTTAAATATAAAAATTAATACAGAGTATGAGTAAGGGACTAGATCAGTTTTCAAACTCTGAATACATCGCTGGGAATTCCCGGTCGCTGTATTGCTCCTGGGCGAAGGGCTGAGCGGAACGGTCGGAGAGGCGGGCCGAGTTCCCGCACGGGCGGCTTTACGCGGCGGACCGGGGCTTCTGCGCCAAAGAGGCAGAGGGAGCCGTGGCCGGAGGTGCCGCGGTACGTCCCTCTAGAACGCTCCCCCGCCGGAGAGTCTGCAGCTGGGCGAGTGGGGAAGGAATGGCGGTGGCGGCGGCCCCGGAGGAGGAGAGGTTTGGTTCGGGGGCCGGGTGGGCGGGCAGGAGGGCTTCTCTTTGCAAGGCTGGGGTCTTCCTTGGGGTCGGGGCGGGGGTCTCCCCCCTTCTTTTGATGCCCAGGGCTCCTTGCAACGAGAAGCGCAGCCCAGGGAGCAGCTGGAGCCCTGCGCCGCTGGTTTTCTGCTTGCCGGGAGGTTCTGGTCGGGGTGGGGTGGGGTGGGGGGGTCGCTCCTTGCCTGTTCGCGTCTCCCCTAGGGTGGCCAGGTCCCTCTTTGCCACCGGCGGGAGGCTTTGGGGACAGAGCCTGAGGAGGGCGGGGTTTAGGGAGGGACTTCAGTGCCATAGAGTCCAATGGCCCAAGCGGCCATTTTCTCCAGGCGAGCTGATCTCTATCAGCTGGAGATCAGTTGCAATAGCAGGAGATCTCCGGCTATTACCGGGAGGCTGGCAACCCTAATCTCCCCCCCTCTCCAGATTTACGTATCAGCTAAACAAGCTATAGCTTAGGGCCCCACTCTCTTGGGGGGGGGGGGCAAAAATTTAAAGGAAATAATAATTTCACTATTCATATACTCCTTAATTGTATTTCAGTTCAACATTTACTTTGATAAAATACATATTTTGTGATGTGTAAATAGCTTTAGATACCTTTTGGGTCCATAAATTACCATAGAGCATACGTAGAAAAGGGCAAGAGTCCAGTAACACCTTAAAGACTCACAAAAACATTTTCTGTCCGAATATCTGAAGTGAGCCAAGGCTCCCGAAAGCTCATCCCCTACCAGAAAATATTCTTGTTAGTCTTTAAGGTGCTGCTGGACTCTGGCCCTTTTCTACTACTGCAGACAGACTAACACGGCCACCCACTGGGAATTATCCATATAGCATATATTCAACACACACAAAAACCGGGACAATTTGTTGTTGACCAAGGACAGCTGGACATATGAAGGGCCCCATTGCCTTCAGTAGCTTAGGGTCATGGCCCTGCTCTCCTGGCTTCGGAGAGGCAGCGGAATTCCCCCCAAGGGGCGAACCAGGAGAGCGGGGACAGCGACACTTGGGGACCGGCTCTTGCAAGGCAGGCGTGGGCGTTGGAAGCCTCCCGCCCACTCTTGCAGTGTGTGCAACGGCCCTGCAAGGAAGGCTGCTAGTTCCCTTGGTGTTTTTTTTGGGGGGAAGGGGGTCGAGGCTGCCTAGCGAGCCCAGGGTTGCAGGCGTGGGGGTCTCCTGGGTGAGCTCACTTTACTGTGACGCTGCACCAGCCCCGGGTGGGGAGAAGGTCCCTCTTTGCCTTTCAGTCTTCCAGTAAGGGGCCAGCCAGCCAGGCCCTTTGGGGACCCGTGGGAGGCTTGGGAGCAGCCAATGGAGCAGCTTCAGAAGGGGTTCTGGAACTGCAGTTGCTGTGCTTGGACATCTCTGTTGGGTCTCTTTGGCCATTTATGCAGGGCCAGTTTTGATGCTCGCTCAAAGCTCTTTTTTTTAAATGCGACCTTTAAAATGCCTCTTCACGGGCCCCATGCAAAAGGAGAAATTCCACCCCCCCACTCGCCTGCTCCTTCGTTCCTTTGTTTGCATAGCTGACCTGCAGCTGTGATTTTGCATGCTTCCTTGAGGGGATTCTTTGAGGCGGGGGCGGAGCAAACACAAAAGGTTGCGTTAAATGCACAGCAGGTACGTGCCAGCTTCACAGTCACTTCCTGACAGCCTGCAAAACTAAAAAAATAAATATGCGGGGCACTTCAGCCTGGAACGCGCTGCTAATTGCCAAGCATAAATGGCCTTTGAATCTCGAGAGCTCGAAAATGGCAACTTGGTGGCTTCCCTGTGATCAGCATTTTAGCTTGATTTAAGAAATACATATACTGGCTGCAGTTTCTTCTGGGAGATGCTGAGATTAAGAAGAAACTGCAGTCAGTATACAGATTTCTTAAATCAAGCTAAAATATTGAGGCAGGAGCCTCGAACCCTGAGCAGAGCGGGCAGCCTGGCCAGGAATGGTCACCGCAGCAGCCGCCAGCGGGGGTGAGGGCACTTTGCTGGAGCCTGTGGGTGCGGCCAGAGTTTCAAACCAGGACCTGGGTTCAAATCCCCACTCGGCTACGAAGCTACTCAGATGACCTTTGGCCACTTGTAGTTTTTCAGTCTAGTAACCTCAGAGGGTTGTTGTGAGGCTGAGGTGGGGGAGTGATAGGTGCTGTTACTGAGAGCAAAGTGGGGGAGGGAGTTGGCTTCAGAGCCGAGGAGTTCAGAGTGGGCCGGGGGCTGGCGCTTGTCGGCCTGCTGTGGACGGGAGCGTCCGCCACTCGTCTGCTTTTTGTTTCAGCGGTGGAGGGATCTCAGAATGGCTGGGTATTTGCGTGTTCTCCCCACTCAGCCCCTGTTGGTGAGTTGAGATTTTTCGTCTTCCTTTTGCAGACTGCTGGTACAGCAACTCAGGGGAAACCCCAGCATGTTCTTCACGGATCTCTTGCAGCAAGAACAAAGCAATAGCATGGAGCCTGTACAGGTGGGTGTTAAGTATTCATTCATATACCCCAGGCTTGTCCAAACTACAGCTATGAATGCGGCCCAACACAAAATTGTTAACTTAAAACATTAAGAATCAGCTAATGTTAGTGTATTTTATGTGCGGCCCAAGACAATTCTTCTTCCAGGGAAGCCGAGAGATTGGACACCCCTAATATACCCCCTTTCACCCCAATGTGTCTCACAATATTCCCGCCCCCTTGTTATCCTAATAAAAACCATGTAAGGAAATGCTGGCGGGTGGACGCAGATGCACATACCTTCCTTTTTTATGTGTGCGAGGGCTCTCCAGCCACGAGCCAGCGGTTGAGCAAGCTAGAGCCTGCTTTTTTTCTGGCCGGGCCTGGGTTTTGTAGGGGGCTACTGAACCTAGAAGAATAACTACTGTATTAAGCACTTAAAGTTTCTTGCTAACTTGGAAGGTATCTGAACTCTGCCTTAGTTTAACATACATTGAGAATGTGAAGGTCCTTTTACAGGAAAAGCACCAGGAAGTGCCTGTGCAAAAAAGACATCATAAGTTGCATAAAGATAAGAGTTTGAGGCACACTTGAAGGAATCTAGATTACTTTGTTTGGGAACATCACAAGGATAAGTTCAGAATGCACCCAGAAGATACACAAAGTGTTTATCATCAAAACTGTGATGTGGCTATCCTTCTTCATTTAGGGATCCTCACCC
Organism: Euleptes europaea; assembly: GCF_029931775.1. Taxonomy (NCBI): domain Eukaryota; kingdom Metazoa; phylum Chordata; class Lepidosauria; order Squamata; family Sphaerodactylidae; genus Euleptes; species Euleptes europaea. Next base: position 10,138,652 of record NC_079332.1, read on the forward strand.
TGTGGCCAGCCTGGGAAGCAGCCCCACCAGTCCCAGGACTGTGGCATGGAAGCGCCTTGACGTGAGGCCTGGTTCCACTGGACTCATTCTCCCTGGCGAGTCGGAAGGTGCCACCCTCAGTATGCTGCGTCTTAAGAGAACCGACAGTAAGATTTAGCACAACTCCAGTGAGGACTGCACTCTACACTGTGGCCACCCCCCCTCACAGTTCATAGCTTTTGTACCTCTCCAAGTAGGCACAGAATAGCTTGGGTACCCAGGAGGCAGGGAGTTGTGCTAGAGCCCAAAGTAGGCCAGGAATTTTGGACTGGAGCCATTGCCCCAGGGGGTTAGAGGTGTTGAAGTAGCAATTGTGGCATTCCCTTTTTCTTGCTAAGTTTGAAAGTTGAATGAGAGATTTTACACCCACTGTTCAGAGCATCCTTTGCCTTGGACAGTTGCTGGGAACAATGACAGAAAAAGGTGTGATTAATTGCTAAGAGGTGTGATTGACCTTCTTATCTTGGTATCTCAGGTGTGCTCCTTCCCTGGAGGTTTTTAAACAGAGGCTAGATGGTCATCAAAGAGCCCCGTGGTGCAGAGTGGTCGGCTGCAGCACTGCAGTCCAAGCTCTGCTCACGACCGGAGTTCAATCCCAACGGAAGTTGGTTTCAGGTAGCCGGCTCAAGGTTGATTCAGCCTTCCATCTTTCCGAGGTTGGTCAAATGAGTACCCAGCTTGCTGGGGGTAAAGGGAAGATGACTGGGGAAGGCACTGGCAAACCACCCCGTAAACCACCCCTAGTAAACGTTGGGATGTGACGTGACCCCATGGGTCAGGAATGGCCCGGTGCTTGCACAGGGGACCTTTACCTTTAGATGGTGTTCTGTCAGCAATGCTGATTCTATGACCTTAGGCAGATGATGAGAGGGAGGCCATCTGAGCATGGAGTAGGGGTCACTGGGTGTGTGTGTGTGTGTGGGGAGATAGTTGTGATTTAGCACAACTCCGGTGAGGACTGCACTCTACACTGTGGCCACCCCCCCTCACAGTTCATAGCTTTTGTACCTCTCCAAGTAGGCACAGAATAGCTTGGGTACCCAGGAGGCAGGGAGTTGTGCTAGAGCCCAAAGTAGGCCAGGAATTTTGGTTGGACTAGATGACCCTGGTGGTCCCTTCCAACTCTGATTCTATGATATGCGTTGGCTGATTGCTTACTGTAAGTAATAGATAGCATCACACTTGTCAATCAGTTATGTAGAAATAATCATATGATTGTGAGAACCAAACTTAAGAGAAAGGCCGATAGTTTTCTCTAGAAATAAGCACTCCTGTGAGAAGCAAATCAAATTTCCCTGGCTGCAGGTCTCAGAACGCAGTGGTTTAAGAAGTAAAATTTCTTGGTGAGATACTGGGTATTTGGGTTTTTAAAAAATATTCCTAAAAACAGAGACAAAAGCTGAAACCTGATAGGCTTTAAACAATTGTCTTCAGTGATAATATATGTAATATGAATAAGTAACACTGGGAAAGCTGATGTTGTTAACATGCGTTTCTGCAGGTTAGTTCTGTGATGTCTTGTCTTGCTCAATAAAAACAAATCTTTCCTTTGTTCAATAAAAGATAATACAGGTGTTGTCTTGTCTTGCTCAATAAAAGATGATACAGGTGTGTCTTGTTGAGTTTGTCTAACAGTGAGAATCCCTAGGGGACTTTGTAGCTGATCACCATTTCACAGGCCAAGCCAAGGAAGATGGTTCAGTGCAAGTCTGACTATTAGGGTTCTGGGAAGTGTTTCCACACAAGAGATGGAAGGAGCCCATTGGTGTCAGTTAACTTTGCAGGCGATCAAGTTAAAAAAAGGTGTGTCTGTTAATTTTGTCAGTTGTTCCCTTTTCATTGAAGTAACAAGAGACCTCATGGGTCTTTTGCCAGATAAGCGGACGCAGCTCAGCTGTTTGTTGGCGCCACTCCGGCTCTGCCCCGCCCGTCTCCACAGCGAACGGGTGAGGCTGTGGCCGAGCGCCTTGCCACGCCCCTCCTTCTCAGCTAAGCTGCGGCGGCAGCTCAGCTGTTTGTTGGCGTCGCTCCGGCTCTGCCCCACCCGTCTCCACAGCGAACGGGTGAGGCTGTGGCCGAGCGCCTTGCCACGCCCCTCCCTCTCTCTCAGCTGAGCTGCGGCGGCAGCTCAGCTGTTTGTTGGCGCCACTCCGGCTCTGCCCCACCCGTCTCCACAGCGAACGGGTGAGGCTGTGGCCGAGCGCCTTGCCACGCCCCTCCCTCTCTCAGCTGAGCTCCCTTACCAAACTCATGTTTTTTACAGATTTTACACAACACTTCAATATACTGAACAAACAAGTACAAGGTGTAGGGAAAACAGCAGAAAAGATGTTTTGTGATATCAAAACATTTGAGAGAAAACTGCAGGTTTTTGAAAGTGACCTTGAAAGTGGGCAGCCGAAATATTTTCCAAATCTAAAAATGCATTTAGAAAATTCTACAACATTTGCAGACAATCCTACAAGTCATCAGGAAATCTACAAGGAATTTTTTAGCATTGTAGCACATGCAAAGGTGAATTTTAGTAACACATTTTTACAGTTCCGTAAGATGGAGACAACTCTGTGTATCCTTACTTCTCCAGATAAAGCCAAATTTGAAGAACTTGATATTTCCTGCCTACACTGGTTAGATTTAGGAAATCTGGAAATGGAGCTATTAGAATTTCAAGAAAGCTTTATCTGGAAAAATAAATTCTGTGACCTGAGTGAAACACTTGAGAAGGCAGAAGGGATGACAAAGGACAGCACAGTTAGTTCTGAAAATGAAATCCTTAAAGTGTGGAATTCTCTGCCAAATAATTTTAAGTCACTGAAAGCACTTTCCTTTCTTTGGATCATCTTCTGCTTGTGAGCAGCTGTTTTCAGCTTTGAATTATATCAAATCTGACACCAGAAACAGGCTAACAGATGACCTGAGTGCTGCAGGTATTCTCTCAGACTTACAAAGTATCAGCCAAGGGTAGACAAATTATCAGTATGAACACAACAGCAAAATCACATTAATTGTTCAAAAAATTTGACAATGTCCTCAAAGATGTCACAAAAAATGGTGAATTACATCATGGCTCTCGCTCTGAATTGTCGAAAGTTTCAAGCATTTCTTGAGGAGGTTCAGGCACAATATAGTTTACTTATGTACAATAATGTCCGGTGGCTGAGCAGAGGACGAGTCCTGGAGAGATGCATGCCAAATGCAAACTTTTACCTTTAAATAAAAAATAGTTTGTATCATTGAAAGCTCTGTTATTGTGATTTTCTTTTAAGGCAAAATATGTGAATGTATGAGTTGTTTTTTCTAAACTAAAACCTCAGTATTCAGGTTAAATTGCCGTGTTGGCACTTGGCGATAAATAAGTGGGTTTTGGGTTGCAGTTTGGGCACTCGGTCTCTAAAAGGTTCGCCATCACTGGTTTAGGCTCTTGGGAAGCCTAGAAAGGCTTCTGGGCCTGGTACTGATAGGAACTAGAGCGGTACCTGTAATTTTTCTGGTAGTAGGGAGGATCTGACCTGGGCCTAAACTTGGGTTTGGGGGGAGCATTGGAAACCTGTGACCCCAAAAGATTTGGCCATGAGACGGTCCTTTTTAAATTTGTGGAGGAACTCGTCCGAGGTCTCGTGAAACAAGGACTTGCCATCAAAAGGCATGTCTTCAAGACGAGCTTTGGCTTCAGGAGGGAAGTTCGATGACCTAAGCCATGAGTGCCGTCTGAGGGCAATGCTATGTGGGACTGCACAGAGGCCACGAAGATGTAAAACAGCCCAGGATCAGATTGCATGCACCAGGAAGGAGGGATGGAGTGTCCATGTGTGGTCAGTGGAGATTACTGCTTTGTTCAACAGGTGTCCATTCAACATGACCTACCCCGTTCAGCTGACATAGAAGGTGGAAGATGGAGAGATCTGTGCGTGTTCACGATTCCTTCAACGTTGGTCTTCTATGTTCTTCAGAAGCCTCCTTTTGTTCTCCTACAAACAACAAACGCACAGTTGGCACAAAAACTCCACACACACAGTGTCTCCCACTCTTCCCCCCACCAGCTCAAACACATCTTTCAGCTCTGAGAAGGCAATTCAAAGGGGGTTGCTGACAATTTCCCCAATGTAGCACTATGCCCTCCTCCCCATTTTTTCTCCACCTCTTTCACAACATCCACTTCTTTGCTTGTGGCCACAGGACCACATCACAACAGTCAGCCCTCGGCAGGAAGCCTCAACAGCTCCTCCGCTACATCCCTGCAACATTTCATGCTGGTTCTTAGAAGGCATTCACCACTGCTGCTACTTACCCAATTGGGTCATGCCTACCACCCAAGAATCCCCTCTCATAGAATCATAGAGTTGGACGGGACCACCAGGGTCATCTAGTCCAACCCCCTGCACAAGGCAGGAAATTCCAAACTACCTCCCCCCCACACACACACCCAGTGACCCGTACTCCACGCCCAGAAGATGGCCAAGTTGCCCTCCCTCTCAGGATCTGCCCAAGGTCATAGAATCAGCATTGCTGACAGATGGCCATCTAGCCTCTTCTGAAAAACCTCCAGGGAAGGAGAGGCTCACCACCTCCTCTCATCCCGCACAACATCCTGAAGTATGAAAGACCTTGAAGGCCTCGAGTGAGAAGGCCATCTGGGGACAGACCCAACGCCTTCTCCCAAGTAGGAGGAACAGCAAGCCGTCATCCACTTCCCCCATTATAACAAAGCACCCCACAATATTGAGGCTATGTCTCATTTTCATGTGCTTTCCCAGCTCCTCCCGGCGTTTGCCAATTCTCTCCCTCTCCCCAGACAACAGCTTCAATCAGCACCACACTTAAAGGCAGAGCAACTCCCATACATATTCTACATGCCCGCCTTCCCAAAGGCCCTTCCCCATAGCAACTCTCGACCTCCACTCCCTGCCTTGCTACACTTCTTTCACCACTGTGCCCCACAGCATGCGCCCGGCACATGTTTCATTTGCAGCGGGGGGGGGGGGGAGGCTCCAGCCAATGCTCCACAGTAGGCTGGAGCCACTGCAATATCCCCAGCTACTGAGATGAGAGCGTGCGTGCGCATGGCCACAAAGTGGGCGCGCATGGCCACCCCGCGAGCGGGAAGGAAGAAGAGTTGGTTTTTATAGGCCAGCTTTCGGGCAAGCCAGGGCCACAGGATTAATTAAAAAAAATCCTCAGCTGAACACAGAAAACAAATTACAAGCAAAAAAAAGGAGGGGTTACACCATTTTCACAATGCCTGGGCAAATTAAAAAGGTTTTCATCTGATGTTTGAACCCTGAATCTTCACGTATGGGAAGAAGAAAAAGAGTTGGTTTTTATATGCCGACTTTGGGTGAAAACAAACGGGAGGTCTTGCCTTGGGTCTGCCGCTCTCTAGATGCACATTTTCCCCCATCTGAATTCTCAAAACTGCACGGGGGCTTATTGAGTTTTGAGAACTCTGACGGGCATTTAAATGTGCATTTAAAGAGCGGCAAAACCTCCCATGCATTTCCGCCCTTTCCCTACCACTTAAGGGAGACTCCAACCGGCTTGCAATCCCCTTCCCTCCCCCTCCCCACAACAGACACCCTGGGATGTAGTTGGGGTGGAGAGAGTGGGACTTGCCCACGGTCGCCCAGGTGGCTTCGAGTGGAGGAGCAGGAAACCAAACCCGGTTCTCCAGCTCAGAGCCCACCGCTCTTAACCACTGCACCGGTCTTGGGATGGGCATGCACGCACACGCACTTTCCGCATGGCAAAATATGCCGCCCCTGTTGTAATGTAATGCAACCTGCTAGACTCATTCATTTCATTAACCTTATTGGCATACCAAAAGACAGAGCTAAAACAACAATATACCTCCAAAGGGCAATACATATAAGTTACAAGTCGGGTTAATAAAACTTTTCTTGTTCTTTAAGAACTCCTGTAAGAAATTCAGCCACGGTAGCCGTAATTTTAGGATCATGATCACTCAAAAGAAATTTGCATTTCACTTCATTACTCCTGTATCTCTTATACTGGAGCAAAGCAAATAGCAGTTTGTCCCGCAGAGTCACATAGAAGGGGCAATCGAAAAGGATGCGGTCAATTGTATCCAACAAATTTAAACCGCACGTGCATAAGCGTTCATGTCTAGGGATCTGAAGGTCTTGGCCTAAGAGCATCCTAGATGGGAATGCGTTAACCCTAATGAGACAGCAAGGTAGATTTCCCCTGAATATGGAAGATCCAGTTAAGCAGTCTGATTTAAGTTTGTAATAACCTCTTTTCCTTTCTGTAAATGTATTGAAAGTGTATTAGGACAGCAAGGGATTATTAGCTTGTTGCTGGGCAGGATAACTAGGTGTGTGTGTGTTGAGTTACCAGGGGAAGAATGTCTGCCTGGATACTAGCTAGCTGTGTGTGTGTGTGTGCTAAGTTAGTAGGGTAAATGTCGGGGGAAAGTTACTGTGAACAACAACAAGAACTGGAAATGACTGCCTGAGCAGTTAACCCTAGCTAACTGAAAAGCGCGGCGTTGAGAAGGTATCTGTAGGTAGTCTAGCTACCGAGCCATTTTACCCGACCCATTATTAAGGCAGAGGGCCGCAGCAACCTGCTAGACCACTGGTTCCCCACCGGGGGTCCGCGAGAACTCAATTAAGGTCCGCGAAACAAAGTTATAAACCCAGAATACATTAATATTTTCAATGAAAAGTTCTCTATTAAGAAATACATATATTCAAATATTATTCTAAGTTTAATGTTTAACTCACAGTGATGGTTAAAGTTTATTTTCAAATTCTGGGAATTTTTATTTTGAGCCTTGGGGTCCCTGCACCGAACGAAAAAGTCCTGGTGGTCCCTGGTCAAAAAAAGGTTGGGAACCACTGGGCTAGACGCTGACCGCGCACGCGCGCACACACACACCCCGGGAAAGCCACGCTCTGCCCTCCCGGCCACGCCCAGGCCAGCTCGCGACCCCCTGCAAAGCCAGCTCCGCCCCCCCCCCCACTCTCCTTCACGCCCACGTCGCAAAAGCCTCCCCCCCCCGGAGCCTGCCTCGCCAGGGAGGGCTCCCTCCCGGCCTCCCCGGCCCAGCCCGCCGCCCCTTCCCCGGAAGGCCGCACGGGCCCTTTGCAAAGGCGCCGGGCACTCACCGGGCTCTCCCAGCAGCCTCACCCACGGCGCCGGGGGGAAGGCCGGCCGAGCCTCGCCCCGAACCCCCCGCGGAGAGAGAGGCGGCGGCGACCTCCCTCTCCCGCTCTGCCCCGCCATGTGCGGCCCGAGCCCCGCCTCCCCTGGTCCCCGCGGGGCCCGCCCCTCCGCCGCCGGCCAACCACGAGGGAGGCCGGGAAAGGCCGGCCCGCCCACCGCGGCGGACCAATGGGGAGGGGGGCCTCGGGCGAGGAGAACTCCCGGAGCGCGAAAGGGCGGGGCGGAGCAATGACGCGGGCCGCCGGGGGCGTGGCCGCCCTCTCTTCCCACGTGGGGCTGCGCCCGCTCAGACGCCCCAGGACTCCCCCCCTTGCTTTTGGGGAGGGGGGGGGAATCGCGCCCCTTGAGCAACCACAGTGATGGGGGTGGGGGGAGAGAGAGAAGAAAGGCCCTATCAGGGCGCTTCACCTTGCACAGGAGGCGGGTAAGGGGAGATTTTGGGGGGCATTGGACTCTATGGCATTGAAGTCCCTCCCCAAACACCCGCCCTCCTCAGGCTCAAAATCTCCAGGTAGTTGTGAATTTCCTGCATCGTGCAGGGGGTTGGACTAGATGACCCTGGCGGTCCCCTCCAACTCTAGGATTCTATGATCCTAATCAGGAACTGCACCCCCCCACCCGATTCATTTTTGGGATCACTGCTTATTCTCAGTGGGTAGCCGTGTTAGTCTGTCTGCAGTAGTAGAAAAATGCACCTTAAAGTGCAGTAGCACCTTAAAGACTAACAAATAACTTAAAGACTAACAAGTAACTGCTTATTCTGACCGTGTTCTCTTCTGTGCTGAGAATGCACATGCCACTAGGAGCCAACTCCTCCCTCGCTGCGTTTTCACGCGGATCCTCTGCTCTCTCTCAGCCGTTCTGACTCCAGGGTTGCTGCAGACAGAAGCCCCTCGGGACGGCTGCGTGAAACCAACAGGCAGGACTCACCAATGTGCTATGGGAAGCTGCAGGCACTGATTTAGACCACGCTTGTTCCGCCTTCAGCCGCTCTTCCTCATCGGTGGCCTCCCCCGTGGGGGAGTGTGGTCCCCACACAGCTGGCCAAGGGAGACTTCACCTCCACAGCTTTGATTTGTCCCCTTTATGGCGCACACGGACAGTCAGGGAACTACAGGAGACGCTCAAAAAACCACAAGAGTATCTGGGGGCGGGGGGGGGGACCCATTGTTCACATGGAAGGCATTGTGTGACAAATTTACAAGATATGTCGGAGGAGAAACTCTCCAGTGAGACACAACGGTGCCTCGGAGGAGGGGGCATCTCACCCCACCCCCCGCTAACAGGTCAGCCACCTGGGTTAGAAGTAGCATTGCCAACCTCCCGGTGGCTGGAGATCTCCTGCTATTACAACTGCTCTCCAGGCGACAGAGATCTGTTCACCTGGAGAACAAGGCTTCTTTGGAAAGGTGGACTCTATGGCATTGTACCCCATTGAAGCCCCTCCCCAAATCCTATCCTCCCAGGCTCCACCCCACATTCTCCACGTCTTTCCCATCCTGGAGCTGCCAGCCCTCGTTAGAAGACATATTGAGTTGTCCCAACGACAACGCCTAGTCCACAAAAGGTTCCACATCAAGTCCAAGGACCTTTATCCTTCTGGACAAGACCTGCCACAGGACACCACGTTTCCCAACGCTCACCCAGCCGACAAAAATTAAATCCTGTTAAGAACACTTAGGAAAGCTGTCAAGAAAGACCCCTGGGAAACCCCAATCAGGCACAACCAAGCGGCTGCAACACTGGTGGTTTTATTTTCTTCAGACCTTCTGAACTTCCCCATGATCACATCACAGGTCTTCTCCACTGCTTGTCACCATCTTTCTTGTGGTGGAGGGAGGAGGGGAGAACTCCCCTACAGTTCTTCCTTCTTGGTGATTTTCGCCCCTTTCTTCACAGCATATTTTTTCTTAGTCTTTGACGACACCTTCGCAAGAAATGGACAATCACGACGGCGTTGTGCCATCACTCAAACGGCATTAACACAATGCATCATAGAGTTGGAAGGGACCACCAGGGTCGTCTAGTCCAACCCCCTGCACAGTGCATCACTGTGGGACCTCCTGATACTGTTGTCCTCCGAAGAGTGGGCAGTGATTTATAAGGTTCCCGGTTCAAATCTCACCTCTGACCCAAACTTGCGACCAAGCGCTGTACTTTCTAGGCGTGAGCACATTTTGTGCAATTACCATCCAATCGGCTGCCAACAGCACTTACCAACAACTGGTGCAGGGGGGCAGACGCTCACGGCTCCCTCTCCCACAAGTACACAAAGCTCATGTTTCCCAGACACACAGCAAATCCACTGGAATGTGCTGGGATCTGACTGGTCGCATACCAATACCCCCCTAACCTTACAAGGGCTGCACTGAACATTGCCAGAACATCGCGTGTCTCAGGCAATTGGACTCCAGACACTGGACAACAGACTCCACTCACAGGACTGTGTGTCTTTCTTGCCCACAATGCACTTCACTTGAGGACTTTAGGTC